>NW_004567116.1:39712200-39740697 GCF_000260355.1 Condylura cristata | reverse complement strand
CACGTGCGCCTGCCCCTGCTGGCGCCCGCCTACTTCCTGGAGAAGGTGGAGGCCGACGAGCTGCTGCAGGCCTGCGGCGACTGCCGCCCGCTGCTGCTGGAGGCCCGCGCCTGCTTCATCCTGGGCCGCGAGGCCGGCGCGCTGCGGGCCCGGCCGCGGAGGTATGCCCCTCCCCGCCCCGCCCCGTCCTGGGGCTCCGTTCTGGGGCTCCATGCCCGCACATTCCGCCTGCGTGGCTGAACTCAGTCATCTAAAAGTGCCTGAGCATGAGATTCAGGCGGCCATGCAGAAAACCTTTCGCAGGCTTGGTCTTGGGAAGCCTGCCCTCGCCAGTTAACAGTCCCGTGCGGGAGAAGCAGGGAACCGCACACACATTCTTCCCGGTGCCCCCCCACCCACCCACCCACCCAGAGTTCTGAGCACGCCCACTGAGCAGGTCTTGTCATGGGTGCCTGGAGCTCTCAATGGCTTGGGCCGTACCTTTTACCCTCAGGGAGCTCAGAGTGGTAAGGGATATAAAAGGACAGGGCCTGGGGAAAGAGAAAGGAGCTTATTACTGCCACATCCCTATGCCTGGCACGCTGGACCATGGGGGACTTGGGATAGAGTAGCCCAAGGCTGCATGTCACCTTCCCAGGGAGAGAAGACAGGTCGCCTCTCTCTAACCCCTTTTTTTCCTCCAGCACTCAGTACTGGACTTGGTAATGTCTTTGTCAAAGGTTTTAGGTAGGAAAACAGTGACTAAACTGTTTAGAAATTCTGGTGAGCCCAGAAACCAGTAGAAGAGGAGACTGCTTTGCAGTCAGGGAGTGCAGACTGGTTCAGTGGAATTAGTGATTAGAGGAGGGTTTTAGGAGATGATTATTAGCAGGACGCAGGCAGGGGAATCGGGTAGCGGAGAGGTCACAAAAGGGTGGTGAAGAAAATGAGTTCACATCAGACTAAGGCAGCTTGAATTGCAGGTCTGGTGTGCCAAGGTCCGGAAGCCTTCAGTTAGCCTCTGTCAGAGGAGTTATAACCCCTACTTGAACAGTCATGCGTATTAAATGAGGTGATTTAGGCAGGCAAGTGTAAGGGCTCTGTAGAGATTTCTTTCCTGTGGCTTAGAGGTCAGTAGACCTAGTTTAGTGACCTAGTTAACACCCACAGAGGTTGGACATGCAGAGGGATGTAGAGTGTGGTCACCTCGAGGTGGGTGGGCTGCAGCTTGGGGTGTGGATAAACGGGCATGGGCTTGTCCTCACTCCAGATTCATGGACCAGGCCGAAGTGATCGTGGTCATCGGTGGTTGTGACCGCAAGGGGCTTCTAAAGCTGCCCTTTGCCGACGCCTACCACCCAGAGAGCCAGCGCTGGACCTCACTGCCCAGCCTGCCTGGCTACACACGCTCAGAGTTCGCCGCCTGTGCTTTCCGTAATGACATCTACGTGTCCGGTGAGAGCTCGCTGGAGGGGGAAGTTAGTTGGTCTCCACAGGGCTAGTTGGTTGCCTTCACTGCACCCGCCCCTTTTGATTTTCCCTCTAACCGGGCAATGGGGTGGAGTTTTCCATGCCAACTTGTAGTCACTGGCTAAAGTGGCATGTAGTCCTGCAGGGTTAAATGTCAGCTTCCATCTATACAGTATTAATCACTTCTACTTGCACAGTGTGCTATGCGTTGGGCATTAGCCTAAGCAGCTAGTTATCATTTAATTGTTGCAAAAACTCCCACTTCGTAGATGAGAAAACCAGCTGAGACATTAGGAATTTCTCAGTTGTCTCAAAAATGGCCAGGTTAGGTGGACTATAGATTTGTTTGATACCTATAGATTGTGCCTTCCTTGAAACTAAGACCCCAAAGACTCGGAGAATAAAATAGTTCTTGCTCCCACTGGAGAGGGAGATACAGAAAGGCTCGATTTGATCACTGGGCAGAATATGATGGGAGATCTAAGCGTGTCCAGGAAATCCCTCTCGGGAAATCTGGCCCAGCTTCATGGAAGACATAGCTTTTCAGCTGGGCTTGCAAAGGCACAAAGGCAGGGGTGTGTAGGAGAGAACCCCAGGACTCCAAAGGCTGAGTGTGTCCAGGAGAGTAGGGGAAATTAGTGTAGATGAGGCAGGAAAAGGAGTCTCAGTCAGATTAAAGAGCCTTTTGTGGGCCCTCCCTGGTGGCGCAGCGGGCTAAAGCACTGCACTAAGAAGCTTAAGCCACTTCCGCATGAGTTCGATTCCCGCCTGCCCCGGAGGGCATGGCAGACCTCTCCTGACCCGCCCGCTGCTCCCCTCAGCGGTGTACTTCGTCGATCTGCCTGTTCTGTTCCCCACTCTGTCTCTAGTGAATCCTCTCACCCTCCGCATCTCTGGCCTGTACCCCAGTTCTTTATGAATAAACAAATCAATCTCCAAAAAAAAGAGCCTTTTGCAGGAGGCCTAGGTGGACTGCACTTGATGTAGAGAGCTCTAGGTGCCTGAGAATGAGCCAGGGAGGCTCAGAGACCACCCAGGCCACACTTTGGTGCTGGAGAATTTATCCAAGGTTACTGATGGCATCTGAGCAATACTGGGCTTCTGCGATGTGCCTGTGAGAATCAGGGACAAAGCTACAAAACAGATGTGGCTTAGGTCTGGGGCCGAGGCTGAGGGGGACAGTCAGGGCTGCCCCTGCCCCTGGAGGTGACTCCCTCAGGAGTCCTAAGGGAGCGCCCCAGAGCGGGTACCAATGCTGAGCTGGGGAACTGGAAGCTCTGTTGGGTCATGGCTTGGCAGCGAAAGGCCTTGTGGGGTGCAGCAGGTCATTTCCAGTCTCTGACTTACTTAGAGGTTCCTGTTTGTAAACTGGATATAAGAATCCCCACATCTCATAGAGGGATGTGGACATGAAATCATGAGGGTGACGGCAGTAGTGAGGCAGAATTATTGGGTCACCCTCTACCCCTCGGGATCCAGTGCAAGTGGCTGTGTTTTCCCTCCATCCCCAGTGTATTCCCAGTGCTTGTCTTGGGCGCCCTTTGCACTTGCCTTCAGTAGAGTTCTTTTTTTTTTTTTTTTTTTAAAGATTTATTTATTTGTTCATACAGAACTGGGGTACAGGCCAGAGGTGCAGGGGCAGTGAGAGGATTCACCAGAGACCGAGTGGGGAGCAGAACAGGCAGATTGATGAAGTACACTGCTGAGGGGAGCAGTGGGTGAGACAGGAGAGGTCTGGCTCGCCATGTGGGTCACCTCCGGGCCTGGGGATCGAACTTGAACTGAAGCAGCTCTGGCCAGCTTGCAGTGCTGTGTCCTAACCCGTTGCACCGCCAGGGAGGGCCCCACCTTCAGTAGAGTTCTAAGTGGCCCCCTTTGCTTCCTTAAGCACAGAGCCTGTCCATCCTACAAAGCAACTCACCCACGCAATGAAGATCAGCTCCTCCCTGAGTTTCTCAGGACTCTTCCCTCAAGACCCCCTGCCACTGTCCTAATCAGACATTCACAACACTCCTTCAAAGTAAAATGTCTGGGGGATAGACCCAGTCTCACACTAGCGGGGCAGGAAGTCCCTTAACCCTTCCTTTGGATCTGGGACCTTTCTTTCTATTTCCGGGAGGTGGGGGGGGGGGGCGGGGGCTGGGTCCTGGGGATAGCAACAGGACTGGGGGCTACATCTGCTTCTCTCTCCCTAGGAGGCCACATCCATAGCCGCGACGTGTGGATGTTTAGCTCCCATCTGCACACTTGGATCAAGGTGGCTTCGCTGCACAAGGGCAGGTGGAGGCACAAGATGGCCGTGGTGCAGGGGCAGGTAGGGACTGCAAAAGCTACTGCCCTGGTACAGTGCAGGGGCCCAGGTCCAGATCTATGGCCCTTTAAGACCTCTCTCTAAGAAGGAATCTGAGGTCCCAAGGTCACATAGTAATAGTAGTAGTAATTATAGGCTGTATAGTACAGCCTAGTGATCAAGGTGTGAGCTGTGGGGCCCAAAAGCCTAGGTTTGGATCTTGACCGACCTGCTTAAGCCCACCCCCCTACCCCCCCAACCCCCCCCAACTGTCAATCGCCTTTGTAAGCTGCATCCCAGATTCAGCAATCAAGTAAAAGTGCGTTTTAGAATCACTTAAGTGCGGCGGCCAGCCGGGATCTCCAGCTATGGTCGGTGCACCTGCGTGGCGGGCAGGTATTCCACAACGCTTATGACCTTCATTCCCACGCAGCTTATTACCCCCGCCCTTAGGGAAACCTGCGAAGGGCGGGCCAGTAACTGTTGGGTGAGCGCTGGCCGGGGCCCTACTCCGGAGTGGTCTAGTTCCCCTGCTCGCGCCACAGCGAGGAGGTGGTGGTGGGGCAGAGACCCAGGGAGCCCTGACTCTGGGCCCCGTCCTCTCTGCAGCTGTTCGCGGTGGGCGGCTTCGACGGCCTGCGGCGCCTGCGCAGTGTGGAGCGCTACGACGCCTTCTGCAACACCTGGGCGGCCGCCGCGCCCCTCCCGGAGGCGGTGAGCTCCGCCGCCGTGGTGCCCTGCGCGGGCCGGCTCTACGTGATCGGGGGCGCCCGGCAGGACGGCGTCAGCACGGACAAGGTAGGCGGGAAGGGGGCTTCCAGGCGGGCCCTCGGGTTTTGCGCTTGATCCCATCGGCAGCCCAAAGCGTCACCCCAGGTCTCAGGCGAGGGGCTGAATTCAGAGAGAACCCCAAGGCCACAAGGCAGGTCATCAGCACAGCTGGGCCCAAATGTTTGGGCTGGTGACACATGGGTTTTATGGATTTCAAAAATTAAGGGCAAACGTGGTATTATTTAAGATGTTTTTCATCCATTCAAAAGAATTATTGAAGATTTAGAAAACTGGAGATAAAGGGGGTGAGGGAGAAATAACCCCATAATCTCACTTTAAGGAATAGCTATTATTTATATTTTGGTGCAGCCTTACAGGCTTCCTCTGAAGTGTTCTGTGTTCATACTGTCAGCAAAGTTTTGCTTTCTTTTTACACTTCTAGGTATTACACTTTGCACAGCCATCATTTCAGTGTCTGCAATAATCTCCAGGTGAAGACTATATAATATAATAGTCTCCAGCTGAAGACTAACTACTCACTTAGTTGTGGACATAATTGGCTTACAAAAACTAAGCATCATGGCAGCCCCTCCCTCCCGATGACCTCACAGGTCTGTGGTCCTGGGGTCAGAATCTTTTCCTCCCACCTCCTGTTCCCTGACTCCTTTCCCAAGTAGTTGGCTGGGGGACCTGCCCTGTCAGGCAGAAAGGTGTAAACGCTGGCCCAGGCCTGCAGACAGCTTTAGGGGAGGGGGCTCCCAGATCCCACAGCTGGCATCTTGTCATGACCTCAGAGCACCGGGAAAAAGGGAAGAGGGGTGAGTGTCGGCAGCTGGGAAGGCCTCCCCCTGGCACCTGCTCTGGGAACTGTCTGCAGCAGGTGCAAGGGCCTCTACCTCCTGGTTTGCAGACTCCTCCCTGGGCCCTGAACGATGAGGAGGCTTTTGAAAGATGAGGAGCAGAAACAGTGGGTCTTCTGTACCCCCCAAACACTAATTGCAGGACACGGGCAACTGCTGTGCTGAATGAACCCTGTAATCCCACTGCACAGGCGGGGGTGTGGGCAGCAGGGCCGTCGGGGTGGGCTGCAGGCTGCTCCTCCCGCCCCCTCAGGTGCAGTGCTTTGACCCCAGGGAGGACCAGTGGCGCCTGAGGTCACCAGCACCCTTCTCGCAGCGGTGTCTCGAGGCGGTCTCCATCGAGGACACCATCTACGTGATGGGGGGCCTCATGAGCAAGATCTTTTCTTACAAGCCTGGCACAGATGTCTGGGGGGAGGTGGCTGTCCTGCCAAGCCCTGTGGTAAGTGGAGGGTCCTGATGGTGCACCCCAGCACTAGTGCTGGTGAGTGTGAAACCTGCTTGTAGGATCTGGTTCTTGGAGTCAGTGAGTCACGCTGGACGGGCTCTTACATTGTTCTCTAGTTTTGTTCTCAGTGATTTATCAGCTTTGCAATTCCCAGCTGAGGACACTGGCCTTAGAGGCTGCAGCCCAGCCCAGGGCCACCAGTTAAGCCTTGTAAGGCAGGGCTTAGAAACCCAGTCCCTAGTGCTGCAGCCTGGGGGAGGGGCTGCACTCCCCCCTTGCGCCACTGGTAGCAGAGAAGGGAGATCTGTCCCTTGCCTCTCCTTCCTTTTGCCCCCTCTGGAAACTCCAGAGATTAGGTGGCGTGTGGCTGTACTCGGGCCCTGCCAGTTTTCGGCTGCAGTGATCCCAAGAGCCTGAGATTTCTGGCTTCTCTGAGACCTTAAGATGGTGGTGGCGCTCACTACCCAGGTACTATGTCAAATATTTTACATGCTTAACTTTTCAGAGGACCTTACAAAGACAGTATTATTCTCAATTTGCAAGTAATAAAGCCAGGGCCCAGAGTGACTTATCTAAGGTCATTCATTTAGCAGTTTGAACTCCGGTCCCTCCCACTCTTGCCTACCATCCCAGCCGCCTGCTCATTTTTCTGTAGGTCACGGCTTTTCTGTCCGACCTGACCAGCCAGGTACGGACAGAGCCACAGAATAAGCTGCATGGCTGACACGGCTGTCTGTTTGTCCACCCAGGAGAGCTGTGGCGTGACGGTGTGTGACGGGAAGGTCCACATCCTCGGCGGGCGGGATGAGCACGGGGAAAGTACTGACCGAGTCTTCACCTTTGACCCCAGCAGCGGGCTGGTGGAGGCCCAGCTGGCGCTGCAGCGCTGCACCAGCTCCCACGGTTGTGTCACCATCATCCAAAGCCTGAGCAGGTGACCCAGACGTGGTGAGCCTGGGGCAGAGAGCTCACCAGCACAGGAAGCTCACTCAGCTCCCTTCACAGCACAGCCATGTGAACAGCCCTTTAATTTATCGCCTAGAAATAACACCACCTGTAAGGTTGGGTCTGCATTGCAGCCCGAGCTGGCTCTGCCAGGGCAATGCTTTCTTGCTTTGATTCTTTGCAAAGCATCTTCTTTCATTACTTCGTCCACTTTCACAACAGTGTGGACACTTTCTAAAAATTATTAAACATTTCATGCATGGGATGGATGTTTTATAGTTTAATAGTGTGTCCTCCTCCTCTAGCTTAATAGATGTCTTTGTTTATTCCCAAAACGATCTCCCCCTTCCTCAGTCCTCCCAGAGGTAATCACTGTTCATAGATTAGATTAGTAGCACTTTTTTGGTGTGAGCTAGAGATTATATTCTAGAGAGAAGAACTGGCATTAAAAAGATGAGACTCATCCAAGACCATATACTTAGTAAGTGGGAGTCTATGACTCTTACTAAAATCTATGAGGAACGTCTGGTCAGGATGGCTCTGTTTCAAACCACCCCTCTCCAAGTCAAACACCTAGCTGGGATAAATACAATTAAAAACCAAGCAACTAAAAAGAGAGGACTGTGTTGGCTTGTGAGTAAGCAAACATGTCCAAGGACCAGAAACAAAGAGTTGTAAGCCATGTGGAAGGCAGAAACTCAAGGACTGGGGTTCAGACTGCATGAGTCTTTAAAAAGGCCTTTAAAAAGCAGGCTCACTGCTATAACACAGCAGCAGCTAAAACAAAGCAGAACAAAACAAAACTCTCGTGGCCGCAGAGTCTGGGCTCACAGCACAGTCCATGGCAGGGCGACCAGGCTGGCTCTGTACCTGGACCCTGGTGAGACCCAGGGTGCCCGAGGGGGTACTGTGAACACCTGGATTGGCCCACGACTCTAGGAGTAGCACAACACTGCTGGCTAGGGAGTGAGCTCAAAACCCGGCCATAGATGCTGGGGCCGAGGTCTTCCGGGCCCCATCTGGAGCTCCCCTCATTTGCACTGACTGCCTTTTGAAGAGTCTTCCTCTGCTCCTCACTTCCAGCAGGGCATGTGGTTGGCCCAGAGGCCCTCTTCATCTCGCAAAGCCCCAGGGCCCAGTCTGAGGGGTCTCTCCAGCTGGGGCTGGTCCATCACAGCCCAGCACAAAGGCCCGGGTCCCACTTGGGCTACTACCCTCCCATTACCCCAGCTTAGGGATTCTGTGACCATCTGGACACAGCTGATAATGACAGAGGGGGGAGGGGAGCCCGCCTGCCCCCAGCCTAGGGGTAACACTCAGGCTAAAACAAAGGAGGCACCGAATGGCTTGCTTACCCTGAAGGAAGCCCAAGTGGGAAAAGGACAATCCAGGGCAGGGCTGCCTTTCTCCCCACTGCCATTCAGGTTCTCAGTGCTCTTCTGTTAAATGAGATGCCTTTCCCTCTTCTGACCACCTTTTCCTTGTGTTGCTTTGTCTGCCCCTCTTCTCCATCTGGCATGTGGCCAAGCCTTTGTGTGTGACATCTCTAGGATGCCCTGAGGCAGTAAATGTGTTGACTTTGTTTTTGCCTCCCCCAGTGCCTGGAAGGCCTCCCACTGATTACATTAAGCTAAAGCTTCCTGGTTTCCTCTCTTACCTCCCTCCGCACCCCTTTACAGCCTCAGACCTGGGAAGCTACTTGGTTACTAAGGTCATCGGGCTGGTCAGTGGTGGCAGAGCCAGCCTGGGTCCAGCTCTCTCCAAAGCCTACTTGCTCCATGAGGCCACAGAGGCTGCTAATCAGCAAGACCAGCACAGGGTACAGCAGAGCATTGTTCAGAAGTAGGAGAGAGGTCATTTCTCCCATGGGATATCCTAGCCTGATGGGATGTTTCCTGTCCTTTGGGGCCTCCAACTGGATGAAGGGTGATACGGTTCATGTTTCTGATAAGCGAGATTCACAGCAATAAAGAAAAAGGGGGGTCATATGTCCTAATTTCCTGGATCACTGGTTACACTGAGGCCATATACAGGCCTCCCCTGCTCCTGCATAGAGGTGCTTCCCCACCTCTCCCACCAAACCACTAATCCGGAGCACTGAAGTCTTAGTCATGCAGTTTGCCATCCTCCTCAGTAGAAAACAGGCTTAACTCTTAGTATGCCATTGGTAGCCAGCCAGTGGGCCCAAATTTAATCTTTTTTGAGTTTTTTTTTTTAGTTCCATTTATAAGGTTTAATATTTTATGATAGTTATTCTTCATGGGCTTCCAAAAAAGAACAAGAATACTTACCAATTCAAAAAGCAAATAGGCCCTCCCTGGTGGTGCAACAAGTTAAAGCAAAGCACTATGAAGTGATCCCTAACCACACGGCACAGCAGGCTTCTCCTGACCTGCCCTCTGCGCCCCTCAGAGGTGTTATTTCAGTTAACCCTCCTGGTTCTACTCCCCACTCTATCTCATGAATCCTTTTATGCCCCGCACCTCTGGCCTGTACCCTAGTTCTTCAAATAAATAAATAAAATAAACCTTTTTTGGGAAAAAATCTTGAAAAAAAAAAAACGAAACTGATCAACTTTATTTTTCCCTGTATCTTACATCTAAAATTATTTCCTGTTACTCATCGGTACTTCCCAACTATGTCTAGCAAAACAAAGGTGGTAAGAAAATGGCAGGATGATGGTATTGCCTAGAAGTAATAAAGTCTTGTTTCCATGTTGCTTTTCACAAAGCATTGTGTATGATCTTTCAAGAAGACAAAAGTCTAGAAACATCTCTAAGAATTCAGAACTCCAAAAGAATTCAGAACTCCAAGACATCAACAATAAAGATGTTTTTGGAGACTCAACCCCTTTGGAATGGGAAATAAAAGCAACAACAATTGGGATTATCTCAAGTTAAAAAGCATTTACAGAGCAGGAAAACATATACGAGCCAAGACATCCTACTCAGAAATATTCATATAACATATAATCAATGAGGGGTCAACCCAAGATACATAAAAACATTTATCATTCAAAATAGAAAAACAATAAATGGGCTGCAATTCACCAAAAGAGGCCAACAGATATATGAAAAAATGTTCGAGAGAGCCACAGGTTAAACCACAATGTGCTACCACCTCACACCTGTGAGAATGATCCAAGTGGTGGCGAGAATGCAGAGAAAGAGGAATTCTGTTACACTGCTGGTAGGAATGTAAACTGATACAGCCATTGTGGAAATCCATCTGGATTCATCTTAAAAGACTAAAAATGATATAACATATGATCCAGCAATCACACTCCTGGGCATCCACCCAAAGAATGTGAAACCATCAATGCAAAAAGTAACATGCCCCTCTCTGTTTACCACAGCACCATGCCCAGCTAGGACAGCCTAACTGGTCATCCACGATGACCAGATCAAGATGAGGAATGTCCACACAGCATGGAATTCTGTTCAGCCGTAAGAATGAGGTGCAGCCACTTACAGCAAAATAGTAAGTTCAAGGGAATGATGTTTAGTAAAACAAGTGACAAAACAACCCTGGACACTTACAGAACAGATGATTTGACAAAGTAAAACACTTATAAAAACTAGTGGACATTGATAAAAAAAAACACAAGGGCTCTGAGACTAAGAGAGGGAGGAGGCAGGGAGGAAGCAGGGGATATAAGGGATGGTTACGGAGGGAAAATTTGAAGTTATTTGGCAAAAAATATTTTTCCCTCAAATTCAAAAATTTCCCCTTTCCACCTGTCAGGAAAACTGACAGAGTTGCAATCACAGAAAATGAATGCAGACACACCTATCAGCACTCCAAAGAGGACAGGTCAGTTGTTCATATAAGCAAAATCCTTCTCAAACTCAGAACTGGTGAGCAAGCACTACATTTCCAAAACCAGGAAAGTGATATTGTATTTTCAGTTAAGTCATTCACTAGGAAGGATTTCACCCCGCAATTACTGGATGATAAAACCTAGATCTTTCATCTCTTATGACATTTACGCCAAGTTTACATGGTAAATTGTTAGTTCACAAATGGGTACATGTTAAAAGGAAGCTGTGTGCATGGAGGGAAACATGCTGTAAAAATATTAAAATGTACTGGCGTTTTTCTATAAATAAGGTTTTAAAATTAGGGAGCAAGAAAGTGGCTGGCCTCCCCAACAAAATTATGAACCCTACAAAAGTCTCAAAGTACTGCTCATTAACAATGCAAGAACAGAGCAAAACAGCCCCCAGAAGCGATGAGAGGCTAAAGCCTCCTTAGCGGGGTACTGAAACCAGCAGCGACAAGGTGACACCCCAGCTTCACACTGGCAGTGACTGAGCTCACTGCTGTCTGGGACCGTGTTGCTTTTGGGTCTATATACCTTCAAGACCAGGAAAATAGGAAGCTGGTTGCTGGTTTAATTCATGTATATGGACACACAGAATGATTGATTTTAGTGATAGAATTCACATCCCAAAATAGCCACCTACATGACCTTGAAATGCAAATCCAGGGGTTTTTAGACCTGGAGCTGTGCTATTAATACTTACTAAAATTTTTAAGTGTTTTTTAAACATCTCCTTTTAGTCTTCTGCAAATAACTTGTAAAATGACTTAAAAGGTGGCTGTCTATTGGACCAATGAAAGGTACTGATTATTTTTCCTGGTATATTGGGTGTAAAACTAGCAAAGGTCCGTCCCCTCTACGGCCCTCCTCGATGGGAAAACGGCACCACTGCTGTCCTGTGCTCTCCCTTCCCTCATCTATAAAGCAAAGTCTCAAAAAGCAGGGGACTAAAAGGGTCCCACTCCTCTGGCACACACCACACAAAGGCTGCCCAGCGCAGGCTGGCGTGGGCAGGAATGGCTGCCAGCGGAGGCGGGACCAACCCGTCAGTGGCCCTCTCGCCCCGGAGACAAAGGCCCAGCTGCACCTGACCGGCTGTTGGCCTAGCAAGGCCAAGTAGCAGAAGTGTGGTTGAATCTGAATTTCAGAGCAACTAGGGGGTGTCTTATGAAAATGAGGGTTTGGGATCAGTGAGTTGTTCCCAACCCAGGGTCTCATATGTGCTCGGGTAAGAAGTGGAAATCTTAAGGCATTCTGAATTGTTTTCAAAGCCTCAGAGCACTACATATCCCCTAAAATGTACTGCAGGCATTAATTAGATCACTGTAAAATGCGGCTGGCAGTGGAACCCACCCGACCGGCCTTTGGAAAGGTTACTAAGGGAGAGGCTCACAGCAGGCTTAGGGCATTAACAGTAGCCTCACTGCTTCCTGGTAGAAGTAAAAGGCCTAGCCATGTGGTCAGGGCCTTACAGAGGGTGAACACAGTCCATTATGAAGTAGTTGTGAATAGCTCTCTAAGTACTAGTAACAGCTATGTACTAACACTTGCTACGGGTCTCTGTTAAGAATGCTATCTACAGACAAGCAGAGGGAGGCACAGAGATTTAACTGTTGTGTCTTGTGGACTTGGTTTTCATTCAGTTTGGCTTGAAAGCCTAGGTTCTCAAACTTTTATATCTCGAGAGACCATGCTAATGATAAATGCTAAAGACACATACACGTACTGGCACTGAGATTACTTTAACTCCCACAAAAGCCCTGTGATACAACTTGAGGATCAGAAAAGAACTAGGTCACCTTTGTGCTGTTAGCAGAACTTGAACCAAGGTCTCTGGTTGTAAGGCCTAACCTCTCCCATCACTTACCAGCTTCCTCTGTAAAGCACCCAGCAGAGAAAGGTACCCCACACCCCAGCTCTGACAGCCTTGCCTACTTTTCCAGGGAGGACTGGCTGATAGGCGAGCTGAGGTCTGTGCTGAACCTCCCCCTCAGAGTTCACAGTGGGGGTAGCGGGGCAGGCACAAATGATCACTCTGCTATAGAGTCTAGCAGCCTTTACAAAGAATAGTTTGCAAACCTAGATTCTGACTACAACTCCCCTGCATGAAACCCTCCCACCACTGCCATGACCCCCTCACCAGTTTCTGTGTGCTCTTTCCCTGGTTCTCCAGTGCAGTCCATTAGCCCGACCTCTACTTGGCCCCTGGGTCAATTCCCAATTCTCATGCTTTTAGTGTCCTTCCTTTGCATGATGGGAAAGTTGGCTAGTTCCTGTTTGAGGCCCTTATCACCAGCTGCAAGGAACTCTAAAGGATGAAAACCCCCAAATTCTTTCCCTTTCTTGATCTGACCCATGGTTATAGAATGATATTCATGTGGATTAATTCAAGCTACACACTTATGTATTAACAATTTGCTAATATACCTAATACTATGCCAGTAATAGCTGCTAAAATCCCACCTGATAGTTCTCACCACCCAGCTCTGTGCACACTTCAATACATCTAGTTATCCTCTCACTACTGGACATAACAGGAGTAAGTTTTAGCTCTGTTCAAACACCAGCATTTTCAGTAGAATTGCAAAATGGCAACAGCTTCACTCACAAAGTATAAGTACGTCTTACAAATCATCCAGTTACCATGGCACCCCAACACAACATCTGTCTTTCTGGGGGTGAACAGAACCAAACAAAGGCACTCGAATCTCACTTCACACACACATTCATTACTGAGACACAACACTAGCCAGTCTGTTCAAAGCCCCCTCGTTTCAAACCTTCCCAGAAGGTCTGAACTGTCCCCTTCTGGCTTAGAAAGGGACTGGTCTGGAAAGTGGGGAATGAAGAGCCACTTGCAGTCAGGCTCTAGGCTCTAGCCATGGCACACCACACCCAACACCTGAACCCACTCCCTAAAATACACGAAGTGGTCATTAAACAGCCAATGGTTCTAGAATTCCTGGGTATCTTCACTCAAGAAATGTGAGATGTCACTGTGCAGACAGTTTAATATAAACGTCAGAATCTCAGTATGTTCCCATAATAACAAACTGGCAAATGTGACTATTGTGCCTTGTCACTCACCTAGTAGAAACATGTCGTGTCTGTCTTTGGTAGCTTAGTCTCACTGAGAAGACAAATGACGATAGAGGCCCCACTGGTCTGTGGAGCCAGACCATCTCACCAGTCCGGTCTTATCACACCAGGATAACAAGGCCACCTGACTTGACTCCCCAGCCATGAGAGTGTCACAAAGGCGGCAAGGCCCCTCACAGAGCATTAATACCTGGTGCATGGTATGACTCAAACTGTAGTAGTCATCATTTTCTGTGTGCAATATTCATTTCCTCATGCATCAGGAAAACCATGTTAAATATATTCTGTAGACCTAAAGCCTGAAGCACAGGGTCTGAAAATGCTGCCCGACTAGCTGTCAGGCTGCACCTGTCCCTCGGTTTTCCTTTCCATTGCATGGGTTCCCCTGTTCTGGCCCTTACCTCCCAGTACAGGTGGAGCCACGCGGACTGCAGGAAAGCACGGGGGCCCAGGGCAACACTGGGCCTGGTAGCTCTAGGTATCAAGCTAGGAATGCTGCCAAGGGGCACATTACCCAGTCTGGACATGCATATGCAATCATGATCCAGTCAGGCCATGTGTCTTTTTTTTACACATTTATTAAAGGTCCTTACAGAGCAACATCCAGACTCCAGATCCAGTATGCAGCGTGCCCCTGAAACCAAAGCACAACAATAAGAATCGAGAACTTAGCTTTACTACTGGGTTCTTTTCATTACCCAAAACAGGTCTACACTGCCATTAAGGTTTTTTTTTTTTCTTTAAATAATTTTTATTTATTCATGTAAGAACTGGGGTCCAGATCAGATGTAAGTGGGGGGGGGTGAGAGGAGTCACCGGAGACAGAATGGGGATCAGAACAGGCAGATCTACTGAAATACACTGCTGGGGGAGCAGCAGGCGAGAAGGGAGTGTCTTCTGTGCCATGTGGGTCAGCTCCCTGGTGGGGCGAAGTCATGCCTCAGTGGCTGGTGATAGGCTGAGAGTGCTGAGACTTTAACCCCTGCACCACCAGGGAGGCCCCCATTTAAGGTCTGTTACCAAGATCAATAAATACACAGAAGCGGGTACAGGAGACACCTGGTGTTACTGTTTTTAGGGAGGCTCAAGGACTGACATTCTGAGCAGATATGGGAGGACAATAAAGGAAACTTCCTCTTTCAAACACAATAGTAAATGTAGGAATTTGAGACTAAAGGAAATTGTAATTCCGGCTAAATGGGCTCCTGTGTTCTCCCATGTAAAGCAAATATAATCCAGGTTTTATTCACCCAGTGTTTACCCCAAGAAGCCCCATACACACCCGTTATGCTGTAGGCACTGGCTGGGGCATGGCTGGTGGCTCCGGCTTCCCGCCCTTCTGTTCCGAGATGGGAGTGGTAGGCAGTATCTCATCTTTAGGCTCCACGATGCTCACGTGGTCAGGGAGGGGCTTCTTAGGGCCAATTTTACCACTTGGGTCCCAAGGTAGCATGATCTTCACTTTGATGCCCAGCACACCTAGAAGATGCCACAGTTAGGAGATGCAGCCATGGTTTCACTGGCCCCCACTATACAACCGGACAGGGCAGTACATTACTCAAACACCCTCAGTTCTGGCCCCTTCTCAGACAAATGCCTCTAATCAATCAGTAAACCGGACACTTTTGCAAAAGGAATCCTGCACAGCACCACAGAACGTGGCACTGGCAAGACCCAAGTGCAGGATGTGACCTTTCTGACTCGTCATCGTATCATCACCGAAGGGTACACAGGTGGCTGAGACAAGGACAGCTCAGCCCTGACCTGCAGCTAATTGCTACACCCAAGGAGAACAAGCAGCCGAGACAATGCCCCCCACACTGAGGCATGCAAGGGAAGGCACACCTGTCTGTCAGACCCCTGGCCCCAAGCACGCCGGGCGGCTCACCCTGTCTCAGCAGCACATGGCGCACAGCTGTGTCCACGTAGTAGTTAACAGGGTCCCCACTGTGGATCATCAGACCATCCACAAACTTCATGGATTTGGCCCTCTGTCCTCGGAGTTTTCCAGACACCACAACCTCGCAGCCCTTGGCCCCACTCTCCATGATGAACCGCAGCACACCATAGCAGGCCCTTTGGGAGAGAAGAGACAGCATTTGCATGATCACCAAAGCCAGGATTAAAGGGAAAAGGGACAAAACTAATGTACTAATTCACACAACTTCCAAAGTTCCTTTAACTACAAACATGATCAGAACCTGGCCCAAGATAAAGAAGTTCTTGTCCATACCTACTATATCTAATTTTAGGCCAAGTCTTAGGAGTTCTGTCTAACCAAGTGCTTCCTAACCTTGTGTTCTTTATAGCCATTCCCCAAAGGTTAAAAGACAACAAGAACAAAATCCCTAAAGCCTGGGCCCTACGGCACTATCAGAACATTTGCAGCCAAGGACAGGAGAGTGGTCAAGTTCGGGCCTATTCTGCCTCTTACCTCTCTCTTGGAGCCAACATGTTTAAAATACTCTCCAGGTGGTTCTGGTGTGCAAGCAAATCAAGACCCACACCAGTAAACACACAGTTATCAAGCTGACAACCCCACCCTCTCTCAAGCAAGACCCTCTAGTCCTACCTCAGCCAACAGAACTGCCTACATAAAATCTGCCTCAGGATTTCTAAATCAAGCAGCCAGTAGAAAGCCAGAGTCTCCCTTTATGTTCACTAAAATATTCAACTTTCACTTGTTCACACCCCACAAGATAATTGGTGGGCCAGCTACCACTTCCAACAAGCAAAGTTACGGAGTAAGATCTGCTACCATACATACCACACCCACTCATGTTATCTCATCTAATCCGGACAAGAAAGAGATCACATTTAGAGACAGAGACCCATGCCTCAGAATTTCAGTAAGTTAATTAAGTGTCAGAAACTCCAAGTCTCACTTACTAGTATGCAAAAAATTACCGGGGGGAATTAAGACAGATGACTAGGCTACAGCCACTTTCTGATTCAGTGGGTCTGGGTGAAGATTCAGAATTTTTTTTCTAAAAAGTTCTAAAGCTAATCCATGAAGATGGCCCAGGGATCAAACTTTTGAAACCTCTGACTGTGGTAGAGCTATCCTTCAAGCACAGTGGGCATCACCCTCACATCAACCCACTTACAGCACAGTGCTCACTGTCCTTTCTCTGCTGAAAAACCTTGCAGGGTTTGGCATTATGTCTCCACTAAATTCTAAACACCCAAACAAGGCTTAAAACTGAAGCAAGAACTGCCCGCTGTAAGATCTCATCGGAGGCCCCACTCCAGGGCCATGGCCACTCCTTTCTAGCCCCGATCACTCCTCACATTACTACCTACATACAACTTAAAGAGATAAATAACCCGATTTCTGGCTGGGACTTCTCTCTTTAGTTCCAATAGAGTTAACACACAATGGAGCTGAATGATTTCAACTAGAATCTTACCTCCCTTTCCTGAAGTTCTATTTTTGTTCTTCCCCAAAGCACTAAAACAGTTCATGATAGGACTGATTTTAAAAACATGCTTCTTTACCAGTCTGTCTTGCTACTGCCAGGTCAGTGTCTTAACGCCGAAACCAGAGACTACAGGTGACCACATAGAGTGCATTTGTTGAATCAACATTAGCAATGGCAGACACATCACATGCTGATTCACAAAAAGATACAACCAGGAAGTGTCAGGACACTTACCTCCTCACAGCAAGGCCTCCTAAGAGTTTGTAACGCAGCGATTCTGCCTGGGCAATGGCACACAGACCTCTTGTAGCCACCTTTTCAGCATAAAGCTTTGAGAAGGAAAACAAGGCACATCTTTAAATGTCTCACCTTTATTTTCAATTAAAAAGCAGCATAAAAAAGCAGCTACCACTTATACCCCTCAAGTATCCAAGGCACTTTTCCTCCCATATCTAGCACATTCCTCCCACTCTCAGTTCTTCCTACAACCACACCAGTGATGGAGCCAGACAATCATCGCGCATCACTGTTTCACCCAAGATGAATAAACAAAGTCTTCAGGGTGATGGTAAGGATTTTTAAAAGTATCACCAAGAACCATTGCCAAGTCCACAATAATCTGTACCCCAAGACAAATTGCTCACCTCTACACTCCCCTCTGGGAAGCCAAACCTCTTCTGAACCACAGCAGTCAATTCCCGGATCCGCCGGCCTTTCTCACCGAGAACATTCTGTGTCCTGGAGAAAATAAGAAGTGACAATTCATGGCAGAAGTTTCAGGGGTTAACTTTAAATCTTGCACATACACGGCAGTAAAATTTCATTCTGACACAAGTAAAAATTTTGACTGCTACAAGATAGATTTAGATTTAAAGGGAAAACAAACCGCATTTCCTATAAAGCCAGATACACGGTCGCCTTAAGTTCCCAGAAAAGCATATGCAACATCTTAGTATAAACAACAATTATAGGTGGTAGCCAGGAAATTAAAAGTTTTTTACCTGGTGGCTAAGATGATAATTTCTGTCCTCGTTGGTGTAACCCGGACTTCAACTCCAGAGTAGCCATCTTCAGCCAGCTCCCGAGTGAGAAACTCGTTCAGTTCAGCTTTGAAGATGCCATCAGCGACAAACTAGCAAAAAATAAAATTCAAAATCAGAACATGGTGCAGGCTTACATTTCCCTGCCTATGTTTTTAGCGCAAGCAACCCTCATCAAAACCCAACACCCCAAGAAACGACACACCTGAACTCAACCTATTACTCTGGTTTCAAAAGGCATGGAATAACCCTTCTCAGACAAATGCCTCTAAGTCATCGTTTGGAAGTTCTTTGATCCAGGGACCCTTAAAACTGTGCCACAGAACGCAGCACAGAGCAGGGGCCACCTGAACAAAGGTTAACACCTCCAGTCAGACTCGTCATCTTCTCTTCACTGAAGGGTTTTTAAGACCTTAGTACCTCTATACACATGCTAGACAAAAAACTGCTGGAAGGTGGTGATGGAGGAAGGAATGCAGGGGAGACACCCCAAGACTGAGCCACACAAAGGGGATAAGTAGAAGGGGCTAGACACAGCCATAAAATCAAGATCCTCAAGCACTAAAGCCAGGATGCCTGGATGTTTTGGGAAGTCTGCAGGAGGTCCCAGCAGGTAACAGCCTGTTGGGGGCTGTGTCTGAAGCTCAGACCCAAAATGTAAAAGATTAAGAACAAGGAGATAAAGCTCACAAGGGAATCTCCCATCCTCTCTGATTCTATTATAAGTCAACAAACCTAGGCTCACAAGAAGTGAGCCCCTACCAAAAAAGCTGTCTATATCAGGGCAGTCTCTCCACCAGCCTGGGGCAGCAGCCTCCTGCCTGCCCGTGCCAAGCCAGGACTTCAATGCACTGATCTCCCTCAGTGGAGGCCGCTCTCCTAAGGCCGTCTGCCTGCAACCATGCAGGTCTCTCTCTCAGCAAACCTGTCCCTTTCCGGGCAGCTCTTCCTGCCTGCTTGTACCTATCTATGCAAGTGTCTTTTCCTCTCCTGTCTCTTTCTAATAAACTTTCTCTTTAAATATAACTAAGTCTCTGTATCGAGGAGAATCTCAACGCATGCTGCTGAAAGGGGAGTTCTGGTGAAACCTTTCCCAGAGAGAACCCACGGACCCGGAACTCCAAAAGATGACATCAGTGGCACATTTGTAACTCATTCATTCAGCCCAACAGGCACCCTACACCTGGAGTTGGGAACACAGCACTAAGTTAAGGAGTCTCGTCCTATTAGCTTGCTTTGCTTAAGGTACTTGTTTTACCTTAACAAAACGACGTGTGTGGATTTAATTTTAACATCGATTCATGTACATGAAAAATGGCAAATGGCCTATTTCTAAAACCAGTTGATTTTACAGTCTGCCCATAGAAAGGTTTAAAGTTAAATTCCAGGATCCTTCTTCCCAGGGCCCTATGTAAAACCCAAGCCTTTTACCAGATGAGGGCAAATGGAGCAGAAACGTCAACAGCTTTTCCTATGAATGTCCTCGGAGCTGCCAAAGCCGCGGTAGGAACTGCGGAATGGCTCAGGCTGTCAAAGTAACACAAGCTTATGCGTTTTATTTGTCGGCCACGAAATGCTCACAAGCGCCTGCCCCGGGAAGCATGGGCGCCCAGGGCTCATCTCGGCGCTGTCCTCCCTCCTCCAGCCACATTACGTCGGCTCAGTTCGGGCCCACACTCAATCCACCGCCATCCCCTGCCCGCGGGAATACTACTAAGTGCAAGTCATCCCCGGTGGCGGCGCACGGAACTGAGGGCCTCCCTAGGGCACGTTGCGAAGCCACCGGAACGATAGGAGCCGCAGTGCCCCAGATCAAGCCCCACGGTCTCACCTTCCTCTTCTTGGAAATCTGCACCGCCATCTTGCCGTCGCGCGCTGCCGAAAGGAAAGGAAGTAGCTCGTGGGCGGAAGTGGGTATAAAGGGCGCGGAGCGACGGCGAAGAGACGCGCGACGTCGACACTTAAGGGCGCTCCTGGGAAATGTAGTTTTTTATATT
This sequence comes from Condylura cristata, assembly GCF_000260355.1. Taxonomy (NCBI): domain Eukaryota; kingdom Metazoa; phylum Chordata; class Mammalia; order Eulipotyphla; family Talpidae; genus Condylura; species Condylura cristata. Next base: position 39,720,553 of record NW_004567116.1, on the reverse strand, counting down.
AGGAAGCGGAAAGGCGCTCAAATAGGTGCCAGCAGAAGCGACTTTCCGAAACTCTGGGGAGTTTAGAATCCAATTTCATTTGCTTAGAAATGAGAAGCGTGTGGGAGAGAAGGGGAGGGAAGTGCACGGAACTATAGTGATGGCACACGGGTGACTCGGTGATGGGAAACCCACGGGGATTATATCTGAGATAAAAAAAAAAAGTGAAAAATGATGTAAAAATAAACTGTTATATTATTAAAAAAGAGAGAGAGAAGCGTGATGCGCCAGATGGAAATAGCACGTATAAGTTCTCAGAACAGCGTGGAACCCTAGTTCTTGCAGTCTTTGAAAATAGGAGGAAAGCCCCTCAATGAAGTTCGTGTAGCTGCTCTTCCAATTTATGTCTAGTTCCTCCTTTTCAGTTAATAGCTAATAGTTACTAAATATTCTAGGACCTATTCTATGCTTTTTTATTATTAACACACACAACACAAAAACCCCACAAAATCAACAAATTAATAAACAAGTAAATAAATATGTATTATTAACTCACCATCTCTGACTCACTTCTAACAGAAGTTACAGAGTCGTGGCTGTATGCTTATAATTCTTTGTCAGTTAACAATTTCTTCTCACATTTTCTCAGGCATCACCTGGGTCGGAGCACGAACACTTTCGCTGTTTCCTCTAACACATCTCTCTCCACCCCTCCATCTATCTGCGGCAGATGGGTCTTCTGATGCATTTCAAAGTTGCAGACTTCATGACACCTCACCCTTAAACACCCCTATTTTAAATGTGGACAGTTTACCTGCATTTAAAAAGTGTTTTTTTTTTCTATAAAACCATTTAGGCCTTTCTTTAAAATATAGAAAGAGCTAGCAAATTGAGACAGCCTCTAGTGACCGTGTATCCCTTTCCTGTTCAATGGAAAAGGGCTTTGCAGTCCTCGGACCCACAGTCCATGGCAGCTTGAGTCATGTGTTATCTGGTCCTGGAAGCCATTTGAGCTTTTAACCTTAGCAGGGGAATAACTCTGATAGTAAGTTCTGCCTGTAACCATAGCATTACCGGCATCCTGTGGGAACCAAGCACTTGAACCAGGGAGGATGGTAAGTCAACAAACTAAAGCATTCGATAGGTCGTGGACCCAATGTGACTTGAGGACAGATTGCAGTTCAGGGGAAATTGAGAATGATGTGCCACTTTGTGACGCCAGTGGCGGGTGTTTGCTGGCAACCCTCGCTGAGGCGACAACCCAGAAATAGATATTTTTTCTCTATGTGTCATCCCCCTTTGCTCTTCACTTCCCTCCTCAACTAGCTCAATGGTAGGTTAATTCAGTGGCTATAAAATCTCCATCCTGGTGAGTTCATCTACTTGATTTCTCTACATCTCATTGAGAATGTGGCCACCATGCAAAAGCACACAACCTTTGATACTGTGGTCAGAATATTTCCTCATTCAGATATGCTTCTCATTTCTGCACAGTGCCTACTATAATCTTTGTCAAATGTGGGATCCCAGAATCTCATTCTCACTCAGTCGTCAACCTCCCTCCTAAACCTATGAACCCCAAACTGATGCAAGAACTGTGCCTCACCTATCCCATGTATGTCTTTGGCCATCCTTCCCTCCTCACCCCAATCTCCCTCTCAAAAAAGACATTACCTTCTGGCCAAGGTCAAATCCCCCTGTGTGTTCTAGCTCAGGTTTAGTTCTGTTCCTTTGAGACCGTGGCCCAGCAATCCTGACTTCCCTTTCCAGTAGCAGTCTTCTTTCACTAGCTCTTCAGTCTCGCCAGGTTGTGCCCCTCTCACTTGCTCCCTTAACCATAACAGTCATTTCACTGTGCTGCAGTCACTGGATCACAAGCTCATTAAAAGCTCACACCAGGCCTGTTCTGTTCATTATACCCAGAGCCTAGGACACCGCCTGGCTCAGGTCTCATGTGAACAAAACTTCAAGAAGCAAACAAATCAATGCATGGCTTCTGATTTTAAAGTCAGTTCCTGGCAGCATGGTTCAGATGAATTTGCTTGCAAGTGCTATATCTTACCTGGAATATTCGTAAAAGTTCTAGAGATTCAAAGCTGAGGCTGAGGCCGTGGCAAAGTCTCTGTCTCCTCATCAGCTCATCTGTTCTCCTTCCCCAGTGGCCAGGAGGCTGCCTGCCTGGATATTGTCCTCCGGTTCTTGGAGGAAGTCTGTAAAGGAAATCATCCTTATCACGATACCTTTTGTTTTATTTAAGACCGCTATGTAAGAAGAGAGTATTTTACTCAAAGTAACGCTATAAAAACAGCAGGCAAGATATACTGAATTCTGATTCAGAGTAGGGCCTGTGAGAGGGTTGTAGCCTGGTCCTGCTCTCCCTGTATGTCCACACTTCATGCAGGTTTTATCTTGTTTAGTTCAGGGTACAACTGAAATGTCACGGGAACTGTGACGAGAGGGCCTGTGAGAACACAGAGAGCTTTGTGGCCACACACAGGGGCCATGCTGAGGCCCTGTGAGTGCCTTGGGTCTGTCTTGTGACCTTTGGCCTGGAGAATGAAGATAGCTCAAATATTTGGAGAATGGTTGAGTCACTTGAAGGATAGTACAGAGAAATCACACAGAAAACATCTACTATATTGGATCCAGTTGAGGAGCATGGCACGAAAGAAGAATTGAACTAAGTGTGAGCAAGGGCCATGTGCCTGCCACCCTGCTCATTAGCATGCGTGCAGCTCAGCAGAGTGGGAAGATGGGGCCCGTTTGCTCCCCTGGCCAGGCCAAGGCCTGTTTCCCTTGTGGGGTCTGGCTGGTCTCAGCAACTGGCTGATTGCCATGCTGCAAGAATTCTGCCTTTTCCTATAAGGCTTAATAACTAACAACTTTACTAATGTTCAATCAAAGAGCCAGGGGTCTGTGCTAGTCCTGAAGGAGAAACTAGATTCATGAACAGGTGGTCTCCACTTGGGCATTTCTTTCTTTCTTTCATATTTATTTATTTATGCATACAGAACTGGGGTACAGGCCAGAGTAAGGGGTGAGATGATTCACTAGAGACAGAGTGGGGAGCAGAACAGGCCGACTGATGAAATACACTGCTGAGGGGGAACAGCAGGAGAGAGAGGAGAGGCCTGCCTGACCCACACCATGTGGGTTAGCTCCCTGGCTGGGGATCGAACTCATGCCGCACTGGCTGTGGTAGTTCATAGTGCTGTGCTTTAACCCCTGTACCACCAGGGAGGGTCCTAAATCAGGTTTCTTTTTGGAAGGCAGCTTGACAGCACCCACTATCACTGAAGAGCCGTTGGGTTCCCATTGGGCTAGCAAATATACACCTTCTGATCTACCCCAGAAAAATTCTTGCACAAATGCACCCACAGGTGAGTGCAAGAATGCTTATTATGGCATGATTAGTAATAGTGAAAAAATTAAACTAAAAACAACTGAAAAGCCCTTGAGTAGAAATATAGTTGTGGGATATTATGCAGTAATTACAGAGAATGAAGTGAATCTGTGTACATATGTGAAAAGAACATCCAAAAATATCACTGTGAGAAAAATTCAAGTTGTGGATTTTTTAATAATGTGAAGTACTTATGGACAATCCAATAAAATGGATGCCTACAAACATGTAGAAAGGTCTATAGCCATCTACCAGACAACTAAGTTCCTTCTGAAAATGGAGCAGTATTGTGGGAGGTTAAGGGCAATTTATTTTATTGTTCGAGTTTAATTATAATAAAATGTATTTACATATCAGGAAATTAAAATAAATGAAAAGGAAAGTTGCGGGGACTACATGCATTCATGGATCTTGGTCATCTGACCACTTTGGAAACCACATCAATGTCCCTGGCTCCAACAGCATGTCCCACAATCCTTTCTTCTGAAAGATCAAGATAGGAAAAAGTTATTTAGTTAATTAGAAGAGCATCGAGGTGGCCTAGGTGGAAGGACTATGGGACACTTAGATATGGTTGTTTCTGAGTGGAAAAGTGCAAAATACACAGCATTGGAAGTATAAAAAAGTAAAAACTATCTCATTTCTTAATTTTATACTGATTACACATATGAAACAATAACATTTTAGGTACATTGAATTTAATAAAGTATGCGACTAAGTTCACCTGTTTCTTTTGCTTTCTTTCCATGTAGCTACAAGAAAATTGAGAATTACCTATGTGGCTTGCATCTGTGCCCCACAAATTTCTATGGGACTATTTGGCTGTGAGCTTGTCAACCACAGAGATCAATGGTATTTCGCTTCTTTGTGTCCATGAGCTTGGGCACTGTGAATGGAGAGAGTGGCAATTAGTAAACATCCCCAGGTTTAATGAATGTTCTCATATTGTGGTACAAACCAATCTTGTTCGCTGTCTGCCTGGGGTCCTAGGAAACTCAGAGCTAAGGTTCCTGACCAGTTGAGTTCTTGGGCCGCCACCCTGTTCCAGCTCAACTGCAGGGGTGCAGGAGGCCGTGGGAGAATTCAAGATGTTCCTGGAGCTTGCAGCCAGGAAAGAGCTCATCAGAGCCCTCCTCCACCTCATCACTTGCCCTTTCTGGCCTGTGTACAGAGGCCCACTGGTCCCGAGTTCTGAACTTGGAAAGAGCTACTTGTAGGGGCAAAGAATGCCCTGAAGGAACTCTACAAGTTCCATCCCCACTCCAGACCAAAGCCATCAAGACACAGGAAACTACAATCCGATCATCACCAAAGGGCAGATTGCTGGGACCTGAGAGTGGAGCTAAGCAGCCAGGTTTGGGTCTTGGGACTCTTTTGGCTCTTAACTTGCTTGCTCCTGCTTCTCCTGGCTTTGGCTTTGGCTTTGGCTGGCTCCCAACATGCTGTTGGGACTCCAGGTTGGTGGAACTGATAGGACGCATTACCAATTTATCACTCTCTCTTTCTCCCCGAAATATTCATTTCCTCTACTTTTGTAAATAAACCCTTTATTAACCTTTTGTGTGTGCCTGCAGTTGAATATTACTATAAGTCACTTTAAATGCACCAGTGAAGACCCACAATCAGGCAGCTCATCTCACAGTGGGGTTACTCTAACACTACCACTTTGCTCAGAGGTGGTGCAGGGAAATGAGGAAGCTGGTTTCTTCTGCTCCAGCGCTGACGGGCAAAAGCTTTGTGATCTCTGCAAATCATTCACATTTCTGAACCTCAAGTTCTTCATCTGGAAATTGCAGACACAATCATTAGTTGCATAGGACTTCTATGGGTGAATGAAATGGCACTTTTAAAACATTCAGCACAGTGAGGTATTCATTAATGGGACAGATTATCTTTGCTTTTAGCACAAAGAACTTGGCATTTAGGTTTATGATAATCTTCAGTGCTTTTGGTTAGGGAGAGTCACCTTGACAAGTAATGTCCAATGCTAACACATGGACACACACTTGTGTTGCAGAAGGCCAGGAGACACAACACCTTTCATTCTCCAACGTGCTGGGCTTATTTGACTTCAGGCTAAGGGACCATAGGGCTGCAGATAAGGGGAAGAGAAATTTCCCTTAAAGGAAAAATGTGGGAATAACTGGGACAGAGGTCAGACTGCTGAAGCAGAAAAAAGTAGCCAAGGGAGAGAGAAAGACCAAGGAGGTCCCAGCCCCATCAGGATCAGCAAGGGCTGAGGATGGGGAGGGCAGGGACTGGCGGGCAAGGCAGTCCAGCCCAACTCTTTCTCAGAGGGTGTTGCCAAGGTCGGGGGAGGGTGGCAACTCACGGTAATTTGGTCCAGTCTGACTTTCCTTCTCAAGACACATCACCTTTCCAACCTGAGTCGCCAAAGAGCTGCATGCACCGCCCTCTGGCGGGCATAGCCTGCAACGACAGTGATTTGGTCACCTCTTCCCAACAGGGGTGAGGCTGCTGCCCTAACCAACCAGTGAACCTTACCCCTTCCACTGGCCAGGCAGCCAAGTGCATTTCTGGTGATCCCATTCAAGGGACTACGAATGTGGTTCAGTACCAGCTGGAAACCTGAGAATATGCACCAGAAACAAGACGCAGAAGGCTGACTTCTCATGACTTGTTTAGTGTAATTCATGCATGAAGGGATTTACTGTGATTCCACTGAAGGACACAGGGAGGACAGGAGCAAGATGGTAAAAAGCCAGTGCTACCAACTGCCCGACTTCCTGCCCAGAGCACAGTCCGCTGTGTGAACAGGCAAAAGGGAGGGCTTGAGCCAAGGACTGGCTTGCAGCCAACGCTGCCCAGGAAGCCGAGAGGGTTCTTTCTTAAAGATGAATGCCTGGGGCTTTTGTAGAGAAAAGTCAGTAGGACCATCTTGAAAGCCTGATGCACCAGGCTCACAAGGCCTGGAGTTTGAGCTCCAAGTACATTCTAAGTTAGGTAGAATTTTAACATCGGCAGCACTTTTCACTGTAAGATTCAATAAGCCTGCAAAGACTATAATTTCTAGCATTATCATATCAATACTTTAAACTAAGGCACTTAGTCACTCTTTTCTGTCTAAGATAAGTTACAATAACTGGATATCTACAGCCGCTTTCAAAATAGACAAACAAGTTTCTCGTAATAGTTGCACATTTTATGTTTCATTTTTTCCTTGAGTTTTTATTTCCATTGCGTACAACACTGGGAAAGTCTGCATGTTTTCGTGTAACCTGGAAAACACAGGGTTTCCTGTAGAATGGACCCGTGACCTCTTTCCTGTCCACCCTCCATCCCCCTTTGAATGAGCTAACTCACTCTGACTGGGTCATTTCTCAGGAAGATCCTGAACCAGGTGGGTGTCTGCCCAGCTCAGCGATCTGTTGGAAATTTCCCACAACCCCTTGTTTGTGCATTAAGAAGGGTTTGGTCCAAGGTCCAGTATTCACAGACATAAATCTTTCTAGCTTTAACACTCTTAAGATCGCTGCTCACTTAAACAAGTAATCACATATATTTATGGTACATTTATGGGGGAACTTATACAGTACCAGGCACTGTAATGAGTGCTTTATATACATGTACATGGATACCTCACAATCTTCACCATGCAAATCTAACTTATTTATTATATTATGAATCCATTTTATTAACAAAAATGGATTTTAGACTTCTAGGAAGTCTAAAATTCTTTCCACCTAGGAATTACAGGAATTTAACAGTCATTTAAATGTTTAGGCAATATTGTGATAACTGCCCACCAGCGCTGGACACCTGAGCCAGTGTATTGAACCCCGTTGAGGAGATAGTAACCAAGAAATATTTTAATTTCTCTCTGTAGAGATCTTTTGAATTAACTAAACTCCAAACAGTAGACCAGCAGAATTAAGTGGCTTGTAGCCACCGAATGGTGTCATTGAAGAGCTGCTCGGCTTAGAAGAGTTGCCGATAGAGGGGGCCAGAGCACAGTGGACTTAGACCAGTCAGAGAACACTTAAAACCGGCCTTGTCTTGTCAGTAAACCCCAAAGAAAAAGCAGTATAGAGAGTGCCTTTGACCTCATTGCCCAACCCACAGCTTCTCATCAGGAGGAAAGGAAGCAGGTGCCTGGAGCAAGGTTTGGGCCACTCATTTCCAATAGATAGTAGCCACTACAGTTACTCTCACATCTTCAAAATGTTGTCATTTAAACATTTGATTAATTAATTAGTACCATAAAATTATTGTGAGGTCTTTTGGAATTTAAGCTGATTTTTACAATTTGGGTTAGTCACAGTTCAAGGGCTTGTGATTGCGGACATAATTTCCATCAGGAAAATACGTCCTGCAGGTCAGGGGTGGTCAGAAGGCCTCTAGGGTTCCAGTAACCTCCCCAGGAGGAGGCCAGGCAGTGGCCCTCTCCAAGCCAGCCTACAGCTTCCCACCCCCTGCTTCCTACCAGGAGTTGCGGTTCCTGTCTTCACTCTCACAACCCTCCTTGCTCCAGGAGAACTGTTTTCTCTACAGCAGCGCAGCATGTGAGACCCCAGTTAGGAAATGCCTCTGTATCCTCCTGTCCCCTAGCCCCACTCTGATGCACGACAAGAGCTTTTCAGGCATGAGAAGGTTCTGGGGTTTAGATAGCTTCTCCTTAAGAGAATGTTTTGGAAGACAACAGCCACCAGATTCTAGACCCTGTTTCCACTAAGAGAAGCAGATCTTAGGGGCAAGAACAAGGTCAGGAACCCACCGAGCCTCGTGCCCGTCACAGTCTGGGGGCCTTGGACAAAAGTCTTGAAGAGCTCGGGGTGTCTCCGTTTCCTTTGTAACTGGGTGGTCCCTAGGAGAAGGGAAGTTCCAGGTTCCCTGCCCCACCCAGAAGGAGGGTGGAGCTGAGCAGAGAAAAAGGAGAGAAGAGAAGGGACAAGAGAATGAAGCTGGATGGAGAACGAGAAGGAACCCTGAGGAAGCCACCTGGAGCAGCAA
>NW_004567116.1:39685302-39707240 GCF_000260355.1 Condylura cristata | reverse complement strand
TACATTCTTTGTGTTCCATATTGTATATTCACTGTATTAAAGTCACTTTTCATTAAAGCTTTGTATGTTTTGTCTTGTTGCGGTGGATGGCAGAACCCACTTAGAGCAGGCAGGTTTTGGGGACTTCAGGGGTGCCTCTCTCTGAATTGAGGTGCCCTATAACAATCCGACTCCTGTCTGTGGTACCTGGACTGGCTGTTTGGATCTCACTTTCTGCTGCTTATAGCCAAGTAGACCCCCTCATTACAAGTGTCACCACCAAAGATTTTAAACATACAGAAAAAGCCAAGTGAAACACCTTGTAAAAAAAATCTAGTTATTAGCTCTTAAATGGCTTGTGCTTACAAAATGCTTCTAAAATGACAGGTGATTTTTTTTTTAATGTGCTTTAACACACTGAATTTTCTTGACAGTTTAATGAATTAGACAGGTCACCCTGGTAGGAAGTGGCAGAAGATTCAAATGCAGACTGACTGGCTCCAGAGTCTGAGCCTGGCCCACCCTTTCCAACAGCAAAATCTGTTCCTTCAACCCTTAGGCCTGACCTTTAAAACTCTCTCTTGTAAAGGACCTTCAGCCACTCCCGTTCCTGCTCTCCCACCCTGTGGTTTGGCCTGTGTCCTCAGGCACCTGGGTCAGGCCTATCACGTGACATCATTGAGCTATACCGGATGTGAGTTCCTCATTCCAGGGTGTCAGCCTCTGAGTGCTGACTAGACTCAGCATTGGGAGCCTGGGAGCCCACAGGCCAACGCTGGGTTTCTGGTTCTGCACTGCCCTCTCTGGGTGCATTAAACAAAAGGCTTAAATTGTGTACCTCACACCAGTGATTTGGCAAATGTATACAAGTTTAGTTGATGTTTTCTAAAGCAGCTGTCCTATCATCAAAAACAATGACTGTACTTTGTTTTTCTCTGAATTAAGAAATAAGTGTTTCTTTACAATCATGAAATGGCAAAGTCAGCAAGTTCATATAGAAGGCAATTTAGTTGCAACCTAAAACTTTAAACACACTTGATTTTTTTTTTTTTTGAAAGATTTACTTACGTATGCATACAAGACCTGGGATACAAGCCAGAGGTATGGAGGGTGAGAGGATTCACCAAAGATAGAGTGGGGAGCAGAACAGGTGGATTGACTGAAACACACCGCTGAGGGGAGCAGCAGGCGAGACAGGAGAGGTCTGCTGAGCCATGTGTGTCAGCTCCCTGGACAGGGATCCAACTCATGCAGTGGCTGAGAACAGCTTTTTAGTGTTGTGCTTTAACCACTTGTGCCACCAGGGAGGGCCCTACACGTGCTTTTTGACCCAGCAATTCCATTTCTAGGGAATTACCTATAATTATATTTTCACAGTCAAAAAATTATTTTAAGATAGTCTTTGTAACAAAAGATTGGAAGTCACCAAAATACTCCACAGTACAAAACTGTTGAAACGTTATAATATATCAGAAGGGGTACTGTGAAATCATGAACAAGTGTTTGCTTGTATAGCACATATACTAAAATTGGAGCGATACAGAGATTAGCATGGTCTCTGTGCAAGGATGACATGCAAATTCATGAAGCATTCCAAATTAAAAGAAAGAAATGAACAAGAATGAGCTGGCTCTATGTAGAGTGAGATGAACCAGTTCCAAGATTTCAAAAAAGAGCAAGGTGCAGAACAGAGTGGAAAATGTTACAGTTCACGTCAAAACTGAGAAGAAAATCTATATGTCCTAAGTGGCCCCACATGCACTGAGTACTTTAGAAGAAAATACCCAAAACTGCTTCCAGACATGGCCTCTGGGTAGGCAGCTACAGAACTGGGCTTCAGACATGGGATGGAGGCTGATTTTTCCTTGACAACTCTTTTTGAATGTTATATGATGTGTGTATATTGATTACACTTGAAATTAATTTAAAAATAAAAATGACCGCCTGAAGACATTCTACTTCAGTTGTAACCTTTTCCCAGAGATGATACACAAATGGCCAGTAGGTACTTGATAAGGTACTCAACATCACTAATCATCATAGAAATGCAGCTGAAACCCACAAGCATCAGCTCACACCTGTCAGAATGGCTAGTCTCAAAAAGACAAGAGATAACAAGGGTTAGTGAGGAAAGGAAACTCTTGTGCTCTGTTGCTGGGAATGTAAATTGGGACAGTCGCTATGGAAAGAGTGTGGGGGATGCGCAAAATTTAAAAATATACTCAGCAATCCCACTTCTGGGAGTTTATCTGAAGGAAAGGAAAACACTATCTTGAAGAGGTATCTGCATCTCCATCTGCATTGTAGCATTATTTACAATAGTTAAGACCTGGAAACAACCTAAGTGCCCATAGATGAGTGAGTAAACTCAGAAAACATGGTGTATATAGACACACAATAGAATATTACTTGGTGGTAAAAAAAGGAAATCCTGTCATTTGTGACAACAGGAATAGACCTGGAGGGCTCTATGATAAGTTAAATAATTTAGACGGAGAGAGGCCGAAATTGTCTGATCTGACTGGTATGTGGAATCTTTTAAAGAAAATTGACAAACTTGTAGAAACAGAGAATAGATTGGTGATTGCCAGAAGCTGAGGGGAGGGGCAGTGGGTGAAGGTGTTCAAAGAGTAAACTTTCAGTTATAAAATGAATAAGTGCTGGAGATCTTATGTCCAGCATGGTGACTGTAGTTAACAACACTGTTGTCCACTCTTGAAGTTGTTAAAAGTAGGTCTTAAAAAACTCTTAAAATACACATCCACATGGAACTGGAAAAGATCATGCTTAGTGAGATAAGCCAAAAAGAGAAAGAAAAATACCGGATGGTTTCACTCATAGCAGGAGTATAATGGACCAGGTGGAAAATAACAAAAATAATGAACAACCATATACCAGAGACATTTTGTGGGGGTGGAGTGGGGAATGGGATCAAAAATGGGGTGGGAGGAGGGAAATACACGGGATTATGGTGATGGCACAGGGTGACTTGGTGATGGGAAACCCGCGGGGATTACAATTGAGATGGAAAAAAAAAATGTACAAAATGATGTAAAAATAAACTTTTGTAATAAAAAATAAAAATAAAAAAATAAAAATGAATGATGCAAAAAAGTAAAAAAAATACATATCCACAAATGTTAATGGGAGGTGATGATGTGTAAATTATGTTATTGTGGTAAATATTTTACAGTATGTATGTATACCAAATCATAATGAATGTCTTAAACTTATAGAATTACAATCATATATCAATAAAGCTGAGAAAAACGGTAACAAAGTGGTAATAAAGAAAATGCAAATTAAAACAATGAACTTATACTTGTTACCTATCAGAGATGTAGCTTTTTCAAGTCTGGCATCAAATGCTGGCCCATGCTGTCTGTCATCCCTGGTCAGTGGAGGTAATAACTGTAAAACGACTTGGAAGTATCTAGTCTAGTGCTTTACTGGATCTCATGACCATGAGATCTTATTTCCAGAGTCAGTTCAAAGCCAGATGGCTTTGTCCACACCCTAATTCAACATCAGACCTGAAACAACAGTCTTGAGGGGGGCTGGTTCAGATTGGAGCCACTGATCAGAGTATACTGGCCTTGTTCTACTGTTTGCACTTTTCTTTCTTTCTTTTTTTAGATTTATTTTTTTTATTTATGCATAAAAGAACTGGGGGTAAAGCCTAGAGGTGTGGGGTGGGCAGTGGTGAGAGGATTACCAGAGACAGAGTGGGGAGCAGAACAGGTGGATCTACTGAAATACACTGCTGAGTGGGGGCACCAAGTGGAACAGGAGAGGCTTGCTGCACCAGGTGGGTCAGCTCCCTGGGCTGGGATCCAACTCATGCCACAGTGACTGGCTATAGCTTGATATTGTTGATCAAGCTCCCTGCTCCACCAGGGAGCCCCTCCCATATATTTCTTATGCACAGTTTGCTCTTTTTCAATGTTTGAGAACACACATAATTTCATATTCTATGTTCATGTTAACCTGACATTGGGTAACATATATGACTGGTTGCTGAGTCTCTCTTTGCATTCAGTTAACAACTTCAGAAAGTCCAGGTAGGTGGATGACTGGGTAAGAGCTAGAGGTGGGGGAAAAAGACACGAAATGATGTAAAAATAAACTATAGTATTATATGAAAAAAGAAAAACCTAGAGAAAAAGTGAAAAAAATACAAGTATATCTCAAAGGACAAACTGAGTAGAAGCTATACTATACTGAAAAATCTCTTATTTATCCGAAATTCAAATTTAGCAGAACGGTGTGGTTTTATCTGTCAATCCAGAGATGGAGGTGGAGGGCCTGCCCTGTGGCGAGAGGCTTGGACCTCACAGGGGCCAGACAGAAAGGAGAAGACAGAGGGGGTCCCTGTCCCTGGGGCTTGAACAAACAGCAGGGTGCTGTGCTGAGAGGCTCAGAGGTCCCTCATGTGCCTGGCTGGGCTGGGCCTTCAACTCCCTGTCCTGCTTCGCCCCCACCTCTTCTTCCTTACACGGCCTCTTCCCCCAGGGAGACCTACTTGGGACCAGTTCGCACTCTACCTCACAGACCCAGAGACCCAAAGAGCCTCTGGCGGGCAGGTGTAAAGGGCCTGTTCCTTCCTGGTGTGTTTCCTGGGGCCTCTTCACTCAGGGCATGGGGAGGTGGGAGTCCCTCTGGGTGGGCCCAGGCGCCTGGCAGGTTCACTGGAGGAGGCGTAGAAGCTGGAGGCAGTGCACGGGCTGCTCAGTGGTTTGGTCATTTGTTTATTGAGTGTGTGTGTGTGTGTGTGTGTGTGTGTGTGCTGCACTCTGCGCTAGGTGCAGGGATGTCCGAGCTGGCCCCCACTCAAGTGGCAGCTTTGGTGGTCCAGGCAGGGGGCCTTGGTTAGCTGAGAGAAGGTGTCCAGAGGACTGTCCTGCTGTGCTGTGGGCGAGAGGGGTAATCAGCAGCATGGCCCTGGCCATATCTAGAGTCCAAGGTGCCTGAGACAGATGGGCAGATGTCCAGGCGGCAGAGGGCCAAAGGTCTGGGTGCAGTAGATAAATATTGGCAGGAGTCCAGGAGGAGGGTGGGATGTCAGAGCTGGTGGGAGAGACAGGAGGCGGGTTACAGAGCCTGAGTGTCCCAGTGTTTAGGGACCACAAAGAAATGGCCAGTAAGCTGTGCAGGGTTGGATGTCTAGCAGCCCAGGGAAGAAGAGAGCACTAATAACCAGGAGGAGCAACGACAGGAAGCAGCTCTGTTGAGACACAGGGGAGTGGGGGCCAGGGACGAGGCACTGAGGACACTGGCCAATGCATTTTTGGGGAACCCACTTTAGGAGGGATGCTGAACCCTGACAGCATAGCAGATCCAGTGTCTCTCAGGGAGATGTATGAGGGAACTGGGGTGCTGGCAGGGAAGGAGTCAGCCTCTGGTAGCTTCAGTCTTTCAGACTCAGGGCCGGGCTCTCCAGGGCTGGTATACCCTCTCGCCTCGCTCATGCTGCCCAGTCCAGCTGGCTCCTTCCTATTCCTTGGACTTGGCAGATGAGCTCCCACGATGGCTCCTTATAGGTCCTTGAACATAGCTCATCTTGCCTGCTGGCTGCCCCTACCAGAAATCGAAAGCTTTTTCCATTGCAGGTACAGGGATGTTCTCCTAAGGCTGATTGACCTCTACTTTCTCATTTTTTTTTAAAGATTTATTTATTTATGCACACAGAAATGGGGTACAGGCTAGAGGTGCAGGGGCAGTGAGAGGATTCACCAGACATGGAGTGGGGAGCAGAACAGGCAGATCGAGGAAGTACACTGCTGAGGGGAGCCGTGGGCGGGTCAGGAGAGGACTGCCGTGTCGTGTGGGTCACCTCCGGGGCTGGGGATCGAACTCACACTGAAGCAGCTGTGGCCAGCTTGCAGTGCTGCATCCTAACCCAGGGAGGAAAACTGCTTTCTCATTCTACTGAAAACTATCTTTACTAAGCAGTAGGTATCATTCCACCTTTAAATTCTTTTCCCTGACTAACATTTCCTCTTTTCTAATAATATATAGAATTGTTACAGGGCACCCCAAAGTGAATTGGGTTGCCTGTCTGTGGGTCTTCACTCATGCGCTTACGATTCAATCGTATTATGGACACACTCAAAAGGTTAAATAATGGATTTATTTATAAGGAGAAAGGTAAAGGAATAACCCAGGGAAAGAAGGAGAGAAACACAGGTTAACTAGGATGTCCTACCCGTTCTGCTGACTTGGACTCCACCGGCAAGCTGAAAACCGATGGAGCGCCAAAACGATCAGCTGCGAACCACCAGGTCTCCTCCCAGAGCCCAACTGGCTGCTCAGCTCCGCCCTCACGTCCCAGCGTGCTTCTCCTTGGTAATGGTGGATTTGGAATTCCAGCATCTGGAGTGGGGGCGGAGTCCATGAAACCTGTACCTGTTACAGAATCACTAAATATTTGTTTTCCCCTTCACTAATTTGTTTTCTTTGAGCATTGCTAATTTTGGCACAGTATTTGATTTCCTCGCTCAGTCGTAGTCCGTGTGGCTCTCCCACTGCCATAGCACCCCGGTTCATCACCACAGTCTCCTGTGCTCTTCCCTCCCTGTTTTGATCCCCCTCCCACTCTCACCCCTACTTTGTACCTCAGATCTATGGTCAGCTTGCAAGTTTTGTCTTTTATTATTTTTTTGACCTCTTCTTCACTTTCTCTATATTCCACATCTGAGGGAAATCATCTTAGATTTTTCTTTTTCCTCTGACTTACTTCATGGAACACAATCCCTTCCAGTTCCAACCATGTTGCCTCAAATGGCATGAGCATCTCTTTTGACTGCTGTGTAGTATTTCCCGTTGAAAATCACTAAATGTCAGCAGAGAGAGTGGACTAATTTTCAAACAGTGAAATACATTCAAAAAGTGATGTTTACTTTGTCCCTGAGTCTGTGCTGGCAATGACAAGTGGAATGACAATCGTCCCACATCAGGAGTTCCCCATTTCCAGGGAGAGAATACCCAGGGAGTTTCCCTGAGGGCAGGGACTCAGGATGCGGCATATTCCACACACACACTCACAGACACCAAAATTAACTAGTTAATGTTTGAGTAGATGTTGCAAAATTGACGACTGGGTTTCTCAGAAAATCCAGGAAGATCCAGGACTGGGAGCCAAAGGGTATTAGGAGGTGGCTGCCGACACAAAAGACACTCAAGAATCACCTGCAGTGGTGGATGCCAGGTATAAATTAGGCTGCAGAATTCTCTGGTTTTCCCTCACCTGTCAAAAGGAACTTTTTTGTTTGTTGTTATTTGGCAGGTTGAGTCTTGGTTTCTGGGTGTGTCTGTTGCTATTTGTCTGAGTCAACTGTTTAACCGCAAGCAACTTGGACATCTGATGCCTGGTCCTTTGGGGAGCACCCAGCTTCTGTTGACTCTCAGTTCTCAAGAGTGTGGTTGGAAGAAGGAATAAAATAGGGAACCAGACTGACCCACCTTCAGAGTGTGATAGCTGAGCAGCTGGGAGGGCTTGAGCAGCTGAGAGCAAATGCGGCCCCCACCTGTGTTCAGTGCTACCTGTCCTTCCTGAAACATCTACATTCAACCTGACTGAAAAAGAGGAGCAGGGGGGGGATGGGGAGAGGGGGCTGGGGGGAGAGTCCAGAACCTATGATTCAAGGCTGGCCTGGAGGTACAAGATTCCACATTCTGTGTGCCTGAGGTCAGGTCACCTCCTTCCTCTTCAAGTTCAAGTGCCAATGGACACTTAATCACACAACCTGGGATCCGCCACTGCAAGTTATTCTTGAGGGTCTTTTGTAGCTGCAGCCCCCTCCTAATACCCTGTGGCTCCTAATCCGACCTTCCTGGATGTTCTGGGAAACCCAGGTATGAATTAGAGCATTGTTTTGGATATCTTTTATTCCATCTGACACGCAAGTACCCATAACTTGTGTAACCAGGGGAGCTCTTACTAAACTTGTGTAAATAGAAAAGTCCTGGACACCTGCCTGTGGGTTTATGCTGAAGTGGGGTAGGAGTTATCACCTTTCTATATAGAATGGACCATCAAGGTCCTTAAAAATAGAAAGAAGCCAAAAATTCTTTTGGTTCTAGAGAACCTGAAAATTTGGGAGAGGTTAAAACAGCCTGAACTTGAAGAACTTGCGGTCATTTTGGAAGATGATAGTGATTCGACAAGAATCTAGTCTTTAAGGAGGAGCAAAGTAATCCATGCAGATTTTAGATGGTAACGATAGGGTCAGTGGGAAGGAAATGTCATTCTGAGTCCCTAAACTGGTGCTGTCCAAGAGTACCCTCTGTGGCCTGGGAGAAAGGTAGCAAGCTGGCACCCTAGCAGCCAAGGAGATAGATACATCTGTGGATACTGATTCAAACCAACCAACATAAAAAAGAATAATTAAATATGTGGGGGAGAAGGAAAGAACAGCATACATTTAGGAAAATTTGAAAACTGACTATATATTTGAGAATGAGCAGATTTTAATATCTGTGGAAGCTGAGTGATGAGTACTTGAGTTCACTTAGCTATTCTTCCTACCTCTGCCTGTGTTTGAATTTTCCGCTATAAAATAAGGTCAAAAACCGGAATATCTGAGATGTTAAGATCAAATACTTCCTTTTTACTTCTAAACATTTTCAGACCATTTTTCTAACAAAGATGTAAGAAAATAAACAAAATCTTCTGAAAAAAATTTAAGTATGTTTTGGGCCCTCCTTGGTGGCACAGCAGGTTTAAAGCACAGCACTGAGAGGCTGGGGCCACTTCGGCATGAGTTCGATCCCCACCCCAGACGGAGGCAACCACATGGCGTGGCAGACCTCTCCTGGCCTGCCTGCTGCTCCCCTCAGCAGTGTACTTCCTCAGTCAGCCTGTTCTGCTCCCCACTCTGTCTCTGGTGAAGCCTCTCACCACCCCTGCACCTCTGGCCTGTACCCCAGTTCAGTGTGCTTAAATAAATAAATCTTTTTTAAAAATTTAAGTATGTTTTAAAATTCTGGAATATTAGATGTATACAGAAGTTGCGAAGATAAAATAGAGCATTTGTATAACCTTTTTATCAGGTTTTCTCTAACATTAGATCTTATCACAGTACATCCAAACTAAGCTTATAGGAGGAATATCGGTGAACCAAATAAAACATCAGGGGTAAAAATAGTAACAACAGAGACTCAACACAACAAAACAGAAATAAACAGACAACTATAAACAGAGACAGGAGGCAGGGGAGGCAGGAGAGAGGTGGAACAAGGGAGGGGAGAGCCGAGGGCTGGGGTAACAGTGGACGAGTGAACTGGTGGTGGAAATTCTACGGGGCTTACACCTGAGAAAAGAAAGCCAAGTGAACAATGACGTAAACTAGATATAAATAAACAAATAAGTAGATAAATGAGGAAAAAGAAACCGAGAACTTTGCATGCACACATTACCAGTGCCTGAACTCCAGATTGTACTCAAATTTCCACCACTTTCTGCCAGTACCCTTCTATCCAGAATAGCAATTAATCACTGTGTCTCCTGAGTCTCCTCGGTGATGGTTTCTCAGTCTTGGCTTTTTACTGCCTTTGTGTTTTAATTACTGGAGGTTTTGAAGAACCTGTGTCAGGTATTTTGTAGGACATTCCTCAATTGGGATTGGTTCTTAGGAGGAGGAAACGGGTGAGGTGTGGGGGATGAAGACCACAAATGTCAAATGATATGATGTCAGCTGCTGACGGCAGCCTTGACCACTTGAGGTTAAGCAGTGCTGTCAGATTTCTTCGCTGTGAAGTTACTATTTTTTCCTTCCATAGTCTATTCTTTGGAAGTGAGTCACCAAGTCCAGCACACGTTCAAGGGGAGAGAGCCACTTAAGCTCCATCTGGAAGGGAGAGGAGCTGCTGTGC
Organism: Condylura cristata; assembly: GCF_000260355.1. Lineage (NCBI taxonomy): Eukaryota > Metazoa > Chordata > Mammalia > Eulipotyphla > Talpidae > Condylura > Condylura cristata. The sequence goes on along the minus strand of NW_004567116.1, from coordinate 39,697,388 downwards.
CGTTTGGAATTCTGTAAGGGAAGCTTACCCACTCTCCCCCATGTATTTATTTATTTAGATCAACTTCGCTCATATGTATTTATTTTATACTTTGGGTTATAGTCAAATTCTCTTTTTTTTTTAAGGATTGTATCTATTGATGCATACAGAACTAGGGTACAAGTCACAGGTGCAGAGGCCATGAGAGAATTCACTAGACAGAGTGGGGAGCAGAACAGGCAGATGGAGGAAGCACACTGCTGAGGGGAGCAGCGGGTAGGTCAGAAGAGGTCTGCCGCGCCTTGTGGGTCACCTCCGGGGCGGGATCAAGCTCGCAGTAAAGAGGCCTTGGCCATGCACTCCAATCAGCTGCACCACCAGGGAGGGCCTGGTCATAGTCAAATTCTACACTATTTATATCGTGGCATAAGCTTTGGCTTTTGAGAGCTCTTTCAGGTGCATGGATCTGACGAATTTAAACACCTCCTTATTTTCTGGCACTAGCTTCTAGACTTTTAATTCTATTTTTTTATTTGACAATCAGATTATTCCTTTCTCAGGACTCAGGTTTATGATTCGTTCTTTTTTTCCTAGTAACCTACTCTTGTGTTAAGGCTCTGATAACATCTCAAAATTTATTTCTAATCATAATGTTGTCATGCTGCTTGTTGGATTTAAATGACCAGAATCACTCTCGAGAGAAAGCATGAGCAACTTCATTATGGTTTAAGCATATACGTAAAAATTATAATTTTCAGCCATGAAAAAGTTACAGTAGAACTGCCAGACTCAAGGTGGGGTGGAGGAGAGGTGAGTGAAAAGGAGCTAGATTTGTAATTTCTCCCCTTTACATAGGAGAAGGCACATAACATAGCTAAAATACAAGGATCCAAAATAGAGGCTCAAAACAGTCACTGAGGGCCCTCCCTGGTGGCGCAGCAGGTTAAAGCACAGCACTAAGAAGCTAAAGCCACTTCCGCATGAGTTCAATCCCGCCAGCCCCGGAGGTGACCACATGGCGCAGCAGACCTCTCCTGACCCGCCAGCTGCTCCCCTCAGTAGTGTACTTCATAGATCTGCCTGTCCTGCTCCCCACTCTGTCTCTGGTGAAGCCTCTCGCCACCCCTAAGTCTCTGGCCTGTACCCCAGTTCTATATGCACAAATAAATAAATCTTTAAAAAAAAAAAACAGTCACTGAGCCAGAAGAAATGATCAATAAGATTAAGCTAACTCTGCAATCAACACCGTGTAGAAGGGCTAGGGAGAGGAACAGGGGTATCAGTTAGGATACCCCTAGTAAGCTTCTTCCTTTTCTCATGAGGGGAGCCAATACATATTAATTCAGTTGCTAAATCAAGAAATGTCAGTGCACGTATATGAAGCACTTTTGTGGTGGAAGTCACCCCAGCTGGAAGTAGAAAAGGGCAAGGGGCCCAGGCAGCATGAGATCAGATGGAGAAAGACTGAGTTTTCCCTTGGTAGCATTCTGTATTGGAGCATTTTTTAAAAGACTTATTTTATTACTTTTTGCATACAGAGGTGGGGTATAAGCCAGAGGGTCAGGGGTGGTGAGAGAATTCACCAGAGACAGAGTAGGGAGCACAATAGGCAGATTGATGAAGTCCACTGCTGAGGGGAGCAGCGGGCGCGTCAGGAGAGGTCTGCCGCGCGATGTGGGTCACCTCCGGGGCTGGGATCAAACTCACACTGAAGCGGCTGCTGCTAGCTTGCAATGCTGTGCTTTTAACCCACCAGGGAGGGCTACCGTATTGGAACATTTTAAGCCAACAGACATGTATTAGTTTTATAAAAAGAGTATTTTACAAAAATCACTTACATTTTTCAACCAGAAGTTGACGGCAGGAGCATGCAGATGTTTGCCGGCATGTGTATCGGGCAGGGCTGTATGAAGAGCAGTGGATTGGGGTTGTGGCTGCCCCGACCCACCACTTTGGGGGGGGTGTCCATCAGAGATAAGATCCCTCCCTCTGCTCCTTCAACATATTCATTTACTCAGCAACTAACCTGGCACTTGCCAAGCCTCAGACCCTGTTTTGGGCTGAGGCTCTGGAAACATCTTTGCTCTTGACACTCAAACCAGCTCTTACAAGGCTGCTCTCCACCATGCCCCAGGGGAAGGTACGGTCTACAGGTTTTCCTTTTCAGGAATGAAGGTGAGGAGAGGTGGCAAGCCGCCGGTGACCAACCACTCAGGATTGCCCACCATTGTCTAGCTTTTAAAATGGAAAGTTTTGTGTCTCAAGAAATTCCTGTCGTGGGTGAACCTGGCCACTTGCTTATCCTTCCCAAAGGGACAATTCTAGCCCAGCCTCTCTCTCCTCCTTGATTTTTGTTTTGCTGGAGGAGACCAAGGAGCCCATGGCTTTTGAAGATGTTCCTCTAGAGCAGCTGACATGCTGAATTTTGGAGGGTCTGCAGTGACAGGGTGGGGAAAGTCACAGATTAGGGAGCTGATGATGCTGATTTCTGGGTTGTTAAGATGAAGAGAAGGGAGGAAGCAGACTGGGGTGGGGTAAATTAAGGTAGAGTGGTTTTTCTGCTGCCAGAAATTGCACATCTGGGTAAGTGCACAGTTGGACGGTGGGTGGGGATCAGACTGTTATGTCCACTCTATTCCTCAAAATGCAATTATTTAATAAATATTTATTGAGTGCCTACTAGGTATGATGCTCTGGTCATTAAGTTACATTGTATTGATTCATGAATTCAGTCCCTTTCCCTCTGGGAATGCAGCATGGATTAGACAGATTCAGATACAAATATGGAGTTTACATGCAGAAGGGGCTGCTATTTGATCTGTGAGTTTATTATTTCCCTCTGTCAGTCTGCTTGCCTATCTTTATACCAGTATCATTCTGCCTTTACAGAGGTACCTGGACATTAAGTTTTGAAATCAGATATTTTTTCAATGTTGAGTTGGCTATTTCAATGCAAATTTTTTCATACAAATATCTGCAGGAAAAAGAAATGTGTATCAGGATTTTGATTTTGTAATCAGGGAATTTATGGGGAAAAATAGCAGTCTACTAGTGAGTCTTCCAAACCATCAACCTTCCAAGGCTTATTTCTTCATTGATGTAGATCTCCTTTGATCTCTCAAATGTTCAATAATTTTCAGTGCAAGGGTAAAGTTTTACATATCTTTTATTAAATTAATTTCCTTATATGTTTCGATACCCTTGTAAATAGAATTTTAAATTCTATTTTGGTTCTTCCCTGTTAATAATTTGTACCACAGTTCATTTTTATATATTGACTTCCTTTATTAATTCTGGTAGTCATTTGTACATTCCTGAGTATTTTCAATATTAATAATCATGTCACCTGCTAATAATGACAGCTGACCATTTCATTTCTCCTCTGAATCTTTGTTACTGTTTACATTTTTATTGCAGTGGCTCTGGTACCACATTAAACAGAAGTGGCAAGAGCTGAGATCCTTGGAAAGCACTCAGTATTTCTTTTTTAAGTGGGAACATGATTTAAGCTGTATACTTTTCATGGTTTCCCTTGTTAAGTTGAAGAAGTTCTTCTCTTTTATTGCTTATTTGCTGAGTGAGTTTTTATTATGAATTTTGCCATTTTTTTCTGCATCTACTAAGATTATCTTGGCTTTTCTCCTTTAATCTATAAATGTAATACAGCACTTTGGTGTTGAAATGTTCAGACAGCCGTATAGCCTGAGCATAAAGCTCACTTGCTCAACATGTGTTATCTTTCATCTCCAGTTGGATTCAATTTGCTAATAATTTGTTTAGGATTTTTTCCATCTGGGTTTGTGTGGAGTATTTGTTATGTTTGTTTCCTTGTAATATCTTGTTTAGGTTTTGGTATCAAGATTATTCTGGCCATGTAAAGTAAATTAGGAAGTGTTCCTTCATTTATTTTCTAAAAAAGTTTACATAGCATTAGTGTTACTTCTTCCTTAAATGCTGTTTGTAGTTCACTATTGAGAACTTCCAGACATGAATTTCTTTGTGACAAGGTTTTTGGTAATGAGCTCAAATTTGACTATGAATTTATATTTTTTGTATTAACTTTGGGTAATTGTGGCTTTCAAAGAATTTACCCATTTCATTTAAGTTGGTTAATTTATTAGCAAATAGTTTTTTACAATTTTCTTTCTTATTCACATGATAATAGAGCTGTACAATAGTCTCATTTTTAGTTTTTACATTAGCCATTTATTTGTATGTTCTTTTCTTTTTTTTTTTTGTTGAGTCAATGTTACCAGGCATTTACAAATCTTATTAGTTTGTTTTTCACAGTACTAAACTTTTGGCTTTGTTGATTTTCTCTATTTTAAAACATTTTATTGATTATATTCTCATGTTTATTTTCCTTTCTTCCATTTACTCCGGGTTTAATCTCTCTTTGTTTTATTGATTAAGATAGAAATTTAGGTGATTGATTTTAAACCTTTCTACCTTTCTTCCTTTCTACTATAAACACATTAAACTCTCCACTTCCCACCAGCACTGCTTTAACTGAATCCTTCAGTGTTTTTATGCTGCATCTTCTTTATTATTCAGTTCAAAATAACTTTTTATTTTATTTGTGATTTCTTCTCTAACCCATGAGTTATTTTGAAATATGTTGCTTACTCGTTAGATATGGGAAGCCCTAAATAATTTTATTATTTCTAGCTTGATCCGTGGTGTTTGGAAAATATGGTTGGTAAAATATCAACTTTTTTTTTTTTTTTAAGATTTACTTATTTATGTATGCAAGAACTGGGGTACAGGCCAGAGGTGCGGGAGGTGAGAGGATGCACCAGAGACAAAGTATGGAACAGAACAGGCAGACTGGCTGAAATACACTGCTGAGGGAAACAGTGGGCAAGACAGGAGAGGTCTGCTGTGCGGTACCACATGGGTCACCTCCCTTGTCAGGGATTGAACTGGTGCTGCAGTGGCTGTGGATAGCTTCATGGTGCTGTGGATAGCTTCATGGTGCTTGAGCCACCAGGGAGGCTCAGATATCAACTTTTTGAAATTTATTTAATTTTTTTTTTTTTCTCTTAAGTGGCCCAATATTCTTTGTGCACTTGGATAGAATGTGTATTCTGCAGTTGTCAGTTGTATGATTGTACAAGTGTTGTTTAGGTGAAAGCTAACAGTATTGTGCAAATCTTTCCAATTGTCTTTATGCTCAGCCAGATGTTCTTACTGAGAGGGGAGGTTAACATTTCCAGCACAGTCGTGGGGTTGTCAATTTTTCTTTTTGGCCTGCCAGTTTCCCCTCATATATTTTAAACTTCTCTTATTAAGTGCATACCCATTTATCCTTGATATGTCTTTCTGATGTATTGATCCTTTTATCATTATCCTCTGTATCTCAGACAATAGACTTGTCTTGAAGCTTAAGTTCTCTGCCATTAAAATAACTAAATTAGCTTTCTCATGCACATGGTTTTCATGATGTAGCTTTCCCTGTGCTTATTTTTATTTCTTATCCATCTGTGTCTTTATATGTATATATGTATTTTTATTGCACTTTTGGTGTCTTTATATGTATATATGTATTGCGCTTTTATTACATTTTTGGGGTATGAATCAGAAGTCAGGTTCAGATCTCTGTGTCTTCATATTTAAAGTGTATCTCTTGAGGGCCCTCCCTGGTGGCGCAACAGTTTAAAGCGGAGCACTATGAAGCTACTGCAGCCACTGCAGCATGAGTTCAATCCCCAGCCAGGGAGGTGACCCACATGCTGTGACAGAATTCTCCAGACCCAATCACTGCTTCCTCAGTAGTGTATTTCAGTCAATCTGCCTGTTCTGGTCCCTACTCTGTCTCCGGTAAATCCTCTTACCCCCACACCTCTGACTGGTATCCCAGCTCTCTATGTATAAATAAATAAATTTTTTAAAAAGAGTATATCTCTTGAAAGTAGCATATGGCTGCATCTTCCTTTTTTAGTCTTTTGATTGGAATGTTTACTTCACTAATATTTAGTGTGTTTTTTTAATATGGTAGGAGTTAAGTATATCATTAACTCCTACCATATGGCTGCATCTTCCTGTTTTAGTCTTTTGATTGGAATGTTTACTTCACTAATATTTAGTGTGTTTTTTTAATATGGTAGGAGTTAAGTATATCATTTTTCTATTTGTTTTCTTCTTTAATTCCATCTATTTTACAGTCACATTTAATACAAAACTTGCATAAGTTTCTTTCATATGTAAGATTTCAGGTCTTTCATTGTTTCTTGTATATGGTGACTAATCTCAAATATTCTTTTAGCCTTTAGTTTGTCATTTATAATCTAGGTCAGTATTTTATGTCAATCAGGAAAACATTCAAAAACATTGTTCAAAATGTTTGATTATTCAAGCTGTTCATTAACTGAATTTCCCTTATTCATTAGTAGAAATCAAATAACTTCTATATAGTAATTGTCAAACATCCTAAGATCTCATTTATTATGTCTGAAATTTCTTTGTCTTAATTAACTATCTTTTTGGAATGATCTGAAAAATATTTGTTACAGTTCACTGCTTGATGTCTAAATAGCTTCTATTGTTTTTGCACTTAGTTTTTAAAAATATAACTTTATTGAGACATCTTTTATATATGAGGCACATCAGATAATCCATCATTTCAAAAGTATAATTAAATCATTTTTAAGTAAATTTACCAAGTTTTAGAATATTTCTTGTAACTCCATATGACTATTGTTAATTTCCATTTTCCTCCTTCTTACTCCTGAACCAGGTAGGTATGAATCTAGTTTCCACATACTTGCCTTTTTCTGGACATTTCATAAAAGTAGAATCATACAACATATGGTCTTTTGTGCCTGGCTTTTTTTCATATAGTTTAATGTTTTTGAATATCATCCATGTCATAGCATGTATCAGTATTTTATTTCTTTCAATTGTTGAATAACATTCCTTTGTATAATACATTATAGCACTTTGTCTACCCATTTACTCATTATTCTGGCATTTCGATGGCTATTGGATCTATTTTATTTTGCTTTTACTCTTGGGCTTGAATCCCTCATCTTAGGATAGTCTTTATGCGGAAGGCGTGGTGCTTTGAAGGTTTCAGCAGAAAGATCTTGGAGCGTTTCAAACTGATCTTTCCTGTGGTAGGAAGGAAAGGTCTGAAATCTCCGTTTCCTTCTCTCAACTTTTTTTTTTTTTAAGATTCTTTTATTTATGCCTACAGAGGTGGGGTACAGGCCTGAAGTGTAGGGGTGAGTGGTGAAAGGATTCACCAGAGACAGAATGTGGAACAGAACAGGCAGAATGACAAAGTACACTGCTGAGGGGAGCAGTGGGCAGGTCAGGAGAGGTCTGTGGCGCCATGTGGATCTCCTCTGGGGGGAGGATCGAACTCCATGTGGATCTCCTCTGGGGGGAGGATCGAACTCCCACTGAAGTGTCTGCTGCTAGCTTGCATCCTAACCTTTGCGCCACCATGGAGGGCCCCCCTTCTTTCAACTTTCTAGCTACTGCTTTCTTCTGGGCTGTGTCAGTCACCCCTGCATGTATAATAAAGGGTCAGCTGAAGATGATATGCTGATCTGGAAAGTCCCCTAGAGGGTTCCCTGGCCCTCTCCTTTTCACAATTGCCCTTTTGACTTCTAGCTGTCCTACAGTTCCACATTCCTCCCCCTAACACCTCATACAGCTTTCTGCTCCTTATGGTTTCTACTTGAGTTCTTCTAGCTCCCCTTCACTGCACAGACTGAAGAGAGCCCATGGGGAGAAAGCAAGTAAAAGCAGGTTTTACTCAATGCAGTTCCTGCCTTTCAGTATTCTCCAGTTTGGGACTGTTTGTTTGTTTTGCTCTTCAATGCCTTCAAATCCTTGTATTTATATTTTGTGTGAAGTTTACATAGCTAGCTGCCAGAGGGTCAGTCTGATACAAGATGCTCCATTACTGGAATCAGAGCAACTGTCTTTGTTTTTCTTCCCCAGACAGCTAACCATGTTAAGGATTTCTGGCACGGCCTCTCTATAGTATGGGTGTCTGTCCCTTCCTGTCATCTCCTGGTTCTCTGCTGTTTTCGTAACTCCCTCTGACTGCATTTCACAGGAAAATGGCTAATTATATTTTTGGACTACTCAGCCTCTGAGCTCCCTGATGACTGAGCTATCTTCCACCCCATGAGTCTAGGAGCAAGTTAAAGTCTGCTTCCCAGTAGGAAATCACAAAAGCCAACAACACAGTTTCTCAGTGTCCTTGCAGCAAGGGCAGGATCACATGATTCAGGGCAAGGACACAAGATGAGGCTGAGCTACTCAGATGCAGGTCTTTGACTCAGATACAGGGCCAGCCAAGACCTCATTGTGCGACAGAAGTGGCAGTGACCATAGTGAGTTTGTGTACCCATCTGGCGACGGTGAGGCATTGAGCTGTAGTGTCCATTATCTAGCAGTAGCAGCTACCTGAATACCAATTAAGGATTTTGAAGGTTTAAATCTTCCGGAATTGGTTTTGTTGATTTCAAATGAGAACCTTGAGTTGTCCATGACGTAGTAGTTGAATCCCAGTAACCCTACCGGAAAGAAGTCTTGTTAGACAAACTGGAGATCTTATTAGATGAACCTCAAAAAGCCTCTGCATTCTGAGGGGAGCTGACCTGTCTGTGAGCTGCTTCCTCAGAAGGTGGCCCTCAGCTGCCTTTCTGGCCCCTTCGCTCACCTCTGTGCTCTGGCCACAGATCCATGCGAATGCTTCCAAAGTATGTTCCCTTTTGTCCCCTCACCCCCACCCCAAGATTTGCAGCTGTTGAGTATCTGCTCCCTGGAGTGCAGTCATCCATCCTTCCTAAAGTGCCAGCATCACCTCCTAATCTGAGTCCCCTCTGGCCTGTGTCCTACCCATTCTTCACACACAGGCAGAACCATCTTCTCAAGACACATGTCTGAGCATGTCACTGCTCCTCATACAATCGTGGATAAGATTTTGGATAAAGATCAAATTTCTTTACGCCACCATCCAGGCCTCTGCCTACCTCTCTAGCTTTATTGGAGACACTTAAGACAAACCTGGCACTGGGTTGATACAGATGGAGGGGAACAGAGGAGAGGCCAAGCGTGACGCTGAGTTTTGGCGCAGGTGAAGTTCCTTAGTCCACTACCTTTTGAACCTCAGAGAAGTACAGTAAGGGGCCCTCCCTTGTGGCACAGTGGGTTAAAGCACAGCACTATGAGGCTATCGCAGCCGCTGCAGCATGAGTTTGATCCCCAGCTAGGGAGCTGACCCACATGGCACAACAGACCTCTCCTGACTCGCCCGCTGCTCCCCTCAGCAGTGGATTCCAGTAAATCTGCCTGTTCAGCTCCCCTCTCTGTCTCTGGTGAATCCTCTCACCCCCACCCCCACACCTCTGGCCTGTACCCCAGTTCTGTGTGCATAAGTAAATACAATCTTAACAAAAAAAAAAGAAAAAAGAAAAAAAGTACAGTAGGCAGCCTCAAACCCTCTGTCAAACAATGAAGAAAATTCACCAATCCGCCCACTCACTCACACTTCAGGCTGACATTCAATTACCTAAGCGGCCAAGGAGAGGCTTTAGGACTTAGCTGTGGCTTTCTTTTATATTCGATGTCCTTGGCTTGAGCACACTTAGAGCCTTGGTGTTCTCATCAATAAAGCAGGAATAATCCTCCTCTCAGAATTATTAATGTGAGTGATACATTTCAGGTATGTGACTGGTTCATGTCGAAACATAGGTATGACCAGCCTCAATAGGTGGCCTTTTTGAAAAAGGTCCCTCAGGTTTTCAGGTATAGGAGGTACAGCAATGTCTGAAGACAGAAAAAAGGAGCCCCCTGCCCTCCTACCAACACTGTCCTTGGACAAATGCCTTGGACAAATGCTGGCATAAGGGTAGAGCAATTACACCCCAAACCTCAGCCTCCTCCTCGTTCCCCCACTACCCAGCTGGTCCCACAGCAGGTGCTGTGGACACTACCCCCAAATATAGCTGAACCCATTCTCTTCTTCTACTCCACAAACCGGGACAGGTAAATCAAAAGTACTCCTAACTCCTCTTGTACCCACAAATGGAGTGACAGCTCCATTTGTCGTATTAATCATTGACTTGTAAGTTCTTAGAGTCAGTCATGGCACATTCACATGTTATTGAATGCAAAGTGAATCAAGGGTCAGGTTCTGCTACTACTACAGAGGAATTTCCCTTTCCGGGAGGCCTGGAGGAAGAGAGTTTAGAGGTCAAGATCCAGAGGAGGCTTGGATTTGGGCAACCTCCTTATTTTCTTGGAGTATCAGTCTGCTCGTTTATAAAAAAGGAAAATGAGTATTTATCTCCTAGCATTGTGAGCATCAAGTAGAGCCAGGGATACCACACACACCCCCTCATGAAGTTTACAGGATAGTGAGGATGTACTTGAAATCTTGCATGTTGACTGCACATTCTACCAATCTGTTCAGCAAATCTAGAAATTTGGAGCCATGCTTTCCAAACTGGGAAGAGCTTGTGGGTGCAGGGGTTACCTGAAACCATCTGATGGTTTATTTGAAAGTGATTTACATGTTTTATAGTAAATTAAACACAAATATTTATTAAGTAGAACGAAGAATTTGTCTGGGTTTCTCAATCCAGCTTCTCTAGGCATCATCATGGAGAGAACTACTGGAGAAACAGCTTTTAGTTAGGGGGACCTGCACTTTCTACATGAGGAAACTGACACTGAGAATGGCAGGACCAGCTTCTTTGGCTCATAGTGGGAGCCTTCAGTCATTCTGCAGGACTCTGATGTACTCTTCAGATCTCTGACCTCTGGAGACATAGCTGGTGGTTTCCTCTCCTTGTCCTGTAGGAATGAGGGTGAACCCCCAAACCAAGACCAGCAGAAGGGTCCTAGGCCCTAATTCACACTGTCCCTCACTCCTAAGATGAGTACCCAGGCCCTGGACCACCCTGCCTGCCCATCAGCAACTCATCCTCAACTAAACCCCCACTTGGAAATAATTACAGTTATTATACTGGGATATTGTTACCCAACTTTATACAACCGGCATAGGTAACTGCTTCTGAGCATAATTACAGGACATGTTTACAGACCCACAATTGCATCAGAGTAAACGATAGCTTCCGTTCCTCCCATTAATATGCCAATATTAGGGACTTATTAAGGCCAATTAGCCAAATTCCAGCAGAGAGTAGATGGGGAAGACCTCACACTCTCCCACTGCCTGCAAAGCAGGGTCAGGAGGTCAAAGCAGGTTTGAACTTCAAACAAGGCAGGGTCTTAGGATTCACAGGACTCTTAAGAAGCCTGCTGTGTCTGTGTGAGACCCCGAGAAGAGACCAGCAAACAATTCTGTAGGTGGGTTGGTATCCCATTTTACATGCTTTAAGATTGGTTCTGAGGGGTCCAGTGTCCAGGGTCATCCACAGCAGACTGTGGTGCTGGACAGGATGCTTTTCATCAAGCTAACCTGCCAGGCTATAGCATGTCAGCTCTACTATGTCTCCTTCCTTATCACGGCTCCTCACTGCTTCCTCTTCCCAAGCACCCCAGCACGCCCATGCTAACCTCTGGTGGCCTCCTTCCCTAGCAGTGACTTCTCTGGCATCCTCTGTCCTTCTTCCTGTGCTGTGGGTTGTTGGGTGTTGTCTCTCCAGAAGGGCTAAGAGTTGAGGTGGGGGAGGGTAGAACATAGGCCGGAAGGCCATGGGAGGCACCTCGAGCGCCCACTCGTCCAGCCACAACTCCACCAAGGAGCTGGGCCCTGGGGTCGGCACCCCTTCATCTTCCACTTTCCCTCTCACACAAAGGCTGCCTGGGCTGTGCGTGAGTGAGGGAGCCAGTCTGCACTTAGGTACAACTGCATAAAGACGTTCACGCAAATACACTCCCTAATCGGTGCGAGCACACAGTCTTGCGCACACACCCGCATCGCACACACTCCCTGGTGCACACGCGCACGATCACCGGCCCCAGCGCGCCCTCTCACGTCCAGCCCCCACACGCGCGCACACACACACACACCCATACACACACCTGGTCACCCTCTCGGTGGACCCCTAAATGCCAACCTCAGGCCCCTGACAGTCTGCCGCCTGCCTTGGTGGGTCGCTGGGCGGCGCGCGCACACACAG
>NW_004567116.1:39674456-39684992 GCF_000260355.1 Condylura cristata | reverse complement strand
GGACACGGTGAGTGCGGGCGGCGGCCCGGCCCGGTGCGCGTGGGGGCGACCTGGGTGAGGGTGCGGCGGCAGGGGGACCGGTCCCAGTCCCGGCTCTGCGTTTGCGGCCAGCCCAGGACCGCGGGCGCCTGGCGCGGGGCGCTCGGCTCTCCTCTACCGGAGGACTGTGGTCGCAGGCGGGGGCCGTGGTCTGGGGTACCACAGGCAGAGGCGATGACCTGGTTGCTCTGACCTGGCTTGCAGCCCCTGCCAGCCACACACACACACACACACACACACACACACACACTCACCCCCTGGCACCCAGCGCTGGCCAGCAGACCAGCAGAGGCAGAGAAGCCGGGGGGCAGGCTGACACATACCCTCATGTGGACACACAAGGAACACTCATCCGTGGGCACGCTGGTGCTGGCACGCGCGCTGACATTCCCTGCCATCCACTCGTCACTGCCAGTGACACACTCTCACACGCTCACTGCTGTACACTCGCCAGCACATTGTTGTTAGTCGTAGGGACACAGAGTGAGTCTAGCTCACTCTGCTCATAAATAGGGTGGCCTACATTGCTAAACACACGCAAACACACGCAAACACACGCAAACACACGCACTGTCACAGGCACTCACCGGAGCAAACATTCCCTGGCATGCATGTCACCCTCACTGACGTGAGCGTGGTGCTGGCACACACCTCAGCAGCACAGTACTGGCCAGACCACACCAGCACCCACCCCACCACACAGCAGACAATGCCCACCTAGGCAGGCATCCCGTGGTCACAAGCTGAGAGGCCTGGGACTGCTGACAAACTCACTCACAAGGCGAGAAGTTGAATACACACACACACACACACACACACACAATGTGGGAGGGCTTCCCTGGAGCCTGGGAAAATCACAGGACATTCGCTGGGTGGGTCTGTCCCTCTGACCTCCTGAGGCCTGGGTTGACTGGCTAGGATCTGTTTTGAGCGGGGGCTGGGGGATCCAATTTTCTTAGAAGCCTGCGTGACTCAGAACAGGGTAGATGGTGCCTCTGAATGGGAACCCCAGCAAAAAGGAAGAGAGGGCTGGGGCTGAAGATAAGCACTGGTTAGGCGCTCAGCTTAACCCTCCTTCCAACCCCTTCGCCTTCCGTTCCTTTAAGTTCTGATACAAGCTTCTCCCTCCTCTGCCCCTACCTCGTCTCTGAACCCTCTTTCCATTTTTTCTCTTTACTTTCTCCTATCCCGATGTCCCACTTCTCCCTCCTCTGCCCTTTCGCCACTCTCCCTCTCTCTGTCCTTGCTTCCTATATTTATTTATGGAGGGCCTGCTGTGTACTAGGTAGAGAGTGGAGATCAAAGACATTCAAGACACATTCCTTCCCTGAAGGAGCTGAGGCTAGGGAGAAAGGACCCCAGTGGTGATCATGTTTCGGGACCACTGACAAAGCACTTTCACACCACAGCCATCTGACACTCACGACAGCCTGAGAAGGGTCCTCCAGAGATTACATTCATTTTCTAGAAGAAGAAATTGAGGCTCACAGCGAATTTGTGTTCTTAAGGCTGCTTCCCAGCCCTCCTCCTGACAGCTCTTCAAGGAGGTTAATTTTCCTCTTCCTGCTTTCTGGAAGAGGAACCAGAGCATTAGGGAGGCCACCTGACTTGGTCAAGTCAGAGGCCGGGCAGGGGCTGAAGTCCACTTGGTCCATTTTCTAAGCTTGTCCTTGGAGACTTCTGAACCCCGGAAGGGCTCTGGATCTGAGGTCTGGGAGGGGTGGCCTGCTTTGTCTGTGGAAGCCAAGGTTTGGGGGGACTGCAGAAGATCATGAGGCATCTGCATTCACCTTGATGGCTAGTGCTCACTGCAACCAGCAGACCAGCACGGTGACCCAAGTCTGTCCTCAGCAGGAGCATGTGTGATGCCCTCCTCCACCAAGTCCATGCTCCCAAATCCCAGTCCCTCCTGACCACTAAGGTCAGGCTCTTCTCCCTACAGGAGCCAGGAGCCATTGCTCTGCTGTGCTTCCTCCTGTGCTTCTTCACCATCAGGGTGACTCAGCCCCTCACGGAGCCTGGTTTGCTTCTGTCACTTGGGGAGAAGTGTCACTGCTCCCCTCTCACATGGGTGGCCAGCAGGATGGGGACACCATAAGCAGCTGGGCACTGTTAGAGACTATTTTCGGGCCAGGGTCTTTTCCCTGACACCTTCTGCTCTGCCTCTAAGTCAGGCGGGGATAGTGGGCCTTACTGGACCTTCGTTTCCCTTCTGTAAATTAGCACTATCAATACTCACATTTTTTCAAGGCTCTCCTGTGTTTACCAGATTCACTGGGCAGGGGATGAAGTGACGCCTAACGCCCAGAGCCCAGACCCGGCTCTACTCCCCCAACTGTATGTAGCCTGCCCTCTCTCAGTGTCCCTGTCACCCGAGGAGGTTTCCCTCTCCCCTCCACACAGGATTGCCTGAGTAATTTAGAAGAGAAGGGCAAAATCAATAATGGGTTGTACCTTGTCTTGTTCTATAAGCCGTGTGAGTCTACTTTATCTCTGACTTGTAAGAGGAAACTGCAAATGTCCGATACGCTGAGGACCAGGCGTCATCACGTCCATTCCTCTGCCTGGATTTGCACTCCCCACATGATGATGAAAATTAATCACAGCCACTGGGGGAAAGAGGGGTGAGGCACATGCCTGTCTAGGCCTGATTACAGGGCCAGAAATTGAGGATTGCTCCTACAAGGTGCTCTGGGTGCAATCTCACCTCCAGTCAAAGATGTGGCCTGCGCGCCAGGGCTGGGAGTTCAGAGAGGAATGGCTCCTGTCTCTCTCCAGAGGATTTCAAGCACAGTGGGTGATTGTGATGCAGGTTGAGTATGCTGGGGGAGGGCTAAGGAGGAAAACCCCAGCCCAGCCCCAGCCGGGGACAGGCATGGGGGGCACAGGAAGAGCAGCTTGCCTGGGAAGAAGGTGGCCTTGGAGCTGCTCAGGCTCATCTGGAAGGCCAATGAGGCCAAGGCGGTGGGGCGGGGGCGTCATTCCTGGCCTACTGGCCGAGGGTGCGGAGCACTCAAAGGCTAGGCGGCGTGAAGCAACACGTGCCCCCGCTGGTTGGACTGAGACTGATGGGCGAGCCTGAAGGGGTAAACACAGGCGAGACAGCCCAAGCCTGGAACGCCAAGCGGGGGAGAGAGGATTTTCTCCTGAAGTCAAGTCAAAGCCGGTGGCGATGCCAAGAAGAGTGTGAGGAGAGGTGAGATGGGGCAGACTTTCATTTTAAAGCGAGGCCTTCAGTAGGAGCAAGGATGGAAAGAGCAGGCCTGGAAGCGGAGAGACCTGTGAGGAGACGGGGAGGAGCCAGATCTGAAAGAAGGCTGCGGTGAGCACAGAATGAGGACTCTGAACAGGGAGGCAGAGTCCATTAGCTTACGTGCCGGATGTCTGCTTTGTATCAGGAGATTTACATGCATGATCTCATTTGCTTCTCCCAATGACCCTATTTCTATAGGGATTGCCTTTCCCATTTTACAGATGAGGAAACAGCCTGGAGAGATTAAGTGATTTGTCCACCGCCATGCTGCCTGCAGGCCAGCCTGCACCCGCGGCCTCTCCCTCTGGGTGACAGTGTGGAGCAGGGACAGGTTTTGTGTCTGGCGCCTGGTCGCCTGCCCGCTCCCTGGTGGCCCCATCCTCAACTTGTGCATCTTGGTTCTCGATGTTCCCTCTGATTCAGTGGGCAACATGAAGGTCTAGAACTAGCCAACAGGAGGGACTTTCTGAAAGGAAATGAATGGACTGGAATTTCCTTTCCTGCAGATGTTTTGAGCTCTTCCTTTTTTGGCAGGGCAGGCTGGTGGGTATGATGGGGACACCTAATCACCAGCTCCCTGTTGTCTCTGTGGGTGGCTAATCTCTATGTGACCCATCTTGGCTGGAACACAGGGAACTCTGTGGCTCTGGCTGGGACCACGGTGGGCTGCTGAGAGCAGACATGTGCAGTCTGTTCCACTGCTCTGATCTCTGATTCTAGGTCAGACTCTGGTCTTCAGACTCCCCCAAGTCTCTCTTTCTTCCAAGTTCGAGCCTTCCTGCCTGGGGGCTGGAGCCTTCCATCGGCATGGGCTCTGGGGTCCTGAGTTGCGGGCTTGCCATACCTTGGACCTGGAACAACGGAGGGGTTCAGCATCCTTGAGTGGTTTCCTGGTCTCAGCCATCCTCCAAGGGCCAAAATGACCAGGTTGACCATGTCATGGAGGCCTGCAGTTGGAACAGCTTGGCAGAGGCTGGCACAGTCAGACTCAGACTGGAAGCTGAGGAAGAGGTGGGGAGATTTCCACAGAGGTGGGTCAAGATCTCAGGGTAGGGATGGGGTAGGAGGCAGGACTCAAAGGTGTTAGGTTTAGTGATGGTGGTCAATGGCATCGCACAGAGAGAAGGTCTGCAATAGGAGGAGAGGATGATTAGGGACCTCTGGGGCCAGAGTTCTGACAACTGAGGGTAGAGTGATGAAGGAGGACTCTGGGGGAGCTGGCTTCTAGGAGGCCAAGAAACAGGCAGAGCCGACAGAGAACCCAGGGACTTAGCCAGGAAGCAGTGGCTGGGGACTTGGTGTGGGACCCAGGGATGGCGAGGTCAAAGCCAGGCTGGAGAGGGGCATGAGGGGGTACATACCATGCTTTCTTCGTGCCTGGAGCTGGATGACCCTCTAGGGAGAGGGTGTGAGGCCCTGGGCTGGAGACAGTGGGAGCTGTGGTGTGAGGACCTTCGGGAGGAGAACAGATTTAGCTTCGAGGTAGGAAGGACATTTTGGGAAGGTATGTCTGTGCTGATTCCTGAGAAGAGGGATCAGCAGAGAAGGCTTCCTAGAAGAGGAGCCCTGAGCTGGGTCCTGAAGGCTGAGGATGGCTTAGCTCTTTGAGACAGAAGGAAGGGCCTGCGTGAAGGTGCAGATAGTGGGTGCAGGTATGGGAGTGTGAGGGGTGAGGCTGTCGAGGGAGATGGCATTCTGGTGAGCAGGCCTGGCTCTGGGGTGGGTCAGTTTCAGGGCACTTTCCCATTCATTTATTCATATCCAAAGTGTCTTTGCTCCTCATTTGGTGAGCACCTTGTGGTTTGGAGCTATTTCTGTTTCCTGTGTGCTGGCCCATTATCCACCCCAGTCTGCTTCACAGAGGATGCCTGACTGAGGTTTGTTGAACCAACAGAACTTCCTTCCGCCTTGCCTCTGTTCTCAGCCCAGGAGCCCTTTAAGTGCTGAAATTAGGTGGTTCCCATTAGGGAATCTGAAGGATGGAAACCATGTTTCCCACCGAGGACAGTGCGGGGTCTCCTCTACCAGGCTGGGAAGTCCTGAGGGAGGGCGATGTAAACCACAACCAGAATGGTGTCCCTGTGCGTGAAGCCGTTTCTGCCCAATCAGACAGTTCTGAGGGCAGTTTCCTACATCAGCCTCTGAGGGAAGGCTGTCTCCCCCAACAGATGCCTGTGAGTGGGCCACGTCTTCAGTTTGAACCCTGGAACTAGGACAGGTATTATCCCCGATGGCTCCTGGCACCCTCCCTCCATCCTATGAGTAGAATGAGTCCTGTCCCAGGGGTGGCTGGAATTCTACTGGGGTGAGGGGGGTGTCGAACAGGGGCTAGGTCAGGACTGGGTAGCTGCTTTTGAGAAAAGAACAAAGGACTCTGTTGTCTACTCCTTGTCCCCTCCCTGAGAGGCCCTCAGCAGGGTCATCTCTCTGGAGACAGCCTTCTCCTTCCTTGGTCTGGCCCCATCTTTAGTCCTACTTCAGAGGAACTATTTGTTCCTTCCCAGGAGACCAGATGCCAGATGAGGCTCCTAGGAGGCCAGGCCCTACGGACCCTACTGGAAAGGTCCCTGGAGTTCTGTGTGACTGAAGTCACTGTGGCAACTCAGCAGCTTTCCCTCTGCCTAGGACCGGCTGCTTCTGACTGAGGCCACAGGAAAGCTCGTGGGTTCCCTCCATAAGGGAGGGAGATTGCTGTGTGGGGATGAACAGAGCAGAGCAAGGTGGGATGCTGTGATCAATGGCAGGCAGGATGCAGGACTCCTCACTCGAGGTCAGAGCCACTCTGTGGCTGTGCAGGGTAAAACTGGTCACTCCAGGGTGCGCCTCGAGTCCCAGACGTGGAACAGGTATGGGCCTAGATATTGGCTTCATAAGTGGTCTTTCGGCACCTCTCCCCTCTCACCCCAGCCTGTGCAATCAATGGGCATGGAAGCATTTTGGCAAGTGTAAGGAGGAGGCTAGCAAGTGGGCTACGAGGCTGCATCATCACAGGAGGGGCCCAGAGGTATGCGCTCAGCTTACTCATTGCTGTGTGGCCTTGGACATGACATTCACCTTCTCTGGATCTCTGGACCTTGGTGTCCAGAGAGGTCAAGTGGAAGTCAGATCAGTCAGCAAGTGTAAGGTCCTTCTCCCGAGTCACCCCTTTCCTGTGTTCTGCTAGCAGGTGTAGGCCAAGCACCTGTCATCTGGGGGCCAGAAGTGGAGAGTTGAGCAACTCACGCCTCCGCTACAGACCATGGGACTGGGCCCGCTGAGGGGCCGGCCTGGTGGTGCTCTCTTCCGTGGGATCCCCTCCTGGCCTCAGCAACCTTGAACTCCCAAAGTACCTGTAGCAAGGCAGGTGCTTTGAGGTTTCACCCAACTCTGCCCAGGCTGTGGCTCCTCACAGATCTTCTCCTCTGGGTGCTCAGTCTCCTGTGTGATCTAATTAACATAGATTAGAGACTGATTAGCATAGTGGTTAGGCTCTAGGAGGAACTAGATTTCCTGGTTTCAAATGCCAGCTCTGCCACTTACTAGTTACACTAGTTACATGGCCCAGTATTTAACCCTTTCTCTACTGCAGCTCTCTCATCTGTAGAATGGGTTAGCAGTCGTGTCCTGCACCCTGTCACTAGGCTCTCTCATCTGTCACTAGGACACCTGTACCCTGTCACTAGGCCTCAGTGAGTTATGATGGGTGAAGTTCAGAAATGAGTCCAGGAGATAGAGCAGTGTGATGTGAGGTTAGCGCTTAGATAATGTCCAGTGCATCTGCACCCCTCACTGGGCTATGAACTCCCCTGTGTGGTTAATTTTTGAGCCTCCCCAGACTGAGCTCAAGCCTGTTTTATTGTTAGCTTCCTCCTCTAAGAAACCTTCAGTGACCTCCAAGTGCTGCCTGTGGCCTTTGCTTTTCTATATTCTTTCTCTCCCCTCTTTTCTCTACTCATCCTTCCCTCTCTGCTGGGATCCTGGCTGCTTGCACACTGAAGATGTTTCTGTGTGAGACCAGAGGCCCTGGCCTGGGCCTGTTGTCCTGAGCACCTGTGTAGCCTGGCATTGCTCTGAGCTCCATAAATATTTGTTCAGTGAAGGAGATTGAATGTAAGTGTTTCATTGGGAAAAGATATGCTTAGGGGGTGGAGAGTATGATTAGTGAGAACAATGGGACATCATTGCTGAGTCTGAAATACCTAAAATACCTAACAGTGGTCCAGAGCCACAGGCATTAAATTATTCCTTGTGACGCAAATGCAGAGGTCACAGATGCCTGGCTTTGCCTTGCTAAGATATGGTGTCTTTCTGACCACTCACTCTGCCTGACGAGGGGGTCGGGGTCTTTATCCCTCTGCTCCCCATCCAGCATGCCGCCCTCCTGGCTCATCTCTCCACTTGTCCAAAGCCTACCTCCTAAGTGCCCCACTAAGAGCCATCCCTTCCTGGCCTGCAGGGGGTGGGCTCCATTCATCAAGGCCATCTTAGACATTTACCGAGCCCTCTCTGGGCTGAGCTATGGCTGGCCAGCAGTGTGACCCTTTCGCTTCTGGCTACAGCATATCTAGAGCGGTTTGACCTGGTGAGGATGGGACCATGGCTTGTGATGACCCACCAGCAATCAACGAGCTCTTTATGCAGCCCTCAGCCTGCAGAGCACAGAACTTCCTATTGGTTTCCTACTGGGCAAATACTCAGAACCCACCTAATTACTGGGGACAGAGTTCTGGGCACTGGATCCAGCAAGCTGTGGTCATAATCAGCTAATTAAACCACCCAAGAATTGCTCCATGGCCCAGACAGTGAGGGGAGAGAGTGGGGGGTGGGGATGGAGTGGCTCAGAGAAGTGAGGAGAGGGAAGTCATGCAGGGAGGTTTTAGACCAGGGCCTGCAGGCAGAGCTGGTTGGAGAGAAGCAGGAAGTAGGGGTGAGTGAGGGGGCAGAGAGGAGAGAGACAAACAGATGAAAGAGGGTGATCTCAGGGACTAGATTCAAGGGCATGGGTCAAGGGCAGAGGCGGTAGCTTGGGGGAAGGAACTCCACTTGTTCACTGACCCTGTGATGCGATGGAAGTTGTTTTTCTTCCTTGGGCCTCAGTTTCTCCAAGCAGGCAGGGCAGAGGGTCTAAACAGCAGGCTGCGTTCTGTGCCTCATCGCTTGGCTCTGGCAGTCCTGCCTTCGGGAGGTGGCAGAGCTGTGTGGCAGCAGGATTCAGCCTGAGGTTGAGTTGTAGGGAGTCCGTCAGCCCCCTCCCTATCCTGTCCTCACGAGCACCGCCCTACGACCCCCAAACTGGTGTCTTCAGTGAGGACTCTTTAAGCTTGAGCCCTGTCTTCTTTCTTTTTCATAAACTTTTATTTTCTTACAATTTTTGGGTATAATATTTGATTTCTTCTCTGTGGGTTGCCCCCATAGATCTGCCACCACCACATCACTGGTCAACTGTCACCATTGTCGGTTGTGCTGAGCTCTGTCTTTGCCATCAGCCTAAGAACTTCCCAAGTGGCACCCCCAGAGGGGTGGGGATGGGGCTCTTCAAAGGTAAAGCCACTGGGTTTGGTCCTTATATGGATTATAGAGGCCGACACTGGGCTTTGCTGTCCAGCAATGTTGCCTGCTGGCTCCTTGACCCCAGGTGAAGGACTTCAGCTCGCTGGACGTCACTTCCCTCATTTGTGAAACAGGTGTAGTAATATCACCGATTGCGTGTAGTTGCTGAGGGCAGAACTTGCTAAAAAATCTGTTTGTAGCCCAGGACTGAATATCAGTTTTTCTGTCTCTGCTCCCTTTCCCCTGCGTCCCCTTCCTCTTCTGACCTGCCTAGGACTGGTGGGTGTGAGGGTCTTTGTTGGGCAAGAGAGAAGCTCAGAGGGTGGCCGGAAAGGGAAGTACAATTGCCCAGGGCCTCAGAGGGGTGAGATGTGTCCACTGTTGTGCTGGGGCGGCTGGGCCTCTCCTTTCTGACCCCTCCCCCATGGCCACTTTTGGGGAGGAAGTGAAGAGAAGTTGGGGACAGGAAGCCAAGGGGCCCAGGCTTCTCTCCTTTAGCTCCAGCCCCCGGTTGTCCGTGTGGAGCCTAGAGCCTGTTTTTTCTGCCAGGCCACTGTTTCACACACTGAGAAAACAACAGCTCTTCCTGGTTCCCAGTCCTGGCAGGAGGTGCCTGAGTGGAGCTGGGGCCTTGGAAGGCAGTGCCCGCCTGCCTGCTGCAGAGGTCTGGAGGACTAGCACAGGCAGCACAGGAGGCCCAGAGCTGCTTCCCCTCCCCCAGTCTCCCAGCAATGCTGGGCTGTGACAAGCCAGGGCCTCTGACTCCAAGGAAGCTGGTTACATAACTCGCATGACTCCCTGCTTCCTTCTTCCATCCCTCCCTGAGGGGCCTAGGAGGAGGAGACCTGCTCTGCTCAGGATTCCTGGGCTAGTGAGGTCACTGTGACCAGGCCCCTGCTGCCCACACCGTTTCAGGAGAGGAGCCATGTACTGCCTGAGTGCAGACCACTGGGGTTGGCTCTGGGCTGCCCACACCCCCCTCCCTGCAGCTCCTGGGAGCTGAGCTGCAAAGGGGAGAAGGCTCATTAGAGGAAACAGGCCATGTCCTAAGATAATTTGCCTGCAAAGTGCCCTCAGAGGGGAGCTGGCCTCTCTGCAGCCAGAGGAACAAATAACCAACATTTTCCAGTGTGTTCTGTTCAGTTCCACAACATTCCTCAAGCACTTGCTGGGTGCCAGACCCAGACCTCCCCTTGGGGAGCAAGGAGCAATCTGAAGCTCTGTGGCCCAGCCCATGGGTGGGTGTATCGCTCCCGCAGGGGAGTCGGAAGCCAGCTGCTGCTGCCGCTCTGCTTCTGTCTCCCACCTGAGATGGTGCCCTTTCTTATATGCTGGGTGCTGGGGCGGCAGGGAGCGTACTGGTTCAGAGTACCAGCTTGGCCCAGGCCTTTTCGGAGCTGGTTTGAACTTCAGCTCAGCCTCCCCTGCCCTCTTGAAGCAGTTCCTGTGAACAAGTACTGTGTGACTAACGGCCACGCAGGTCCTGTGCTGGGTGCCTGAGGTAGGAAGAGGAAACAGACAGGACTTGTGCTACTTAGACCTTTGAGGGGAGAAACAATAGATCACAACATGCTAGAGGAAAGCCAAAGCAAGCATGACAGGTAAGGGTGGCTATTCAGAAGGGGCGCGCTGGACCAAGCTTCAGCAAGTGGGTTTGAGGTAAATCAGGGGGGCGCCCTGGACCAGGCTTCAGCAAGTGGGTTTGAGGTCAATCA
>NW_004567116.1:39670362-39674241 GCF_000260355.1 Condylura cristata | reverse complement strand
CTGGACCAGGCTTCAGCAAGTGGGTTTGAGGTCAATCAGAGGGGCGCGCTGGACCAGCCTTCAGCAAGTGGGTTTGAGGTCAATCAGAGGGGCGCTTATCTTGTCAACGTCTGTGATGGATGTTTTCGGCTAGGCCAGACTGCTGTCACCAGTGCTTGAGACTCCACCATGCCGGGCACAATCAGTCCTGGCTGTCAGCAAGGGGTGTTCTGGAACGGAGATTGTTGGAGGAGGCAGCATCTTGGGTGAAGAGTGAACGTCCTGCACTCAACACTTCAGTGAGTGTTTGGACCTGGACAGAGGAAATGGGACTCAAGAAACCCCACTGGAATCCAGGGTTTGTCTGCCCAGGGTTTCCTCTGGTGGAGAGGCGAGGGGAGCAGAAGTTCTCTCTTGCTGAGGGGACCCAGCAGAGTTCTGGTGGCCGTACCTCGATTAGCAGCAGACAGGAAATAGTTTGGAGACTATGTGGTCGGAGGTGGAGGGTATTGGGTGGGGCAGAGTGGGGGAGCTGGGGAGAGGGGTTTTTGGCTGTTTCTGCAGCTCTGAGGGTTGTCCCTGGAGCATCTAGGTACTGGGCCTGTGGAGGAGAGAGGGAAAGGACTAGGGTTCTCACTTCCCCTCTACAGATAGCCGTGGGGAATAATTTCCTCCTTTCTCTGTTGTATCTGTGCTGATGAAATTGCCCAGCACGTTAGCAGGGCTCATGGGATACTTGACTTCCCTGTGTTCTGTGGGGCCCCAGGGCAGTTGAAGAAACCTGAGCATTTTTAAACTCAAACAAAAAAATTTTTTAACAGATTTTTTTTAATATCCTAAAAATGACAGAGAGGATCACATGGCATAATTGAGTGGTTAATATGCACATATTCATTTCTCAGATTATTTAGAGTGCTGACTCCTCAGCAGCAGCGAGTGCCTCTGATCTTCACCATCTTGCTGTGAACTTTGCAAAAAGAAAAAGACCAAAAAAAAAAGTAAAAATTTTTAGCAGAAAGAGCTTTCAAACAAACAACTCTGACCCCTAGCCATAGACTGACCTGGCTCCCACTAACCTCAGCTCCCACTGAAGGGTAGATAGAGCTGGGGTAGGAGGTGGGCAGAGGGTGCATGGAGAAGAGAAACCCTAGCCCTGAATCTCAGGGTGCTCAACCTGATGGTGATGCAGACATGCTTTTCTCTTTTTATTTATTTTACTTATGCATACAGAACTGGGGTACAGGCCAGAGGTGCAGGGGCAGTGAGAAGATTCACCAGAGACAGAGTAGGGAGCAGGACAGGCAGATGCACGAAGCACACTGCTGAGGGGAGCAGCGGGCGGGTCAGGAGAGGTCTGCCACGCCATATGGTCACCTCCGGGGCCGGGATCGAACTTGCACCAAAGCCGCTGAAGCTAGCTTTACAGATATGCTTTTCTGCTTCCTTTTCCACTGTCACCAAGCTTAGTTCAATCCCAGCTCTGGCCTGGACTGCTGCAGTTGTCTTCAGGCTGCCGACCCTTTCCTCAGTCGAGGTCCCCCCAAGCCCTCCTCTCATTCTGGAACTTACACCCGACCCTGTGCTGCCCCAGCTTAAAAGCCCATCAGTTGATCCCTATTTCTTTAGCACAGGCCTCATTCTTCACTTGGCTCTAGAGGCTGTCTGGCCTGCCCCACCCTTCCTTCCCACACTCCTTTCCCCATTCACCACACAGCCAACACTCCAGCTACACTGGCTATTTTGTGTATTTTTCACACCTCTGTGCTTTTTTTTCAAGCTAGTCTCATCGTCTGGAATGCATTTCTCCTCTGACAGGTGAAATCTCCCTTAGAGTTTAAGGTTGACCCTAACCTCAGCGTAGTTCAGGTGAACACATTGCCTTGGAGGGCCTGCTGTGTGCTCGGGTGGGAAGGTGTCCCTGACCCCCAGCTGCAGGCTCAGAGCTCCTCCTCAGCACCCTGGGGCTCTGCTGTGCTTGAAAGCTCTGCCCAGGCATCTTTAGTTGCTGTGTCAGTTTCCTGTGCTAGAGGGCAGATGTGTGCCTGGCACTTCTCGAACCCCTAGCACTTGAGAGGAGACACCCAGGTTTGCAGAAGTGCGCTGAAAGAGTACAAGGGCCCCACGCCCCACATCTTCTTCACCCCATAACTGTACTCAAATGTGTAGGGACCAGAATTGGGTTTGGGCGTATGTCAAGGAAGAGTCCCTGGAGGAAGTGAGCCCTGAGCTGCTAACCCAAAGGAGAAGTACTCTTTCCTTCTCCTCACTTCCTTCCTGACTCTGGTGTGAAAGAAAACAGCTGAAACAACCTCTAAAAAGGGAAATGTCTGTTTTGAACTGGGTGCCATGGTGGCCATAACGGAGATGGTTAAAGTGCATACCTGCCTCCCTCTCTCCCCACCTCTGTCTCTGCACACATTTCCCATGGCAGACACAGGGGCTGTAAAAATTGATTAAATAAAACATGCTTAATGTCATTCTGCCTTCTTATTGTCCATGCTAGAACCTGCCCTTTCTATTCTCTGTCTCCTTCAGAGTTCAGGTCTTTGCATGGCACATACAACCCTGACTCTGGCCAGGCCCAAGTCACCTTTTCAAGCCTTGATTCTCTTGTGTCTGCCATGGTGTGATTAGACCCCCTGGTGGAGCTGTAATTAATGTGTGTGTGGGTTGTTGAGCAGGTGCCTTGACAGTGCTTCCTCGTGGAGTGGGGGCCTCCCTCAGGCTGGGAGCTTCCTGAGGCAGTGGCCCTATTGGTTCACTTGTGCGTCCTCCATGTCAGGCCACAGCCAGGTCATTTCAGGTGTTCCACCTGCTCAGTTCCCCAGGGCCATCTTAGTCCACATGTTGGGAAACTCCTCAGGCCTGGGTGAGTGGGGTCTGTCCTGTGCTACATTCTCCATAAGGGTCTGCGGCTTCTCCTTTGCTTCAGAGTGCGTGAATCACAAGGGAAGGGCTCAGGCCGGCAGGGGCAAGTTCTGGGCCGCTGACTTGTGGGGTAAGAGGTGGTCTCCTGAAGGGACTGGTGGTCCCTGCAGGTGGAGAGTGGGCACTGGGCAAGGGAGCCAGCATGGCTTGGTAGGGTCTGGGAAGACACAGGGACCTGAGTCTATAAGGCTGTCGCTGTCAAGCAGGTCTCAGGCCTCCAGGGCCCACACAACCAGAGGGCAGGCAGGGCTCGGTCTCCACGTTCTCCAGTGAGGACTGGAACGCTGCCACTCTGGCTTCTTCACTGCCTTGGAAGCTGGAGACTTCTTGTCCCTCCGCCTGGCTGTGTCTGATGTGCCTGCCCACGGCCTTGCGTGCAGTCCCAGACTGAGATGGGCCTGGGCAGAGGCTTGGGCTGAGAGGCAGGAGAGCAAGGTGAGAGACCATTCTCAGATCCAGGCCCAGGGCCTGAGGCTCAGCGGCCCCTCCTGTTCCGCAGAGACACAGCACAGCCCTTCTTCCCAGAGTGTCTGTGACTGTCATCCATGGAGCCCCTCTGTATGTCCAGCACACAGTAGGTGTGCATTGATGAAACTTGCTCCTGGGGCTGTGGGATGAGCCAAGTGGGATGTGGCCTATGGGAATCCCTAGTAAACTGTGTCCTGCCCTACACATATTTGGGGATGGAGTTCTTTGTACTAATATTCGGGGATGGACCACACTGGCAGTCAGGGTTCCAGGTGCTGGGGAGGCTGATCTGGCCGCCTGGGGATATGCACCAAGGTCAAAACAGAAATGCAGCGGTGCTGTGGGTGCATGCACGCACCCCCCTGGGCAGGTCCTGCATGCAGATGAGCTCTGCATCTTCTGCAACCAAAGCAAGAGAGAGACAGAGAGCCTTGGACCGACTGCGGGAGCGCTTTAGTAGCGGCAGGACCAGTGACAAGAAGAAGGAAAGTCCTCTGGAGCCTC
>NW_004567116.1:39624743-39669858 GCF_000260355.1 Condylura cristata | reverse complement strand
GGGAATCGAACTCATGCGGAAGCGGCTTTGGATTCTCAGTGCTGTGCTTTAACCCCCTGCGCCACCAGGGAGGGCCAGCACTATGATTATTTTAAGAGGTCCCAACTACATAAGCTTCAGGCCCACAAGCCTGGATGTGCTGCGGCTCTGGATGGTTGGCCCTCTGCTGGGAGGTTGGGGCCACATCAGCTGCAGGTCCCCAGGGAGGTGTCACCCCACAGTGTGACTTCAGCTGAACTCTCCCTGCTGAAATGGGACCTGCCATGCATCTGGGGCAGTCAGTTCTGGGTCAGGCCACGCTCACAGCTCTACTGCTGTATGATGGGAAATGCATCTCTCCCCTTCACCTTACTCATCTGCAAAATGGACATAACAACTACCTGGAAAGACTGGGACAAGGTTTAACTAATGTACTAGATGGACTTGCCCAATGCAGCCCAGGCTATGGGAGCTCAGTACATATTGATGGAAGCTGGATGGTGATGGCCGAGGGGAACTCACCCCTTCCCTTGGGATGGGGCCAGTTCAGCTGTCAAATTCAGCTGCTCTGGACTGTGCCGGGTGTCGGGGCCTGGGAGTGCAGGCTGTTGGGGTAGGTGGTGGTAGTCAGAGGACCTAAGAGAGTCTAAGTGCTTGTAAACTGTGCGGCACAGCTCCCTGGGAAAGGGTTGTTGTAAATGGAATGGGTCCCCTGGGAGAGGGGCATGGTGAATGCCTGGGCTGACCTTCCCTGCTCCTGGAAGGGAACAGGGGCTTGCCTGGTGCTGAGCCTGAGGAAAACTACCCTGGCTGATGGAGAGGACCTTTTCTGCTTGGAAAGGAAAGCAGGCCGTAAGGTGTGCTGCTCCCCACACGCAGGGTTTTAGGATCACCCAGTGGTGGTGGTGGGGGTGCCTCCAGTCCTTCCCGGACTGAACTTCAGGGCCCCTACATTGATGGGAGGGAATAGGAGACTGGGGTGGGAGCTATGAGGAAAACCTGCGGACTTTGAGGTCAAATTCCACCCAGATGGCATGTTCCATCTGTGACCTTGAGGTAGTGACATAATCTTACTGGACCTCAGTTTTCTCATCTTTAAATGGGAGTAGTAATATCCCCCACTGTGTGCTAAGGTTTAAATGAGATAATAGAGGCCTTAGTACTGTGCCTGGCACACTGAAGTTGCTTCAGAAATGCTGCTTGCCTCTTTCTCTGGCCCCGTGGCCACTGCTGACCTGTGTTGCTCTCCACAGCTTCACCCACAGGTCTGTGCCTCCAGCTTGGGCTCTCCGGGAAAGGGGGCTGTGTTTTGTTTGTATGTCCTTGCAGCCCCAGCCTGGTAGTTTCTTGAACTGACTGGCCCAAATCAGCTGCACTGGCCCAAAGAAAAATGTCCTAAATTTGAACAGGGAACTCTCTGGAAGCCTCCACACTCTCACCAGAGGCCCACTGTGTGGTCTCTGCCTTGCAGAACTCAAATGGTCACTTGCAGCTGACTTGCTGTGAGCCTCTCCACCAGTGATTTTGTTTTCTTTTCTTCCAAGCACTTAGCACTCCTGTAATCAAATTGTTACTTGGTCGGCGGTTGAGACCAGCCTCTCCCCACTGGAATGCCAGGGCCACAGGAGCCGTGTCCCCAGACGACAGCGCCTGGCACAGGGCACGCGTGCATTTTTGTTCAATGAATGGCTGTCTTTTTCTTTCCCTCCTCTGAAGTCAGGCCTTGTGTGCTTCCCCGCCCAGCCTCTTTAGCACTGGGGCAAGTTACCCTGCCTTTCAGGTGCAGTTTCCTCATCTTTCAAATGGGGGAAATAGTTGCCCCAGATAAACCCAGTGTTCAGCCTGGAGCAAGCTAAGCATCGAGTGTTGTCAGCTGCTGTTTTTCCCAATGATTTCCAAAGATCCTTCTGGTTCAGACCTTCACCCACTCCTGTGCGCCTTGGTGGGGAGGAGGCTGGGGAGAAAGTTCCATTCCTCGCAGACCCTCCCTACTGGCCTCACAATGGAGTTGGAGCTCTGTGCAGATTGTTTATGTTTTCCCTGCAGAGTTTATTACTCAGCCGGGCCTTCTGCAATTAATTACAAGCAAAGCAAATAACTTGTCCCTGGGAGGCTGGGCTTGGCATAAACATTTACATCCAGCCAGGGGCTGGCCCAGGGGCCAGGCTTTTTCCTGCCGTCTTTGGAACTGACAGGGATTAGAAGATGAGGGCTGGGAGGGGTAGGCTGGAGTTGGGCCCAACAGAAACAGCTTTCCCTCCACCATTTCTCCTAGACTCCTCCTTAGGAGGCCCGGTGCAAATGCTTCTCTTTTAATGTTCCTAATTAACCCAAAAGTAGAGTCCTGGTTTGCAGATGAGGAAATTGAGGCTCAGCTAAATTAGGTAGTCTGCCCAAGGCCACACAATTTATAGGGGCAGCAGGATTTAAAGTTCTCTTGGCAGCTGTTTAGATAAAAGGACTACAACAGAGAGGGTAGAAGTTGGGGATCACGGAGGGTTTGCTCATCCCTTTACTACATTTGTGTAAGGCCTCGGTCATGCGTGCAAGGCCTGAGGAGGCAGTGGTGACTGTTAGTGCTAGGCTGAGGCTATTTGCCCCCACAGTGAGAGCCAGAAGCTTCCTCAGGGTAGACCTGTCAACTGTTTCCTGGAGGGAATGTATTTCCAGGATGTATTAGGGCATGAATGAGGGGTACCCGGGAGCCCAAGCTATTAAGGAGTGCCTGATTTGCAAGGGAATTTGCCATCTGCAAAAACAAAGGAGGCAGACTCTTAATGTGAAAGATTTTAAAAATACAATTAGTGTTCAGAGAGAGAAGAAAGGATTTCAAATAATAGTTTCCCAATAAAATTCCCCAAATTACCCATTCTCTAGGGGGCAAATATTTGCCCAGCCAAACAAGGTCCCGTCCAAAAGGGGGCTGCTGTGGTCTGATGGCTTGCCACAAATCTAAGGTAACTTCTGGCAAAGAAAAGGGGTTAGGCCAGTCCTGGGGAGCCAGGGCAGGAGAGACTCCAAATTCAAAATACACCACATCAGGATAACAGCTGCCATTGTTTTCTGAAGGCCCTTCTAGGCCAGCATTTCTACTGGGCTCACTCAATTGTCCTGTCATGCAGATCCATGGAAACTCCTGCTTGTGGTCATCCTCCCTCCTACTATGAAGGGAAAAGGAGGCCCAAGGAGGAAGAGGAGCAGGGTTCTTCTGCCTCTGGACTCGGTTTGAACATGACATACTGGGATCCAGGCATCCCCTGGTCAGGGAAGAGCCTTTCCATGTGGTTCAAGTCCCAGTGGCTGGAGACTGGAGACTCCATGCCCCCAGCACGGAGCCCAGAGCCTGGCGTGTGTAACCAAAGCCCAGGGAAAGTGTGGCTCTCAGGGTGAGGCTGATGAAGACGTTGGGAGGGACACCACTCTGGGAGGCAGAGTCCTCCCCCTTGAAGGCGCCATCTCTATTGCAGATGAGCTCAGTGTCACCTTCTGGGAAAAGAGACAGAACAGTGGTCCTCACTCACTGGTCAAAGGCAGCCTGTGAAGTGGTTGGTGGGCCCAAAAAATGACTGAAGGATGAATAAATAAATTGTGATATACCCATGACGTGGGTATTATTCAGTCATAAAAAAGAATGAAGTACTGTTTCAGTGTGGATGAACCTTGACAATATTGTGCTAAATGAAAGAAGTCACAAAGGTCATACGTTGTAGGATTCCATGAAGTGGAATCATTTATAGGAAACGTCCAGTATGTGATACTGGTGTTGTCAGGGGCTGGGAGGAAGAGACTATGGAGGAGGGATTTGACTGTGAGGTGATAGGAATGTTTTGGAAATAGAAGGTGGTTTTGAAAAACACTGTGATGCACTAACTGCCAAGCATTCACTTTAAAATGGTGATGTTATGTGGTGTAAATTTCATCTCCATGCATTAGCATTTTAATGCTAATCAAACAAGTCAGTGTCTGTTAGGAAAGGATGCAGGAGATGACACTTGGGTGTTGGGGTGAAGCTGGAGAAAAGGGCTGTGAGGCAAGAGGTGGTGACAGGTTAAGTGTGACCAGAGGGAGGCAGTGTGGCTCAGTGGTGAAGTCTGAGGGTGCTAGCTGAAGCTGCCAGCGTTCAAAGCTGCAGCCCTGGGCAGGCGATTCAACCTCTCTTGATTTCAATTTCCCCATCTAGAAAAACAGGAATAATAAAGATTTTATTGTGGGACTCCTTTTATTATGAAATCATGTTTTCATGAGTATCAAATGAGTGAATATTTGTGAAGTGCTTAGATTAGTCCTGGCACAAAGCAGGTCCTGCATGAGTGTTAGCTACTGACGTTATCGCTCGCTCACATTTTTATTTATTTGTTCATTTACTGAGCACCCCTGCTGGGCAGGCCCCGGGCTGCTTTCTGGGGACCCAGCTGGGAGCGTGACCCGGGGCCCGCTGTTCTGGTACAGGACTCAGGCTTGCAGCACCCTCCTCCGTGCCATGCTGGCAGCTTCAGCTGTTAATGAAAATCGTTCATCACTTTCTGCTCCCGAGAGCTGCCTGGGCAGCCTCGCCTCTCCTGGGCCACACAGGCCGCTGGGCTTGGGAACTGAGCTTGGGCTTGCAGGGACTTGAGCTGTCCCTGGCCTTAGTTTCCCTCCCTGTCCTGCGACAGGGTGGGCTGGCTGAGCTCCGGGGTTCTTCTCAGCATTTCTAACCTCCACAAATTCTGAACCGCATCGCCCGCTGGCCTGGCTTGGGATGAGCCTGGGTGTTGTGTCTATGGAAATTCATTTGTAAAAATTGCATAATCTGGACTGTCATTCTGGGCAGCCAGAGTTGGCATGAGCGTGGGGGTGGGGGCATGCCCCTCCTAAACAGAAGCCTTGGGAGACTGGGCTTCTGCTCACTTTCGTGGTGCTAGCTAGCTCCTGTGGCCCCCAACCCCTGTGGTGGTCCTCAGGCTCAGAGTCTCACCACAGCTCTCCAGGACTCCAACAACTGGATTCTTGCTCTGGCCATGCCTTCCCGCTGGCACCTCCCCCACTGCCATCCTCAGTTCATCACTCCAGCAGAGCCACAGACCCCGCCCCTACAGTGACAACCAAGCAGCCAACACACTCTAACACACACACACATACACACACACATTCTCTCTCTCTCACAATTGCATGGTCCTTTCCACTCCTGCTTACGTCTCCTCACTTGCAGCTTTTCCCTAATACTGCCTTCTCCCAAACCTGCAACCCCTCCTCTATGCCCCCATCAGCTGCTGGCCCCCTCCTCCCATCCAATGCTCAGTTCCTGCCTTTCCACCTGCTGGCTTTCCTCCCAGATGCTTGTCACAGCCATTGTCACCCCCCAACCCCCCTCGCCCTCCCTTCCCTCCTCGGGGGGGGGGGGGCGGCGTTGTCAGAAAAGTTATTCCAGGAAGAAGCTTGCTCTCTCTCTCCTTTTAAAAACAAATCTGCAGCTAAAGTAGCTTGAGGCAGGCTTTCCAAAAGTCCTTCCCAGTAGCGAGAGGGACCAACTGGGTAAAGCCACAGCTGACCCAGGGGGCAACAGGGGAAAGGAAGGCAGAACTAGACTCTGGCCAGCCAGAGCTCTCTCAGGGTTCTTAAAACCCTGACTTATTCACTCCCAGACACAGGCTACACACACACACACACACACACACACACACACGCAACATGCTGTCATCCCAGTGGTCTGTTGGACTATTCACTACGTCAGTGCTCACTCATCCCCAGGCTTTGCTCAGGGCTGACCCCTGGGGAGCTCAAGAGGGGTCAGACCTGGTCGCTGACAGAGAGGGACACAGTACCATTCATCTCTCGCTCATCCAGCAAATGCCCACCAAGGGCCTGCTGAGTGTCCTCCTCCCTCCATTCCATGCTGGGTGCCAGCCAGGACAGGAAACAGGCCAGAGTCCTCACCCTCACTGGGCTACCATCCTGCTGTTGTGTCTGACCCAGGTTCTGAGGGAACCAAGAACCAACTTTTATCTTTCAATAGTTGCTTTTTGAAAAAACAAAACAAAACTTTCTTCCTCGGAAAAGGATAAGCTAGCAATCATCTTTAATCTCATCCCTTAACACTTAAGTCTTTTTGGTGTCTGCCTTCCTTGCTAAGTATGGTACGTGTGTGTGCGCGCGTGTGTTTGTGGATTCAAACCCACTTGCGTTTAAACTGCATGTGATGTTTGGACGGCTGCTTTTTCCTCTTTGGTGTTCCCAAGCCGTGAACTCAGCCGCGTCATGTTTGCTAACAACACCCGAGAGTTCGTCATGCGAATTCCTCATGGCTTAATGAACCATCCCCTTATTTGGCGTTACATTATTTCCAGTTTTTGCTACTGTGAATAATGCCGGAATGATGTAGCCTTGAGGCTCTCTGATTACTTCCGGAGGGCAGAATCCTGGAAGTCGCAACAGTCCCAATCTGGCTCCCTCCCTGCCCACACACCTCCCATGCACCCCTGGGCGCCTGCTGTCCCTTCTTGTCCCTAAGGAGCAGCTGCTTGCCTGGCGGGGTGGAGGTTTCCTCCAGCAACTCTCAGTGCGACTTGCTCCATTTATATTTTGCTCCATAACCAATCACCCCATGACTTAGCTCAAAACAACATCCATCTTCTTCCCGCCCGGTGTCTGCGGGTGGAGAGTGAGCTCTGCTGGGCAGCTCTGGCTCCCGGCTCTCTCTCGTGTGGTTGCAGCTGGCAGGGGCTGGAGTGGCTGTGTGTTTGGCACAGGACCTGTTGATATTGTCCCTGGAATCTGGCCACCCCCCTCACTCTCTCTCTCCCCCTTCCTTTCTCACCTGGATGACTCATATCAGCTACGCACACAGCACTGCCCGGGGGCCAGGTGTTGCTGCAGACTCTCTGCCACAGCAAGTCGCTTGCTTTGCAGTTGCCGCTGTGATCTGCAGTGCAGTAAAAGAATGGCAGGTCCTGACCGGCTTGTGAACCCAGAGCAGCCAAGCTATTGTGCCTGCCCGCAACAGGCCCCCCTGACTCCTCTACCCTTTGATTCTCCATCCCCAGCCAGAGGGAGTGTGTAAGTGTAGCTGAGGGGTCTGTTTCCTGCTGTTTCCCACTATCTTGTCAGGTGACTCCTGACCAGGGCTTCCTGCTGAGTGGCTCCACTGCCCACACCCTCTCTCTCCCCAAGAGCCTTCTCACCCCCAAGTCTTGTTTTGTTTTGCAATATCCCATTCACCCCTTATCCTTCTCAGGGTTGGCTCCTTCTGCTTCCTGCCCAGATGGCACTTCTGGGGGACCCTTCTCCTGATCAGCTCATCCCTCTCCAGTGCTCCTGGAGCAGTACCCTTGAAGCTCTCAGCCTCAGTCCCCACGCTGGCTATTGGCTTGTTTGATGCCTGCCTCGCCCGTGTGGCACCCTGCCAAGGGTGCCTTTGGCTTTGTGACCTGTGCCCCCCAGGCACCCCCAGGGAGTGTGTGCTTCCCACCTGAAGGGAGATGCCATGTAGACAGGGCCCATTGTATAAGTCTGCCCTATCACCACTCTGGCGGCCTGCAATGCCTGACACATGGGACGCACACATGAGTATTTGTTGACTACTCTTAATTATGAGAGCTGATAAGTATTACTAGTGCCAAACACTGCACTCACTCAATCCCCAGAACAACCCCATGGGTTGAGGTAGAGACTGAGGTGGGGTGGCGGGGGGTTGGTGTATGTCATTCACCAGGGCAGACAACTCACTTTGATAAGAAGTGAAAGGGAAAAGGACCCCGAAACTCCAGTAGCTGAGAGCCACCCCATGAGGGGTGTGAGGGAAAGCCAAACAGTAGCCAGCTCCTTGAAGTCTCTGTAAGAGTGGAGGGTATGTGTGTCTCTGTAGGGAGGGAAGAAAGAGAGGAAGGGCCTGGACCAGGAAGCAAACTTGCTTGGGGGCCTCTCTCCCCCTTGGATGCCAGGCCTGGCTGCCTCTTCTTCCTAAGATAGTCTCTGTCTCCAGACCTGAGGGGTCTGTGGACAGAAAAGGGTGCTGGCTGGGGTGGGGTGGGGCCGTGGCAACGGTGGCTTCTCTCCCACATGCTGAAGTCATGGACCTCAGTTCTTCTCTACTTGGAGGTTGGTTCTTCACCTCATGTCTCCCTGGAGAGGAAGGAGACAGGACAACCCCTATTGTACAGGGGGTGGAATGGAGAGACCTAGAAGAGTTGACGATTTTGTTCAAGTCCCAGGAACAGGACCAGAAGCCAGGTCCCTGGAAATCCCTCATCTCCCAGTAGTGAGTATGTGTGAGTGTGTATGAGTATGTGTGAGTGAAGATGTGAGTGTGTGTGTATAAGTGTGTTGTGTGAGTGTATATGAGTATGTGTGAGTGTGAGAGTGTGTGAGTGTGTATGAGTGTGTGACTGTGAGTGTGAGCGTGTGACTGAGAGTGCGTGAATGAGTGTGTTGTGTGAGTGTGTATGAGTGTGTGAGAGTATGAGTGTGTATGAGTGTGTGAGTGTGTATGAGTGTGTGAGTGTGTGAGTGTGAGTGTGTGTGAGTATGGCGGGGCTGGGGCTGGGGCTTAAACACGAGCCGGTTGCCCTCCTCAGTCCCATAGCTACTCCTCGTCTCCCTGTCCCAGCAACAAGTGCTACCAGAGGAAAAACCTCCATGAGACTTTGTTGACTGGGAGTTTGTGCCAGTCCCTGGTTTTCAGGACCTGTCCCCCTACTCTCTTGTTTGAATTCTTTGGGGTTCCCACCAGACTGTGAACTTACAAGGAGTGGGCCTGAACTTCCCCCGCCAGATCATTGTTGCTTCACAGCACATTTTTGCGTGTGCGAGCCCCCTTAGCATGGGGCTAGGGGAAGGGCCCGCCTGAGTGGGTCTCGGCGAGCCCGCACCCCCTTCTGCCCTGAGCCTTGCCTCCCTGAGCACAGAGCCCTGATGACTGACTCCACCCCCTGCCCTGGCAGTACTGTGACCCCTGAAGCTTCCAGAGGCTCCCACCCAGGCGCCCACCCAAGCCACCAGCTCCTCGCTCCTGGAGGCCCTGGCTTCTTTCCTCTCTCCCTCCTCACAGGTCTCAGTCTGCTGGGGATTCTGTTTTGGTTGGAAAGAGGAGGCGGAGGTGTTTGCGTGTCTGGCTCTTTCCTCCTTTCTCATTCCTCCTCCCTTCCTCCTGCCTGCCTCTCAAGATGTTTCCTCTGCTCGCCTGGCTCCACTCCAGCCTCTCCCTCCTAGCTGGCCAGCGGCAGCCATCCTCCCCTCCTGGGGCTGCTGCGGGCTGTGGCTTCCAGAGTGTGCCCTGGGGCTAATGCCTTACCCCAGAGGAGGGTCTCCAGGGCATGTCCTTTGAGGCAGGGGCGTGCTGCCCCCCCACCCCACTTCCTCCACTATTCAAACGTGCTTCTCCTGGAGAGAGACTGTCAGCCTGCTCCCAGCTCTCCAGCTCCAGACAGGAATGTGGACTCATCCTTTCCCCGCTCTGGGCCTCTGTTTCCTAGGGAGCCCAGGGCCGGCTCTGCCCCTTGGCACAGAGGCACATAGCACGCCTTGTGTTCATCTGGTGGGAGTTTTGTGCTGTGCTGTCAGGCATCTTTCCTCCAGGCGTGGGGGTACTGGGGGGCTGCTCCCTGCAACTTGGCAGTGGCCTGGAATATAAAATTTGCTCTACTTTCTTCTCCCCGCCCTCCCTGCCTCTTCAGATCCCCAACTGAGGTCCAGCCGCTCTGGTGGTGTTTGCCTCCCTGCAGAGGTTCAGAGGTAAAGCAGTCCCTGCCTTTTGGAGCTCAGTGTGGGCCTTAGACCCTGAAGCACCCCACACGGGGCCTGGAGCAGGCCAGACCCTCAATAAAGATTTGTGGAATGAAGTGTGGGAAGAGGAGCCATGGAAGCAGAGTGGCTTGATGAAGTAGATGATGGGCTCGGTGTTGAGGGAGCACTTGCCAGGGGAGGCAGAGCTGACTTGGGGTTTTGAAGTGTAGGTTAGTGTCAGGTTAGTGTCAGACAGCTAGTCGGAGTGGGAAGGGCATTCCAGGCAGAAGGAACAGCCTGTGCAGACCCTGGTGTGAACAGATGGTGTGTGATGCCTGTGGGTGGATCCTCCTGTCTGGGAGTGGGCACCCTGGCCTGCTGGAATGATGTCAGCTGTTAGCCCCCTCAGCAGGGTCCCTGTCCTTTGTGTTCCAGGCCTGGTGGTCAGGCCTCTAAGGGGGATGACCTTGGGAGCTTGCCAGGGTCGGGGGATGCGTGAAGCCGTCCCAGGACTGCTGGCGGTGTTCCCCTGGGCTGAGCAGGTCGTGGGATTAGAGCTTGCCAGGGCTGGCTGTGGTTGAGGCAGGTTTTGTGACAACACATCGCAGGGAACCAGATCCAATTCTGGTCTCCACAGTTGCCTGGCTGGGGCCTGGGTGCATCCCTGACTTTAGGGTGCATCACTGGCTTTAGGCTGCATCCCTCCTGTAATTAGGAAAGAATATCTACTTCTCAAGATTGTTACACAGTACCTTGAAACAAAGTACCTTGTGTAAAGTTTTCCTTTTATCCTCCTTCCCCACTTCCTCTCCAATGTTCCTTTTCTTTTTAAAAGGGCTGGCCCTTGGCGGGAGGCCTGGATGTGACTGAAGAATGCCAGGCAGCTTTAGCCCTGAGAGCCAACCCCTAAGACCACCCATCTCTCCTCCCACACCACCCTAAAGCCAGAATCCCCTTTATTAAATCATTTTTTAAGGCAGTGGTTCTCAGTGTCTCTGGGCCGCAGTATGAGCCCTTCAGAAATGTTCTGTTAGAAATGCAAATTCCCAAGCCTTCCTCCCATCTCCAGGATTGGAACTGAGGGTGGGGGGCGGGGGAGGCCTAGGCCAGCTGGGCTTTTATCAGTCTCCCAGGTGATTCTGATCTCTGCTCAGGTGTGAGAACCACTGCTTTGGGGGACCAACACCCAAGAGTAGCTCAGTGAGAGAGGAGCCTCCCTTGGGTCCCGGAGCTAGAGCCCAGGGTGTGGGGAGGGCGGCCTCATGTCAGGAGACCGGGACAGTCACAGGGCCTGAGCTCAAAGGACTTCATGATTGCTTTAATGTTTTTTTGTCTTGTCTGGAAATCTGAGCATGGGCTCCACATTTTCATTTTGCCCTGAGCCTGAATCATGTGGACCTTCTCCACCCTAGCTATGCTCCAGTTAGGGGTATCCTGGGGAAGACTCTCTCCTAGCCTCAGCTGTACCTGGGGGCCATCACTCCCATCCTCCTAGGGTAACCGTCTGGGTTCAGCGGTTAGCAGGGCCAGGCCCGCCTGGCAGAGTGGCTTCCTGAGGTGTGTGCCAGCTCCAGGCACACCTCTGGGGAAAGCATGGCAGCAGACACCGTCCTTGGCTTAATGGGGCTGATGATCTGGAGCAGGGAGAGCCAGCAAGAGATGTACACTGTAAGAGGTTCTCTGAGAACATTTAATGGGGGGATCTGCCCTAGGCAGGGGTCACCGCAGGCTTTCTGAGGAAGCGCTTGTGGCACAAAATCAGACAAATGAATGTGAAGGTCTGGGAGGGGGAGGATGCTATCCAGGTGGAGTGCTTCAGGTGAGATTTTCGGTTATTCATAACCGGCCTCTGGGGGAGGCTTGGGACCTGAGCACCCAGAGGGAGGCACCCCGGGAGGCTACCTCAAGGCCTATTGCCTGTCTGGGCTCCTTCCCTTCAAAGCACTAGCGATCCCCGAGTGCTTTCCCACAGCACTCCTAGGGCAGTGTGGGGATGTGACTTTACCAGCTGGTATCACAGGCAAGATGTTTCCTGGGAAACCAGGGCTCCTTCTTCAACACAATGGGCCTGAGGTCCCCTCCGGGTGGCCCTGGGCCTTAGTGAGATGCCTGCAGGCAGGGCCCAGCAGCACCATCTCTGGCAGTGTTCCATCTTCCTTCCCCGCCTCCACCGACAGTGTGGAGCCCGGTTTTGGGTCAAGAACCTGTCTAGCCAGACATGTTCTCTTGGGGGAGTCTGTTCTTCAACTGCGAGGAGAACGAGGCTGATCATCGCTTTCCTGGAAATGATCAGCTATAATTAAGGACTAGGCAGCTTTGGGGGTCTGGAAGCAGTGGCTCTGTGCAGCCTCATCCTCAGGGGCCAGTTGGGGGTTGAGGTAAACCCACTGCGGATGCCACAGGGAGGTGGTGTCACCTATGCTACCATGAGCCTGAGTTGAGGCCCAGCTCTCTCAGTGGTGAGGGTTCATTTAGGCAGGCTTCTCTGCACCAGGTGCTTCCCATGTCTCATCAAAAACAGGCACTGTTATTATTCCCATTTATAAAGTGAGGATCAGTCCCTTGCCCAAGGCCACCCAGCAGGTGATTACAAAACTTAACCACTACTCCCAACCTAGGGACCTGGTTTATGTCCTGCCTTTCTCTGCACCCCGGTGTCACCACAAACACATGCCCTGAGGGTGGGACCCCTCAGCTCCAGTGTCCTGTGGTTTGCATTTCCAGGAGGGCCTGTTCTCTGGGGAACAGGGCCACCCACCCATCCAGGCTGCTGTAGACTGGGCGTCTCAGCCCCACCCCCCAGAACCCTGCCATCCAGGGCTACCCCTGGGCCATATTCCCCCTCCCTTCCACATAGGGAGAAGCAGAAGCAGCCAGTACATGTGCTTTCCCTATTGTGAGCAAGGGTGGCCCAGGGCTGGGGGTGGCATGGGTGTGGGGAGCTAGGGGAGATTCCAAAATGGGAAAGAGTTGATGACTGCAGGGAAGTGATCCAAGTCAGCTGGACTAGAGGGTATGGTGGGGGAGAGAACACACGTGTGCTCTGCTCTCAGGTGCCGGATTGCCAAGGGCCCTGGGGAGGGGTGAGGTAGGGGAGAGGCTCGACCAGGTTTGTGTCTAGAATGACGGAGAAAGTGCTCACGGCAATGACATTTATAGCTGTCAGCTTAGCATTTGTTGCTTTTCCTTATTGTTTTGTACCAACTTCTGTGACCGGCTGCAAGAAAGAAAGGCAGGAGGCAGAAAGGTTGAGCGAGCAGAGTTTATTGCTCCTGGACAGCAGCTGACACGGAGCCCCTAGAGTGGAGTCAGCAGCTACTGCCAGCCGTATAGGGAGGAAGGGTCTCTTATATAGATTCTAGGTTCACATTCCAAAGGGGTGACTCATGGCTGTGTCCCTTGATGTGAGGCCCAGTTCATTATCACCTTCTTCTAGTCCCATCCCGGATGCAGATGCAGGCCCAGTTAATTGGATGCAAGGCCCAGTTTATTACCGCCTTATCACCCTTGGAAACAAGGCCTAATTTATTACTGCCCTTATCCAGTCCCTCAGTAAATCTCCACACTTGGTCACTCCCAACACTTGTCTCCATCATTCTGGACACCCAGTTTGCTCTTCTCACTACCTGTGAGGAATCGGGCCAGTCACTAACCGCCAGCACTCATTTCCTTACTAACAGTACAGAAAAAGGGAGAAGGAGGCTTCCATGGGATGATCAGGATTCAGGAGAGAGTATGGGGGGATTTCACCTAATCTTAATTAATCCTGTAAATACCCCACCCACTGCACCCTTCCCTGTGTTACCTGCCTCCTTGTGCCTGCCTGGGGCCGGGCAGCACCAGCCCCGGGAGCCAGCCTCCAGCCCCCTCCATAACACAGTCCCTGGCAGCCTGAGCTTTGCTATCCCTAGGTCTCTCGCTGGCTTGTAGTGGCAGGGACCCAGCTTCCTCCTCAGGAGTCTCCTGGGCCTTGAAGGTACCCTGATATTAGGAGCCCAGGGAGGTTTGTGTCTAGAATGACCCTGTAAGTTAGTGTGATGTGGAGGGAAGTGTGCAGGACCTAGCGAGTCACATGACACCCGTGAGCCTCAGTTTCCTCAGCTGCAGCATGGGCGTGGGAATGCCTTCTCTATCGACCTGTAACAAATGGCTGCATATTCGTGCCCAAAACAACACAGATTTCCTCTTACAGCTCTGGAGCAGAGCTGTAAGAAGTTCTAGAAGGACTGTGTTCTTTCAGAGGCTCTAGCAGAGAATCTTTTTTCTTTTGCTGTCGTCTAGAAACTGCCTGCCTTTCTCCTCAAAGTCCACCCTCCTTAAAGCCAGCAGCACAGCATCTCCTAACCCCTCTCAGCGCTCTGTTCGGCTGCTTTTTTGCTTTCTCCAACTTTTATAAGGACCCTGCGATTACACTGGGCCCACCCAGACATGCAGGGTGCTTGCCCACCTCTGGACCCTTAACTAAGTCACGTCTGCAAAGTCCCTTTTAACACGTAGTGTACTCACAGTTTTGGGGATTAGCACACAGGAATCTTGGGGAGCTGGTGCTCAGTCCACCTCACACACCTCGCAGGCTGGCTATGAGGATTAAATGCGATGGGAAATGTGAAAGCCTGGAAGAGCACTTCCGACATGGCAGTCAGGAGTCACTTTCACCCTCCTCTCTCTGGACCATCCATAAACGAGGCCCCACCCAGCTCCACCGTGAGCTCTCGCTTTATTTAGAGTGTGTGGTGTGGACAGAGCCAGCCTGGGATTCCTAGGGGCAGCTGGATGGAGCCCTGCCCCCAGGACACCCAGCCACTCTCCTAGGAGTCCCTGTAGCTCCCCTGGCTGGGGAGGCCCCTTCAGTTCCTGGCTTGTGTGCATTTCCCATCATTCCCAGGGATGCTGATGGGAAAGGCTGAGCTCACTGCTCTCCTGGGAGGTGAGGGGTGGAGGAAGGAGAGGGAGAGGCTGCTGGCAGCTGCTGTAAGAGAAGAGGAGAGAGGACAAGAGAAGAGATTTACAGGGGGAGAGGTCGGGGTTATCAGCGCTCAGGATGAGCGGGAGGGAGGGGCCGGGCCTCACAGTGGGCCTTCGAGGATGGCCAGCCTTCGAGGCCACTGCTTTGTCCCTCTGCCGGCCACCCTCCTTTGGAGGACTCTCTTGAGAGGCTGGAGAACGTCTGTTTGTTGGGGAGAGGAGATGGTGTCACTGACAGCAGTGGCTGCCCGATGGAAGTGCCCGCCCCTTCATGGAAAGAGACCTGTCTGAGCCAGTGTCCGTCTGCACCTTCCTTCTGCCCAGAAGTCAGTCACCATTTGTCCTTGCAATCACCATCTACCTTATTACACCTCGCTGCTTATCTGCCGGGGGTTTGTGCGTGCGTGCATACGCGTGTGTGTGTTTGAGGGTGCAGTCAGGATAGTCGAATAGTCTGAGGGAGGTCTGAGAGAGTCAATAGTGATTTTGAAATGTACACTCTGTATTTTAAAGCTGTAATTTCATGCCTATGCACACCCCCTTTAGTGTTCTTTCTAGCCCATATAATAACCTCCATCCCCAAAGACAGAGCCCTATAACCTTGTTCCCCTGAGCCCTGCTGGACACTCCTTGGACTCCTCCTACCATGTATTAAACCCAGGCACATGCAGACATTAGCTCATTCACTCCCTCACTACTCTGGAGGTAGGTGGTAGAGGACCATTGCCCAGGTGAGGCGAAGAGTCTTTCAGCGCCAGGGTTTCCTGGCCCATTGCTCTTCCCGGCGCCCGTCAGCACTGCGTGTTGCTTGACTCCCCCTGGGCATGGAGGGAAAGGGCCTGAGCATCTGGGTTGGGGCAGGGGGAGCTGGCTTTGTTGTCACCAGTCAGTGACACTGGTTCCCCTCGTGGGCTTCACGAACTCCCTGAGAGGGACCGGAAGCAGCATGAGAAGTAGGTGGAGAGTCCTACATAGTTGTGGGGGAGGCGGTGTTCATTACCAAATCTTTGGTGTGGCTTGGGGAGAGGAACCCTGGATGACCCCTGTCGCTGCTCACAGCCCCACCAGATATAACTGGTTTTAGCTGGCCTTGGCCATGCCCACTTCATCAGCAGGCCTAGTGTTCTTGGAAGTAATGGAAATGCATTTCTTAAAAATGCTCGATAATTCAGTCTTGTCCTAATAACAGGCCCTTGTGTCTGCCCAGCGCTCTGGCCTCCCCAGAACTCCTCATACCCATTATCTCCTCTCAGCTTCCCAGGCCCCAGTGAGGTAACGTGACTCCCACTGAGAGCCAATGAACAGCTGAAGCCCAGATGGACAGGACCTGCCCAAGGCCGCCCAGAGAGTCTTTGTTGTGGCAGTCTGTGGGTTCCCATTCCCACCACTGGCAGGCTCCAATTATGCGCCAGGACTTCGTTTAACACTCCAGACAGCTGGGCTCAGGCGGTGCAGCCGCAGACCTGCCTCAACCCTAACTGCTTTACGATGGCCCCTTCCCTGTTCCAGCCTGGCCCGGCCTGGCCGGCTTCAATCCTGGGACTCGGTGGGGCCATGCCCATCAAGGAGACAGGCACCTCCATCAGAGGGCAAGGAAGCCCCCTTGAGGGAGTAATGCCTTAATTACCTTGAGTTGTCTTCCAGATTAAACACAGTAAATATGTAGCGTACGTACCATCCAACAGATAAATAAGTGGTCTCAAAGTAATTGTTATCTTGTCCCCCCCCCCAACTTTTAATAAAACTCCTTTAAAAGTTTCAAAAGAAGGAAACCTATGACTTGGAGATGACTGACAAGCATATTTTGTATTTGTAAAATTCTCTTTTGGAAAACCTCACCTTCCAGACTATGCCGCATATGCCCAATAGTGAATGTATTTGATGGAACACACTTGGAATAACTTGTATTTTCCCAAAGTACCTAATTCTTGTAAGAACCAGAAGCATTGCTATTCTATATTTACTTCTTGATTTATTAAGCAGATGTTTTGACCTGCTTACATTTCTTAACTTCTGCTCTGTGACTTTGAGCAAGTTACTTCACCTCTCTGTGTCTGTTTCCTGATATGTAGAGTAGGGATAATAGAGTTCTTGTGAGTATTAAATAGGTTAATATACTCTTTAGTGTCTGACTTGTCCTACACACTCAATAAACAGCAGTCAGAATAATAGATATTATTCTTTCCTAATAAGAGTATACACCCCTATGAAGTTACCACCAAATCCAGCCAGCTTGCTGTTCCATGAGCTTCCAGCGGCTCACATTACTGGGTGGTTGCCCCGGGCTTGTTGGGGCCTTGGTCTTAGTGCTTAGTCCTCCTTACGCTGCCCAATGCCCTGGGCTCCTGCTTTGGTTTCCACTTCTTGCTCTCAGCCCCAGAGGCCCTGGGTGAGGCTGAGCTCATAAAAAGTGTCGGCAAGGCACTTTGTGGATCGATGCTAACTAATAGCAGCTCCCTGGAGCTGGCCCATGTAGGGAAGACGATTATGGAGGCAACTTGGACTAGACTCAGGGACGGCACCTGGGGCGGCCTGTGATGCCTTCAAGGTGGGCCAGAGGAACAGCCCCGCCATGCCTTCTTCCTGGTACCTCCTGCCTCTTCGGCCAGGAGGGGGTGCTGACAGAGTTGGGAAATGGGAACTGTTAGTGACCGTAGGGAGAAGTCTGCTCAGTTATGGCAGAGCCAGCAGCAGAGACCGGTCTAGCCTATACATCTGGTCACATCCAGACCCCAGCTGGGTGCACACCTTGGCCCAGGTAGCTGCTTATCAGGTAAGAGAAACCTGGTTCCCTTACCATCTCTCCAAGGTTCACGTTCATGGCCAGAGAGCCACTGGCCTTGCCCAGACGCGTCATGTCTTAAGTAAGGCGAGGAAGCCTCAGCTCCTTGCTGAGTGGGACATTGACATGGGACCCTATGAGGGCATGAGTGGGACATTGGCATGGGACCGTATGCAAGGGAGGATGTGGGCAACACTCCTCCTCACTCTGCTCCCAGAGGGAGGCACTTCTCTGTGTCTAGACTGAGCCAGACTGAGTTCTGGGAACTGCCGCAGGGCCAGCAGCGTGGGATGTGCCCTCGGGGAGCTCCTAGCCTGATGGAGGAGGCTGGCTCTGGCCTGTAGGAGAGACCCTAGTCCCCCTGATGGGGGGAGAGCACTCCCTGGGCCTGGGGTCCCTATACAATATA
Organism: Condylura cristata; assembly: GCF_000260355.1. NCBI lineage: Eukaryota > Metazoa > Chordata > Mammalia > Eulipotyphla > Talpidae > Condylura > Condylura cristata. The sequence goes on along the minus strand of NW_004567116.1, from coordinate 39,652,024 downwards.
AGAGGTGACCCTAAGGCTGTGTGGAGGCCTCTTGTCATCTGGTATCTCTTTATCTGAGGACAACTTTTGTCCCTCAGGGCCTCCTATCTGATGGAGGAGTCATGGCCACTTAGTTCAGGGAAATCCTTATGCAATAGAGGATATCTGCCCTTGCCCTCAAGAAGGCTCCCTGAACAATAGGGATCCTCCCCTGGGCCCCCTCAGGAAGCCCCAGTTGGGGCTCCCTGGTGGCCTAGGGGTTAAGTCTCAGTGCTATCACACTATCACTGCTATAGCCTGAGTTTGATCCCTGGCCAGGGGGCTGACCCACATGGCACCGCAGGCCTCTCTGTCCTGCCCCACTGCTCCCCTCAGCAGTGTTCTTCATCAGTCTGCCTGTTTTGCTCCCCACTCTGACTCTGGTGAATCTTCTCACTTCTGCACCTCTGGCCTACCCCCCAATTCCTCTACTCAGAAATTAATAAAATAAAAAATCTTACAATAAAGGAATAATAATAATAATTTATTTTTTTTAAAGATTTATTTATTTGTGCATACAGAAGTAAGGGTACCATGAGGAGCTTCCCAGTGGATGTACCTTTATGGGAGATTGATGCCCAGGAGGTAGCTGGCAGTGACAAGTAGCCACTGGAGGTAAAGGATGGAGGCTCCCCCAGGCTGAGAAGGAAACCGGAGGGTTCACTCCAGGGACTCCCTGTGTCCTTGCGGCCCATCTGCTGGCTGGAAAGGGCCCTGGGGAGACCTAAACATCTGCCTGCCTGTGCACAGGCCGAGTGCTGCCAGCCCAGAGACATCCGCCCTCCGAGGTCCGAGAAGCCCAGAGGAGGAGAGGAAACAGGACACGTATCAGGAACGCCTTTTCCTTTTCTTTGTAACTAGCCCCTCACTTGGGGCTGAGGAGAGCCCGGGCCTGTGGGGCCTGTCCTGGGCTGGCAGCTGGTGCCTGCAGCCCAGCTCCGGGTCTTCCACGGCTTCCCTCCAGCCCACGCGGTCCCCAGCTTCAGCGGCTGCTCCAGGGCTGTCCCTTCACTTCGCCAAAACTTGGGGCTCTCATCTGTAAGATGGGGTAAGACTTCCTACTGCTTCATAAGGAAGTTTTTCTTTCTGTATAGGATTTACATCATTTTCCCTGTATCCTTGAGATGTGTACTAAACTCCTACTGTGTGGAGCGGGCAGGGGCAGAAAGTGTAGGCCGGGAGCAGGTGTAGGCGGACAGGAAGTCGGTTTGGGACTTGTCTGAGGAGGGAGGGAAAGGGACATAGAGTAGAGATGTCCCAAGGCTGGTGGGTGTGGGTCAGAGAGGAGGTCTAAACTTCTAGCATGTGGGGACAGCTGAAGTGGCCAGGTGGGTGGAGTCACCCCGGGGAACCACTTGCCTCGAGCTCTGGGAAGGGGCAGGGGGCTGGCTTTGGAGGACACAACCAGCCAGGCTCAGCCCTGGAGCTGCGGAGAGCTGGCACGGAGCAGGGGCAGGGACCACTGGCCCAGGTGTCCAGTGGCCAGGAGGCCTGGGTGTGGAGGGAGCCCCTGGGCTAGGTGCCCTGGGGGCGAGCAGAGACTGGATGTGGGAGGACGCAGGGGATGCCGAGGGAGCAAGGAAAAGGTGTGTAGGCAGCAAGATATGTGATAGGCCAGGCCGGCTTTCTTTCGTTGGTCTCATTGTTTAAGCGAGTCTGCTGCTGGCTACAGGGTTTCTGTGGGAGTAGGCGTGTATTTCTAGTGTGTGCCTGTGTATGAGCTGTATGTGAACATGCGTGGGGGTGATACACGCAAGTATGTGGGTGTGCTTAGTAGATGTGAAGTGTAAAAGTCGTGAGTGGTGTACATGCGATACGAGCTTTGAAACACGGTGTGCGTGGGATGTAGGTGTGCGTGTGTGTGGCAAGTGTGTGTCGGGTCTATAGTGTATGTGTGGGGTGTGAGGGTGTTTGTATCTGTGTACATGCATGTGGCGTTGTGGTGCTTGGGATATGTGAGCGTATTAGGGGTGTAGAGTTGTGTCTGTGGCCACGTTCAGATCGGTGTTCCACATGGCTCAGGCAGGTTGGTGCTGAGCTGTCTGCCTGGGCTGGAAGCTTGCAGGCACCCACCAGGCTTGTGAATTTCCCTTCTCTATCTAGAGTGACACCCAATGGTGCACAGGCCATAACTGGCCCTCCGGGAGCAAAAGAGGTTGGGGGCTGTCTTGTTTGCCAGTTTCTGTAGTGTAAATGTCTCCACTGTGGATTGCACACAGCTGGCCTGTGCGGGGCTGGGGAGGGAAGCCCAGGAGGAGGAGCTCACAGGCACAAATAACTTTGAGAGCATCGTGGTAAAATCTAGTAAAACAATCAGGAGGGCATAAATTTTGAGAGGGTCCCCCTTAGCTTTAATATCATTGATTTAGTTATGATGTTGAATGTTGATCAGGATTTCTCATACAGTATGTGTAGCATTTAAGCTGCAGCTTCTTTGAAGCCCCCGGGAGGGACCGACATGTGCAAAGTGCAACAGCCACCCGAGCCCCCACTACTACACCTCATAGCACCCCTCCTTCAAGTTGTGACACCCTCAAATGTCTGCACATTTCTCACATCTCTCCAGGGGCAGATTCAGCCCCTGCAGAGAGCCACGGGCAATGGCTGGGTTTACAATGGATTCACCAAATCCCTTAATACACACAGGCTTCCCTGATTCTGTACAAGCCAATCGAGCAAGCCTCAGGCACCCTGTCTGGTAAAATCTATGGCATGTGGTTTTTCTCCCCAAAATTCTTAGGAAAGAGCTACCACCTTAGTCAGAACTTTCAGTCCACCTGGAGCCCCTGACCACCGAGGGTCCCCAGCCCCGAGTGGCCTCCTGGCAGGTAGACAAGAGTAGACACTTGCCTATTCCGATGTCCTAATGAAATATGAGATGGGAAATGATGTCATGCTTCTGAATTTCTACCTTACTTTAATACAACTTATCACTAAAAGCTTCTGTGTTCAAATTGATTAAATAAAATCTCCAAGCAGGGAGGATCAAGGGGACTGGGTATCTGGGCCCAGTCTCATCCTGCCGGCCTCTGGTTCCTCGTTCTCCACATGTTCTGTTTCTCCCCACTTTTGTGCTCTGGATTTGGCTCTTGTTAATTCATTGATTCGTTCATTCAAAATACTTGTTCAACACCAACTTTTTGCCAGCGGGATGAATAACCGAAGGAAGATACTGTCGCTGCTCTGCAGAGCTTGGCGGGGTTTCCACTCCCACCTGCACTGCAGAAAGCAGACACAGGCCAGGTGGATGCTGGAGAATGGGGAGCGGGAGGGCGGGAGTCGGGGTGACGCTAGTGGCGCTGCTGTGTGTCTGGAGCCCGGCCGAGCTCGTCATCTGTCTTCCTGCTCTAGTGTGTGGGTGTCTGAGGACAGAGCACAGGGGCCTCTGTCTCCAGGATGTAAGAATGGTACCAGGCCTGGAGATGGGAAATGAAGAGGAAGACAAGAAAGGAAGGTGTAGGAAAGGTGGATGGAAGAAAGCAAAGGAGGGAGGGACACACAAACTCCAGGGAGATGAGAAAAGGCAGGCAAGGCACTTTACGCTGAAGCCGTTGGGGAGGACTTCTGGGATGAGGTGGCTTCTAGAAGGATGGGAGGAGTTGCAGTTGGGAGAGCTGATAGAAAGTCTAGTGCAGAACAAGGGATGGCAGGGCCCCTTCCTGGACATGGCTGGAGCATGGGGGTCTCAAATGGGAAGAGAACATCTTAAACTTGTTTTCCATATTGGATGGGGAGGGAGTCAGACAACTAAAAGAACTCTCTTTCCATCGAGAGTAGTATCAAGAGTAGTGTAGTCATGCCCCCCCCCAAGCCTCGCCCTCACCCTGTCTCTCGATTTTCTCACCTGACATTTGGCCATTGGGGCCAGAATGCTCCCGTGGGCACTGGAGGGAGTGGGGCAGCCTGGCCAGGAGGAGGGTAACAGTGGTTATCAGTATATGGATGACAGGTGTGGCCTTTCTTTTATCAACTCCCTGCTAGGTACCAAGCTTTTATCTATCCCTTCAACCTGTGGGGTACTCACTGCCCCCATTTTCCAGGGAATGCCACAGAGGGAACTCAGAACTTGCCCAAGGTCAGTCTCTGTCAGGGTCCACGTGCTTCAGTGTCCACTTCATCTGTTTACTCTGCCAGCGGCCTTCCCTTCCTTCTGCTCCACCCTCGAGAAGACTGGAGAGCATGCAGGTGCGGTCTGTGGGCAACCTGGGGTCCAGCTCCCAGGCCGCTTGGTGAAATTTTTATTAACCTATGACTTTCAGATCTCCGGTTTCATGGGTTACCAGGAAATGGGCCATGCCCCTTTAACAGACTCTTCTCTCTGCCCATGGCTGCCTGGTAGCACCCCTTCTTCCTCTCTGTGCCTCCTCCTCCTCTTCACAAATGTGGAGCCCAGAAACACACGTAGGCAAGAGCCTGGAGGACTGTCTTCCTAGAAGCCTGTGGGAAGTCCTGGAGTTTGACTTTGCCAGATGCTCTCCCCACTACTCACCTGTTAGTCCTGCCAGCTAGCCTGAAGCAATCAAGGAAGGCTTCTTGGATGAGGTGGCATGAGGTTCCCCAAGGGAATCTTGAGGGCTTCTGGGATGGGGTGGGGCTCCTGGAGCACTGGAAGCCTGGGGCTCTCCTGTAGTCTGTGACTCTGGCACACCCGTGAGTCTGTGAGCTGAGCTTCCTGCCCTCATAAGACTTCCTCCCTTGGGCTTTGATTTCTCCATCTGGGAAATGAAGCAGGCTCCACTGTAATCCCCCAGGCTCCCTAAATCTGTGAAGTGGGGGAGACATTTCCTGTTTGCCTGCCCCTGCACCCCCCATCCCGGAGTTCTGAGAAGCAGGTGCACAGGCGGTGGATAAACAGGCAAAGTCAGGACGCAGGGAGGCTGCTCCGTTCTGGCAGAGCAGACAAGCCTGTACACAAATAACTCTGCGACCAGGGAGAGTGTGATCAGGGGCCTAGAAACCTCTTTGCTGCCACAGCCACCTGCTCCTCACACCTCCCTGCTCCCTCACACCCAGGAAAGTGGGTCAGAATGTAGGGCGCTGTACCTAAGGGTGACTGCCCCCTAGCGAGGTCCCCACCCTATCCAGCAGAGCCATAACTGCTCTCCGGCAGGGTTGTGAGCAGGTTAGGTGGTCAGGGATAGTCTGTGTCCCAAATACAAGTCCTGGTCAGTTGTCCTCCCTTCCCGGCATGCCCATGGCTCCCCATTGCCTCTGGGTGCAGTCGGAGTCCCTTGGCCTGATGCCCAAGGCCTTTCACACCTAGCCCAGGGGCTGCTGCATTGAGGCACTCCTGACTCTGTGGAGGGAGTGGACCTTTCCGTGGCCACCCTCCCTCTTGGTACTCCTCCCGGGCCTTGGGGACACATTGCAGCCACACCAAGCTGCTCATATCCCATCACCCAGTGAATTCGGTTGCCCTCCACACCTCTGCGTGTAGGGATGTCTCCTCTGTGTGTTCTTCAAGACTCCTTTCTTCATGGCTACCTCCTCCCTGAAGTCTTTCCTGATGGCTCCGTGAGAGCCATGCAGTCCCACCATACCACAGTAATGTGAGTGGTTAGAAGCTTCATCTCTGCAGCCAGATGCTTGGGCTCCGATATCTAGCATTATCCTTATGAACCGTGTCATCTCGGGCAAATGCCTTAGACTTTATCCCTCAGTTTCCTCATCTGTGAAATGGGAACAGACGTTGTTGGAGGAACAAGTGAGTTAATATCTATGAGACACTTAGAACAGCAACTGGTGCCTGGTTTCTATCCTGGATGTGTTTTCTGATGTTGACTGGGGTTGAGTAACATCAGAATATCTTCCCCCACACACTGGATTCACAGCATTTTTCTCTAACATGAACTCTCCAATGCCCACAAAGGGATGGATTGTTTCCAGTGTTCCCTCCGTTCACTGGCAGTGAGTCCGCATTCCCGTCTCTCCAGATGGATTTTCTGACGTTGAGTACATGGGTTTGTCTGAATGGTGTCCCTTAGGAGGGCTGTTCATGCTGTTGCCTCCGGCTCATTTCATTCGTCTTCCAATACAGGCTTCGTGACTTTGGACAAGTTACCTCAGATCTCTGATTCTCAGATTTCTCCTCTGATTTAATGGAATATTTAGATGGAATAGTACGATATCTTAATGCTTGTGAGTGCTTACTTAGCTCAGCACCTGGCTCATCTGGAGTGCCAAGGTTCTTTTGGAATTTCTCTGACTTGGCTACAATAGGATCATTTGTCAGCAGGGATCTTGGTAAACTCTGCCCACAGAGCCTGGTGTTGAAAGGCTGTATGAGTGTTTAGTGGATTGGTGAATAATAAACAGGAGGGCCATGCTTCAATGCTGAGCAGAGGCTGTTTGGAGTCTATAGTTGTGTTCCTGGCTTAGCCAGATGGTGACCAGGGCCCTGCCCCTATGAAGCACTTTCCTAAGGCCAGTGTTCATTAATCCTGGCAGTCAAAGAGAAGCTCCGAGGGAAAACCCTAGAGTCCACTCGCCCACAAAAAAGGCTCATCACTTTCATCTTTTCCAACTTTATCCATCCTTCTCTCGACTAATTTTTTCTTAGGGCATCCACTCAATGACATTTAACCTGTATATCTTTACTGGGTATTTAACCTGTATTTATTTACAGGCACCTTGTGATGCCCCATGAATCCAGTGTCAATAACACAAAGAAGATCTGTACTTTCATTTAAGTTAAATAAGTGAAGCAGGGCCCTCCCTGTTGGCGCAACGGGGTAAAGCACAGCACTATGAAGCTATTGCAGCCACTGCAGCATGAATTGGATCCCAGCCAGGGAGGTGACCCACATGGTACGGCAGGCCTTTCCTGACCCAACCACTGGTCCCCTCAGCAGTGTATTTCAGTCCATCTGACTGTTCTGCTCCCCACTTTGTCACTAGTGAATCCTCTCACCCCCTCCCCAAACCTCTCGCCTGTACCCCAGTTCTTGTATGCATAAATAAATAAATCTTTGGGGGGGAAAATTGACAATAAAAAAATAATAGGCCCTCTCTGGTGGTGCAATAAGTTAGGATGCAGCACTGCAAGCTAGTGGCCGCCGCTTCAGTGTGAGTTCAATCCCCAGCCCCGGAGGTGACCCCACAGGGCACAGCAGACCTCTCCTGACTGGTCCACTGCTCCCCTCAGATTACTTCATTAATCTACCTGTTCAGCTGCCCACTCTGTCTCTGGTGAATCCTCTCACCACCCCTGCACCTCTGGCCTGTACCCTAGTTCTGTATGCATAAATAAATAAATCTTAAAAAAATAGTAAGGGAAGCAGAGGTGACAGACATTGTGAGAACCACAATGTGACTGTGACTTGGGACACTCTGAGTGTGAGCTGCGCCATCTAACCCAGACCTGGGGCTCATCAGGGAAGACTCCCTAGAGAAGGAGGCTGCTGAGCACAAGACAGTACAGCAGTTCTAATGGCTGACCTGACACAGAGACACAAGTGGGCGTGGGGTGGGGGGTTGAGGGTCGGGGAGGGGACCTGAGGAATCGCAATCCCAGACACTGGATTGTAAAATCACAAAACCAAAGGTTAATATTAAGGGATTTTAGTCACAGGATTCATATTTGTTTATTTCACTTAAATTTTTCCCAGACTCTCCTTTCAGCAAGACTTGAGATGCATCTCGTTAAGGAAGCCCTGACATCTTTACAAAGTAATTTATACTTATTGTGCAATATGGTGTGGGGGGGGGAAGAAGTGAATAGATGGGTGGAGGGAAGTTCTTTCAGCCCTGCTGATATGTAGACACATTTCCTTTCATTCATTTTTGTTTGTTTCCAATTTTTTTCAAGCTGACATATAATTTATGTACCATGATGTTCACAGTTTTAGTGTAAAATTCAATGGCTGTTAGTATATTCACCCTCATGATCTAATTCTAGAATGTTTTCATCCCCCCAAATGTAGTTCCTGTCCATTAGTAATTACTTCTCTCTCCTCCCACCAGCCCCTGGCAGCCTTTCTGTCTCTATGGATTTGTCTATTCCGAACATGTCAGAATCAAACAACTTACAGTCTATTGTGCCTGATATTTGTCTCTTAACAATATTTTCAAGGTTCATCCATGTCGGAGCATGAACCAACATTTAGTTCTTATTATGGTTGAGTAATATTCCACTGTATGTCTAGATCATATTTTTAAATACACTCATCAGTTGGTAGACATTTAGTTTTTTCTTTTAACCTTTATGATTATTATGAATAATGCTCCTAGTGAACATTTATGTACAAAGTTTCATGTGAACATCTTTTTCAGCTCAGATATAATGTTGGGGAGTCTACCATCCTTCATTTACATGTCAATATCTGGCTCTCTTGGCATTGCTTGTCGGAAAGACTGTTTCCCCTGTTGACTTGTCTTGGTTTCCTTGTCAAAAATCACTTGACCACAAATATATGATTTTTGTTTTTCTTGACCCTTAGTTCCATCCCAGTGACTTATAGTCCATCTTTGTGACTGTATCACACAATCTTGGTTGCTGTAGCTTTGTAGTAAGTTTTAAATTAGGAAGATATGAGTCTTGCACTTTGTTCTATTGTTTTTCTCAAGATTGTTTTGACTGTTTAGAGTCTCTTGTATTTTCTACTTATGAATTTTAGATTTAAGCCACCAATTTCTGCCAAAGAGCCATCAGAATTTTTATGGGATTTTGCATTGAGCCTATAGATCAACTTGAGGGGCATTTTAACATTTAAGTCTTCTCATTCTTTCTTTCGGTGTTTATTGAACATAAAGTTGAGCTTGTGCCAAATACACTGCTTTTATTCCTGATTTTTTCTGCTTAATATTCCATCGTAGGCATTTCTTTGTGTTCTGAAAGATGCAAGCATCGTTTTAGTGCTCTGTAATATTCAATCATTTGAATTGCTCAAATGTTTGATTGTTCCCCACAGAATTATAAACTTTTCGTTATTGGGTAATAAATCATGAAAGGAACTTTGTTCTGGGTCCCTTGTGATACAGGCTTCTCCCTGCAGAGATAACTAGATATGGGGAGGACTGGTAGCTCATAGAAGTTTATCAGAGTATTAATGTCAAAGTTGATCAACAGGTACCCCAAGCTGCAGGCAGGGAGTGGGGCATGATGGGAAGCCAGCATCCTGGTTAGTGGAGAGCTGATTTCCTGCCCACCTGGCAGGACCTTCGTGATGGAATGGAAGCAGATACTGTTAGGACATGTTCGGGCTTGAAGGCAATAGATTAAAATAAAAAAAAAAATTTTTTTAGGGCCGTCCCTGGTGCAGCGGGTTAAAGCACTGCACTGAGAAACTAAAGCCACTTCACATGAGTTCGATTCCCGCCTGCCCTAGAGGTGACCACATGGTGTGGCAGACCTCTCCTGACCTGCCTGCTGCTCCCCTCAGCAGTGTACTTCATCGATCTGCCTGTTCTGCTTCTCACTCTGTCTGTGAAGCCTCTCACCACCCCTGAGCCTCTGGCCTGTACCCCAGTTCAGTATGTACAAATAAAATAAATCTTTAAAAAAATTTTTTTAAATTGCAGGTGAAATTCATTTCATTGTAACTCAGTGAACCAGAAACAAAAGTTTCACTCCTAATACTTTTTCTATCAGTCGAGAGAATCTGATGTGCTATAGTAACAATCCCCCAATTTTAGTGGTGCCAAGAGATTTCTTTCTCACTGTCCTGTGTACTGGATAGCAGGGAGCCAGGGGACTTGGGTCACTGGAGGCTCCCCTATCCAGATCATTGCAGTGTCCACGGTAGAGGGTGTAGTAGACAAGAGAACCATCCCCCCAAGAAGTCTCTCTTGCAATTATGGAAACTTTGACGACGTTATATTCACAACAAAGGGAAGTTACAGTTGAGGGTGGAATTAAGGTTGCTAATCAGTTGACCTTAAAATAGGAGCTAGATGTACTCATGTAGGTCTTTAAAAGAAGAGGCGGTCAGGGTGGTGCAATCTGGTAAGAACTGAAGCTGATGTTGCTGCCTTGGGCAGGAGAAAGAGGCCATGAGTCAGGAGATGTGAGTAGTCTCTAGAAACTGGAAAGAGCAAGGAAACATAGACTCTGCGAGCCCCCAGATAGGAATGGAATGCTGCCAACAGCTTGACTTTAACCCAGTGAGGTCCACTCTAGGCTCCTGAACTACAGAACTGTACGGTAATATGTTTATATTGTTTGAACTACTGAGCTCGTGTTCATTTGTTACGGACACTGTAGATAATTAACACAGGGCATGGGGACATCATACATCAACGCGTCCATGCTTCTGTCTGGAAGTGACATGTGACACACTTCTCTTTCTTCCTTAGCCAGAGCAAACCACATGGAGCCTGCCTGACTCTATAGGACTGTAGGAATTTGATTGACCCTAATGCCAGCCTTAGACGGGTTTGGAATGCTGGTAAATATTGTGGTATCTACTATACTCTTGCCATCTGGAGCTCAGGCTTAGGTTTCTGTTTACAAAACAGCAACATGCTGGGGGCAATCTTAAGTCGATTTCATTATGGGTTGATCGTGGTGACCCCTGGTTTGAAAATCTGCTCTGCAGCCCCTCTTCTGCCCAGGTCTCCTGGATCACATGACATACACTAGGCATAGCTGATTGGCTGGGACGTGGGGCACCTGACCAAAGTTGACCAATCAAATTTTTCTCCCGGGAATTTGACAATTGGGCCATTCAGCTAATTAACAGTTGGAAGCTTAGCAAGAGGCAGAGCAGAGGCAGGGTTAGAGTGCGAGCCGCATGCCAGCCAAAATGATGGAGGAGCAGAATAGCCCTGAGTAAGCAGAGAGTTGGTCCACACAGACAATGGAGCGGCAGCACAGAGAGCATTACCGTCAGGAGAACATGCAGCCCCAGAGGGAGAGGTGGAGAGAGCGCGCAACCGCCTGACAGTCTGATGGCTTCCCTGTTCCTGCCTCCAGCCCCCGTGCGTCCTGCCTGCGCATCCTTCCCGTGAGATTTCCCTCCTTTTGCACCCCCTCCTCCTTTCATTGGTGGGCTTCTGTCCCTTGTCCGAGCTTAAGTCAGCGAGAACACTGCAGGCATTTCTCCCAGGGGAACCACCTTCGGTTCTCAGGATCAGGCTTGTGGGTGTAGATGGGACTCGGGGTGAGCCCGAGTTTTTCCACAGTCTGGAAGTTCGGCTTATGTGTTTGTTTGCTTTTCAAAGTGGACAAGTGGAAGCCATCTGCGTGGTGCTGCACTTGTGGGACCTACGGCAGCCCCCGGACAGGGGTCCTGCTGGGGCAGGAAGCCAGGGAGAGCTTGGCTGTGCGGCAGAGTGGAAAGGACTGACTGAGCTGCAGGGATAGGGAGTCATGGTTCGCCTCTCGGAGCCTCCATTTCCTCATCTCTGAAATGGGATTACTGAAGGCTTAGCAGGGTTCTGGGAAAATCAGAGATAGGAGGAGGGCCCTATCTCTGGACAGGTTTTGGGGGAGGGGTCCTGCTGTCTGAGCACACCCCCAGTGGCCTGGCTACTGCAGGAGGGGAGCCCTGGCCATTGAGTTCCCACCGCTGGCCGGGCTTCCTGTCCCTTGTCATCCTCACGCTCCTTGTCCCTTCCTTGTCCTTTCGTTCTTCCTCTTCCACTCCATCCCCTACGCTCCTTTTCCCTCTTTTCAACACTGGCCTGATGTGGACTTAAAAAAGCACCTGCTTTAGGAAAGCAGCAGGGTTGGATATAAAGTACCAGCCTCTGGAGGCAAAAGAATTGGGTTGGAATCCTGACGCAGACTGGGTGGCTGAGTATTCCTAGGCAAATTACTACACCTCTCTGAACCTTGAGGTCATTATCTTAAAAATGGGGTTTATTACACATTTCACTGTGCTGTTAGATGAAGTAATAATTAGACACTCAGCAAATGTTTCTTCCTTCCCCCCTCCCTTCTCAACGTTCCTTCAAGCCTGGTCCCCAGCCCGACCTGGGTCTTGGAGGGGACAGGTGCCCCTTGTCCCTCTCAGGGATCACTGAATGGCTTTACCTACTTACTGGGGCTGTCAGGCCTTTGCGGTCTCTCCTTTCCCTCCGATCTGTTCCTTTTCCCGAGGGGTGGACTGAGGTTTTTGAGAGCATCTGGGGTCCCCGTGGCCTGGGCCACTTCTCTGGTCTCTGCAGGTCCAGCCTCAATGTGGTTGCTTCTGGTTCATGTGATCTGTATATATTTTTTTAACTTTAGCAGTTATTACACCCTACTCAACTGTGACATCTTCACACTCCAAACACTGATAAATATTTATGAAGAACAGAAAGGCCCAGCGCTCCTTGGGGAGGTGGGGGAGGGATGTGCCAGGCCCTCCATTGCAAGGAAAGCTCAGACCCAGTGGTCCCATGGGCTTCAAAATAAGGGGGGCAGGCCAGGGGCTGTGGAGGCAGCACAGAGCCAGCGCCCCACACCTTTCCCTGTGACACTGTGGGTCCCACCCCACCTTGTGCTGAGTGCCTGTTGGGCCTGATTCTTCTGGGGGAGGACACAGGCTGTGGTTCACAGGACCGCTCTGTAGCTCTGTGTCGCCCTGTCCCTCTCGGTGACTGCTTCTCTCTCTCTCTCTCTCTCTCTCTCTGTTTGTCCTCTGTCCAGCTCTCATTCTGTCTTTTCTTTTCACACGTGCAGGGCCTGCATCCCTCCCCTCCCTCCCCTCTCTGCCCATCCAAACCCATCTCTCATCTCTGGGTCTCTGTCACTTATTTCATTTTTTCTTTCCCAGTATAACTCCAGATGGTGGGGGATTGCTGAGGGGTTCTTAGATCCCAGGCCCTGCTGGAGGGACAGGGCAGCGGGGGAGCTTCTGGGATCCGTGGTGCACTGGGAAGGCTGAGTGGGAGCTGTGGGCCACACCTATGCTGACTTCTCTGCGTGCACACCCCCCATCCCCTTCCCGGCCTCATTTCCTCAGTAGATTCCTTTGCTAATTTATTCATTCACCCGTGCAGTTACTATTTAAGCGTGCTTGTTACCTGCCACGTATTAACACAGATTTATTAAACACCTACAGGCCTCTCTATCCCAGCCCTTCTGGGTGCTGGGATACATCCGTGGACAAGAGACAGACCATCTGCTCTTGTGACATGTTAGCAAAGCAGACAGGCATAAATGTAATCAGCAGATCAGTTATGGAGTAGGTGAGAAAGTGGAGGGTGGCGAAGGCAAAGGCAAAGGAGAGCGGGAAGGACTGGGGGTACCAGGGCACAGAGGATGGGGTGCTGTGGGGGGAGAGCAGTCCCAGGAGGGGGCTGCCAGAACAAGGGGCGTGAGGCGGGAGCCACCCTCGTATGCTGGAGGACAAGGGTGAGGTGGCTGGAGGAATGGGAGGTGACCTTGGAGGTCCAGGCGGGGCAGGCGCCAGAGGGCAGGCACTGCCTGGCATGGATCAGGTGGACTTGGTGCAGACTCACCTCCTGAAAGGCACCGGCCTGCTGTGTGGTGACAGACTGAGGGCTCCATGCTGGAGCCCAGTCATGGTGGCTCGGGGGTGGGGGCTAGTGAGCCATGGGGAGCTCTCATTGTGCCAGGCACTGTCCTGCCTTCCCCCTGGGTGGTGCCACTCGGGCCCCTTGTCCGGATATGCTAACCCTGAGCTCTCCTTTCCGCAGGGTGTTCAAGAAGGCAAGCCCAAATGGAAAGGTGAGTCTGTAAGGGGTCCTGCCCACCCCTCCCTGCCCCCAAACTCTTGTGTTCTCTCTTGGGCATCTCCACAGGGCAGGCAAACCCCCACCTCATCTGAAGGGGACATAGCTGTACCCACAGGCATCCTGGGGCCACAGTGGGTGGCCCCACGTACTCAGGAAGCTTCCCCCGGGGATGGGTACAGCTCCCCTGGACGTTAGGAACCCCCTTCTCTGGTATGGGGAACCTGGGCCCGTCAGAGAGCTACTCCAGTGCAAATGAGTAATTAGAATAAGTGCCAGGGGTCTCAGGGGACTCCCCCAGAGTCTCTGCTGAACCCAGTTGTTGCCGGTTATCCAGGGCAGTTCCCAGTGCCTGTCCCGCTTGCTCTCTTTTACAAGCCTCAGGCTCCATCCTGCCTTCCTCTCACTGCAGCCGGTAGACGCTACTGACATCATGTCGGGGTGAAGGGAGGGGGTGGCGCAGGGCGTACTGAGATTGATAAGGCACAGCCTGTGCTTCTCAGCCAGACACAGAAATGAAGCTTTTCAATAGAAAGTGGCAAGTGTGAGATAAAGGATGCCCGAGGGCTGTGGGGCCCAGCCGGGCAGTCAGAGCTGGCTTCCCCTACTGAGGGGTGCGTTCTGGGCAGGGCAGGGTGGACGGGGCGTGCTAGGTGGGGAGCCTGTGAGATCACAGCAGTTGCATCTGCCAAGAGGGAGGCAGGGGGAGAGAATGGAGGTTGCAGGGCTGAGTCCTTGGGACTCCTGCCTGGGCTGGCAGACAGCACCCCTGGTACCCCGTGTCCCCCTCCTGCGTCCACGACAGACATCGCCAGTCGCCCTTTCCCCTTCCCTGCCCAGCCAGGATCCATCTTCGATGCCTTCTTAACTCAGGGCCCGTGCAGGTCCTACCAATCGATGAGAGCTGGCATTTGGAGTAGTACACACTTGTCATCTACCCTCTGGGCACTAAGGAGCCATTAAAGGATTTCAGACCAGAACAGCAGGGCTTGCATGTTAAGACTTCCAGCCTGGTTAGGGAGGGCAGAAGGCCGAGTGTGAGGCCGAGGTACAGGCCATGGCCGGGCGGTGAGCAGTCCAGGCTAGAGCGGCTGTGGGGACGGCGGGGAGGTGGGAGGCAGGTTGGAGAGGTGACGGAGGGAGAGACAGATGTAGGGCAGTGGAGGAGGAGGACGCCACTTTGCATTCTAGCTTGGGAGCTCTTCCCTGAAGGCTGACTTCCTGGTGAATTCCTCATCCCAGTGGATTCCTGCCATACTACCCAGGGGTGGGGGAGCATTGAGAGCATGTTTCCCAGGGCTCCATGCCCTTCCCTTCCGCTCCCCTGCAGAGGTGGGCCCAGCACTCCTGCTCAGCAGAGACTTCTTTGCTGCTGTGCATGAAGACCTTTCCTGCCTCAGTGTCCTCATCTGTAAAATGGGAATAGTAACAACTTCCTCAGGGTTTGGGTTGAGCGCAGGTTTGTTATTCTTTGTATCTGGGCGGGGGCTTGGTTCAGGTCTGGTGAGGATTTCTGTGAGAGTGGAATATGGGCCCCGGAGTTTCAGGGGCAGCCCCAGGGTGCTCTCCAGGGGCACGAACCCACAGCTGCTCAGCCTCCAGGTCCACAGCTGCTAATGTCCCCTGTGCCTCTCTTCCCCAGCTCACCGTCTACCTGGGAAAGAGGGATTTTGTGGATCACATCGACCTCGTGGACCCTGTGGGTGAGTCCCTGGAAGCCAGAGAGGAAGGAGGGGAAGGCAGCGCTGGCAGCTCCCTTCTAGAAAACAGTGTGGAAGCCACTAGGATTAGCCCTGGTGCCCAGGGAGTGGGCCCAGGCACTGGGGTGGAAGTGGCTTCCTGCTTCAATCAGAAAACCCTTACGGAGCATCACTACTTCTCCATTCAACTGAGAGGAAATAATGAGACGTCCTGAGGGGAAAAGAACTAAGGTGTCCTAGTGACAATAAGGAAGATGAGGATGGTGGCAGCAGCTGCTGCTTCGGCTTTTGGAGCTACTGTGGTAGCCACTGTTATTATCCCTGCCTCCCATATGAGGTAAGGCTCAGAGAGGTTAAGGGACTAGCTCGCTCCAGGTCATGGAGTAGGTAGACTGAGGAGCCCAGATTCTACCGTAAGCAGTTTGGCTCCATATTTGCTGCCTCCTGCGGGCAGCTTGAGGGATGGAAGGAAAACTTAAGGCCTGTGAAATGGAGGCGTCTTTACTGACTCGAGGATCTTGCCATAGGCTGGGTGTGGCTAAAGGCACCTAGGAGGTCTTATTCTTTCTAATTCTGGGTTTCTGTGTCAGCATTCTTGACATTTGGGATTGGATAGTTCTTCCTTGTGGGGGCGCTCCTGGATGTCACGGGAGACTTAGCCGCATCCCTGGCTATGCCCATTCGACACTGGGAGTGTCCCCATCTCAGTATGATGTAGGGGTGCAGAAGATCCTTTCCCTCACGCCTCTGGATTCCTCCCAAGCTGGTTGAGTGATCAAATTAGCAGCCAATAGATTAGTAGAAAAAAGAATGAAATGTAATTACATTTGTATGAAAAATCTACGAGGATGTGGATGCTAAAGACAACAGAACAGAAGAGGGTAAATACGGAGCTAAGGAGAGGGGGCTGGAGAGAGGAGGGGCTCGCGTGTTGGGGTGCGTGGAGGAAGGCCAGGGGCTCTGTGTTTACGTGTTTGCTGGCCATGTAGGTCAGTTTCTCCATTTCTGATAAAAATCCTGATCTGGCTAATGCCTCCAATGTTCATTCTTCTGGTAGTTGAAGGAGTGGTCAGAGTTCCCTTGTGAGCCTGTCAGGCCTGAACTGACCCCAGATTGAAATAATGCATATGCCAAAGAGACGAGTCTTGGAAGACGTGTCTGGACATCCTGGAAGTCTGGTCCTTCAATGTCAATCAAAAATGATTTAGACATTGCCAAACATTGGGGAGGGGGCACAACTACCCCAGCACTACCCCTAAGATGTATCACTCTTGCTACGACTGAGTGAGGGAGACCCAAAATTATGCGTATGCTCTAGATGAGGATGGTGAGCCTTACGTGAAATAACTTCTTCAGAGGCACATGAAATGAAAGAAATGGGACCAAAGGAGGTGACAGTTTAGGAGAATGTCTCTAAAGACTGCAGGTGAGGAAACTGGGGTGTGTTGCTTGGGGAAAAATTGCAGAGGATGACCTCTGTCATCCCATCCGAGGGGGTGTCCTGGGGCCAGGAGTGGCCTGTGGCTCCGGAGCAGGGCACAGGTGCAGGGGGACTCGAGTGAGCACAGTGCAGGTCCCAGCGGGCTGGGAGGGGGCCTTGCATCGGCAGGAGGGAGTGTGGGGGGAGGCTAGAGCCAGGTCTTAAAGCACAAGAAGGGTCATCAGTTACATGGCAAAAGGCAGCGCGAGACGGGCGGCGGGAAGATCACCCCTCATGGGGCGGAGGGGACCCTTTAAGAACATCCAGCTCCTCTCTAGGGCCTTCCCTTCTTGGCCCAGAGCAGGATGACCCCACTTGCCCTCCTACCAGGCTTCAGGGACACTTCAGCATCTTTGAAGCTCAGTGTCGCCTTTTGCCATTGTATTTCCTTCCTGAACTGGCTCTCAGAGCTAGGGAGCAACATCCTGGTGTTCTCCTGTGGCCTGTGGAAGGAGAAAACCAGCGACTCCTACACACACACACACACACACACACACACCCCTCCCTGAACCTTGAAAGTGGGAGCACCTCCGTTCTACCAGGCCTTGTGCTGGGTCCTGGGGATCCCAGAGAGCTCTGGGGTGTTGTCCAGAGTTCATCAAATGACTCTCAGTAAGAAATACCACATGGGTCAGGTTATGTCTCCTGATGCTTACGAACTCCCCATGGTTCCCTTCAAACCCAACGGCAAGCCCACGCCCCTGCCCTGGGGCTCCCCTTCCTCCGCCCCATGTGGGGTGCTCCTCCAATCCCGCTACTGCCTTGTGCTGCCTTTTGCTCAAGTAATTGATGAGTCCTCCTGTGCTTTAAGACCTGGCCTAGCCTCCCTCCCCCACCACTTCCTTGACAGGCCTGGTTGGGGGTGCCCTTTCTGGGAACCCCACTGAGCCCCAGTGCCTGGGCCCACAGGAAATGCCTGCAGTACTTGGAGGAAGATGCATGGCCAACTGGGAGGGGTGGGCCCGCCCCTGACCTGACAGGGGAGAGAGAATGAGTGAGGATGAGGTTCAGTAGGTGTGGCTGGCTGGTAGAGTTTCCCAGAGATGGCCGGGGGTGTCAGGCAAGGTGGAGACCCCTGAGCCAGTGTTTGTGGCTCTCTGGGTTCTGGGCACAGCCAGGTGCACAGCAGGACTCTGCATGCCCAAGGCAGGCCGAGGGCCATGCGGCACCCACGCCAGCGTGGCATAGCACTTCTCCCGCACCTGACGCTCACTCTGTCCTCACAGGAGCCCTAGAGATGGGCACTACAGGACTGCCATGCTGATCTGCACCCCCGAGCCTGAGAGCGTAAAATTGTTCTAAGGTTTGAAGGAAAATGTGGTTAGTGGCAGAACTTGAACTGATAGGAGTCTGTTTTGCCTTAGCCTCTTGGCGAGAATATTCGCGACACCCTGTGGAGGTGTGAGTGTGTTTGATCCCGGGGTGCTGCGTCAGACCCTGCAGAGAGTGTGGCAGGACATTCGGAAGATGGACCATACGGCATGTCTATGATTCAGAACTTCTGTGCTCCAAAATAAACCTGATAATAGAAGTTTTGAGCCCAGGGTATTGTCCTTACTAACAGATGAAGAAACAGGGGAGTGAAGGACTATGCCCGAGTCACCAGCTGGTTCTGCCAGGCCAGCCTGGGGGCACAGGGGAGGCAGAGTGGAGAGGAGGCTGGGAGGAGGGCCGGGCTCTGCCCCCAGAGCCGGCCTCCCCACTGCTCTCACGGTGGTCTGGGTGTGGCTGGCGTTTGGGAGGTCCAGTTGGTGGGTCTGCTCACGCTCTGTCCTTCCTGCAGACGGTGTGGTCCTGGTGGATCCTGAGTATCTCAAGGAGAGGAGAGGTGAGGTTGTGCCTGCCCCCACCTGCCCAAAGTCTCCCCTTCCTCCACCAACTTCCGCCCAGGCCTCTCTGACTCGCACTGGCTATTCTTACTGCCTCCCCTGCCCAGCCCTACCAGTTCTTCCCTGGATAGCCCCAGTGAACATCAGATCTCCAGTGACCTTGGGCTGGGCCAGCCGCGCCCCCTCCACCTCGGGAGAGCCTTTTCAATGCCCCAAGCACTTGCCCATCAACATATCATGGCATTACAAGGCTGGAGATGACAGCAGGGCAGGAGTTAGGGTCTCATTTTATAGAAGAGGACGTTGGTTCTTGGCAAGGTGAACGGATTGTCTCAGGTCAGTGTGAAGACAGGAGGTAGGAGTTGGGCTGGACAGGACCCCAGGCCTCCTGGACGCCACCCAGCAGTCAGCATCCATCTCCTGGCAGGGGCCAAGCCCTGGTCGCCCTTCCCAGTGCCCAACGCCTCAGGGGCAGCACAGCCCTCCCCAGGAGAGCTTAGGCACAGACCTGGGGCCTGTCAGGTCAATCTCAGGGCTACAGCTGGCACTCTGGGGGGACTGCGTGCTGCTCCTCATGCCCCCCCCCATGCCCCTGTTCCCACAGTCTATGTGACGCTGACCTGCGCTTTCCGCTATGGCCGAGAGGACCTGGATGTCCTGGGCCTGACCTTCCGCAAGGACCTGTTTGTGGCCAACGTGCAGTCCTTCCCGCCAGCCCCCGAGGACAAGAAGCCCCTGACTCGACTGCAGGAGCGCCTCATCAAGAAGCTGGGCGAGCACGCCTACCCTTTCACCTTTGAGGTCAGTGACTGCCGGCCCTGGGGCCATTCCAGAGGCATCACTCTAGGAAGCCCTCGGGTGGGCACACGGGGGGCGGGGGGGGGGAGCTTGGGCAGCCGCTGGGCGCCCAGTTGTCCAGGGAGTGTTGGGGTCTGACACTCTCACACTGCCTGGTAAACGTCTCTTCTCTGGTCACTACCAGGGGGTCACCCTTAACCGCTGGGCTCCTTCAGGTCACTAGCAAGCTATCTCCTCCCTCAGGCCAGCTACCTGCTAAGTGCCAGGCACGTGCCCAACTCAGGAACGAGGACTGCCAAGTAGTGGATTTCCCTGTCCTGCCATCCAAGATTCTGGGTTTTAAAGCGACTCGCCTCTCAGACTCTGAGTCTGTGATTCAGTGAAATCCTCTCCCTCATTTTCCGTGAGAGTCTACGAGTCATCCTCACCATTGTAGATGGATTAGTTTCCTACTGCTGCTTGACAAACCACCCCAAACCTGGTGGTGAAACACACTGATTAAAACAACACAAATGTATCACAGTTCTGGGGCTCCGAAGTGAAAAATGGGTGTCAGCCGGCTAAAGTCAAGGTCTGGGCAGCGCTGGGTGCCTGCCCACACTGGAGGACAGACTCCGTTTCCTGGCCTTTACCAGCTTCTGGACACACTCCATTCCTTAGTGTAGACCACACCCCTCCATTCTTTGACTCTGGGCCACGCACCCCATCTTCCAAGCCATCAGGGCCAGTTTTCCATCCATCATTTCCACCCTGGTTCTTCTGCTTCCTGCTGCCACTGTTAAGGACCCTGGGGACTCCGTCTTCCCCACCCGGATGAGGGCCCATGGCAAGACCCTTGACTTAATCACACCTGTAAAATCTCCTTCACCACATGGGTAACATAGTTGCAGGTTGGGGGCTCAGGGCATGGGCATCTTTGGGGGCTGTTAGTCTGCCTCCTGCAGAAGACTTCATGGAAAGACCTTTATCAACTCTTCTGTGAGCACTGGGCTGGGATAAGCCCAGCAGGTAAAGGAAAACACTTCACCCAACTTGCCGGGAAAAGCTTCTGACTCCATCGGGACACAGCTTGGCATGGTCTGATGGGGGAGACCATGGTCTGTCCTCTGGAGCCCCTAGTCTGATGGAAGAGGCATGGCCTGTCGTTGGGGGGCATGGTCTGATGGACATGTGGGTGGTGTGGGTGAGACTTGGGGAGGTTGGTGTGAATGTGCCGGGGGCTCATTCTGTCTGTCCCCTTACCAGATTCCTCCGAACCTCCCATGCTCTGTGACGCTGCAGCCGGGACCCGAAGACACAGGGAAGGTGGGTCACCTCAAAGGGAACCTCTCTCTGGGTCCAGGACTCTGGTGTCCCCTGCCTATGATTTGCTCTCTGGGAGGTGCTAGAACCTTCCTTGTTCACGCCTGGGTCAGAACCATCCCACTTCAGAGAAGCAGTCAGGGTGGGGGGTGGCTGGTTGTTACCCTCCATGCCACCTTCAGTGACGAGCCAGAGGCTCTCCTGAGATGTTCCCGGCCTCAGTGTTGGCTGTGACGGGGCCACCACCGACCTCACATTCTCATATTCGAGGTGCATCATCACCGTCCACAGGAAGGTACTGAGGCTGGGGGAGTTGTGACACCACAGCTGTCCCAGGCCCCAGACTCTGAGTCCGTTGTCTTGTCTGGTCAAAGAGTGGCCAGGCAGCAGCTTCCCACGTGAGACAGGCAGTGGCATGAGGCACAGAGCAGTGCACCCAGTGCGGTGTCTGCACACAAGGTGCCCCCGAGGCACCTTGCTGTCTTTCTGGGCAGCTGGGCCCATGAAAATGGCCATCAGGCAAGGTGGCTCTCTGGAGAGCAGCCTCATAGGTGTAATCGGGGAAGGCTGCTTTGGCAGCTGGGGAGCATCTGATGAGAAGGTTGATGGGGAGGCAGCCAGAGGGGAATAGCCACAGAGGGTGCTCTTGGGACTCGGCCCTCTCCTAGGCCTGGTGGTCAGTGAGCCCTTTCCCCAGGCCTGCGGTGTGGACTATGAAGTCAAAGCCTTCTGCGCAGAGAACCTGGAGGAGAAGATCCACAAACGGTGAGAGGGTGTAGCTTCCGGCAGGGTGTGGCTGTCTGCCACTGGCAGAGGGAGGGAGACAGGACAGGCTGAGTACAGAAAAAGATAAGTAACAATTCCTGGAAGTGTGCTTCCAAGGAAGCACATTCCTGCCATGGCTGAGAGGTCAAGGCGGTCTTCCTGGGGGAGGTGGCTCAGTTGCTCTGGCTCGGGTCTCAGCATTTTTTCCTTCCATCACTGTACTCACTTTCACTCCCTCTTCCTCTACTCTTTTCCGCTCCAGCCCACGTGTCTTTTATTTTGTTTTAGGGGAAAAAAAAGCAACAACAAACCAGATTGTTTTAAACAATGAGTAAGAGATCGCCCAGTTAGCCAGGACCCCTGTGTTTCAGTTGTCTTGGGAGACCCTCGGTAGGAGGTGGCAGGGCTAGGGTGTCAATGGAGGCTTCTCAGCAAGGGCCATCATGCCCACAGGGCGAGCTAGTCAGCATGTAGAGGTCGGCCCTGCCTCAGGAGGGGAGGAGTTCTGGAGAGGCACAGGCCTGGGCTGGAGGTTAGAAACAGCTGGCCCTGACTCCTGGGATGAGCTGCTCGACTCCATTCTTAGGCCTTTCCCTCCTGGAGTCAGTAACTGCCTGGCCTCAAGCTCCTACCTTGTTAACACCCTTCCCCAAGTCACCAAGCTTACAGGGGCCTGGCTGGCTGCAGTCTCTTAGGGAGTGGGCTGAGTTTGCCACCTGGTGGCTCTAGGCTGTATTGCAGCTTGCCGGCCCCTTCATTTCCAGTCTGGGTTGTTCTTGTGTGGAGATGTCACTCTCCCACTTCCTTCACTGTCCGCCTTCTCTACTTAAGACCTGGCATCAGAGGAGAGAGAGGGTTTTGTGGCCTGTGAGAGTGAATCTGACCAGAGTAAGCAAGAAGTGACAACATTGGCGGCCACCACCCTCTCCCTATCACTGATGGGATATTTATGTCTACACAGTAGTTGCTACTAATAATTACATAGCAACTATCATTTATCAAGATTTTAGGTGCCAGGCATTGCACACCCATCACCCCGCCCCCTTTCTTCAGGGAGCTCCTGTGCCCTCTGCATATTTTGACTTAATGGACATTAAGTAAGCATTTACTATCGGGCAGGCACTGAGAATATAGGGCGGGCCAGGCGCTGGGAGTCAGCTGTGGACAATTTGGAGAAACACCTCTGTCCCTGGGAAGCATACATGGGTGAGTGACAGGGCTGCAGGCAGTGAAAACAGTCCCTTTGTTATCATTTGTTATCTCTGGGTACTGGAGTACACCCCACTGGGCTGCCACAGAGTGTTTTGGCCTCCTGTGTTGAGGTACTCAGATCAGAAGATCAGAGTGGGTTGGCCTGCGAAGGTTTCCTGGAAGAACAGGTACTTAGCTGGGTCTTGAAGAAGGAAATAACTGACTGCCGAAACCAGAAGGTGTATAGAAGCAGGATCCCTCTGCCAGGGAGCTTAGAGATAGGACTGACAGACCATCAGAAGATAGTGAGGAAGTTGGAGTGACAGGGCAGGACGGGAAAGGATAGAGGGGTGCCAGGTGGTACTGGCCTCCAGGGTTTGGGTTAGATTCTAAGGCCCCAGTCACCTCTCACACTGCTCTTCTCCATTAGGAATTCTGTGCGCCTGGTCATCCGGAAGGTTCAGTATGCCCCAGAGAGACCTGGCCCCCAACCCACGGCCGAGACCACCAGGCAGTTCCTCATGTCGGACAAACCCTTGCATCTAGAGGCGTCTCTGGATAAGGAGGTAGGGGGCTCAGACTGGGCAGGGCTGGGCGGGGTCTATCAGGAGAGAGACCCGCCGCTCCGTCGTGGCTGCCCGCGCTCCTGGGTAGGAGCTTCTGTCTCCTGGGACTACAGGACTCAGGGAGGCTGAGGTTTCCCATGGAAGAGCTGGGGAAGCCTCTTAGGGCCCAAAGGAATGAGGGTAGGGGGCTTGAGACTGAATGATGTGACTGACCTCAGAGTTCCACATCCCCTCTTCAAGGGCCCTGGGCGATGGCCCTCTCCCCACTCCCATCTACCCTTCTGATTGGCTGCCCTCACCCTCTTGTGGGGCAGCTGAAGACAAGTGCTTGGGTCAAGATGCAAGTTGGGGCCTTTCAGTGAAGACTGAGTGGCCAGCCCCTCCCTCCCTATCCCCTGTCCCGTCTGTACCCTCCATGTCTAAAATTGCAGGGTTTCGAGGGACGCAACACATTGCCCACCTCAGTCCCTCTATTGGACAGGGAGCAAAGCTGTTTGACAAGTGCAAGGTCACTCTGCTCTCCTCCTGACTGCTGTTGTCACTGTCATCATTATTACTGGCCCAGCCAGGACTGGACCCTCGGAGTTTCAGTTCACTCAGTGATCTTTCACGCTTCCTTCAAGGAACTGAACTCCACCATGCCTCGTGGCTGAGGCCAGTGTCAGGAGAGCCAAGGTGCAGGGTTCCCCAGGAGAGGCGTGTGGGAGATGTCCTCCTCCCTCCTCTCCAAACCTCGCTTGTCACACCTTTCAGATCTATTACCACGGAGAGCCCATCAGTGTCAATGTCCATGTCACCAACAACACCAACAAGACAGTGAAGAAGATCAAGATCTCGGGTACCGGGCAGAGGGCTGGCTGGGGCAGTCAGAGGCCATCCTCCCAAGGGTTGGGGTGGTGGAAAGCTCTCCCTTGTTTCTAGCCTTGTAAATAACCACTGGCCAGCAGGGGCTTTGAGGCTGGCGACATGGCTGCCTGCTGGCCAGGTAAAGAGTTCAGCGTTTAAGCCGCTTTTCAGGCTCCCTGGTTTCTGGGCAAAGCTGTCCTTGAGGGGAAGGGTTTTTGCTTCTGCCAGGGGATGGGTGTGTCTGGGCTGCCCTCCTGCCGCTGGATGGGGGCAGTGACCTGCCAAAGCCCCAGTGACTCTGGCAGGTGCTCTGGGCTCACACCACCACTTTCCCTGTTTTCCCCAGTGCGCCAGTATGCTGACATCTGCCTTTTCAACACGGCCCAGTACAAGTGCCCTGTGGCCATGGAAGAGGCAGAGTAAGTGAGCACAAGCCCAGGCTTGGACATGTGGGAGTGGCTGGGGACACAGGGAAGCCGGGGTCCAGTTCCAGGCCCAGCGTGGCTGTTGCCACCGGCAGAGGGCTGGGCCACACTCTCCTCCCCACTCAGAGTAGCTGATCCCACACTGCCTTTTAGAAGCCACTCACTGATTTAGCTACAAGAACACGTGTGTTCCGGTCAAGAGAAAGATCCACTAAAGCTAGAATAATGAAACAGAGCTAATTAATCTCAGGAAACTCAGGTCATCTTTGCACTGTACAAAGTACAGTGGAATCCAGCTTGAAGGGAGCCACTTTGTGCTGAGCTTCCCGACGGCCATGGCATAAAGGACGCAGAAGTAGGTACACAGCTTTCCTGTTTAATAAAGGAATAACTCAGCTCTCTGGGCAAAAAGGGAGGTGAGAAAGGCTAGTACCCCTGCACCAAGGCCACATGGGAGATAAAGCAGAACAATTTCCACCGGAGGGCCCAGCTGGGGAGTGTCTAGGTGTGTTCACTGCATCATTCTTTCAACTTTGCTGACTTTAAATTTTTTCATGATATAATGTTAGAAAAAAAAAATCCATGTTCTCTGACCAATAAATCATCCTAAGCAAAGAGCGCAGGGCCACGCAGCAGACTTAACACTGTGCAGACGGCAGCTCATTACCAAGCGTGAGGTTGCTGGCTCGCCTGAGTCACTGTGTGCGTGGAGCAGGCTTATGCCTCCTGGGTGGTGGCAGCGACCTGCCGGAGCTGGGCCTGGCTCACGGTCACCTTTCCGTGGGGTAGGAGCAGGGCCAGCTCCAGGGCCTCAGTGTGTGTGGAGATGTTTCTGAGGGCGGGGCGGGGACATCTCCACATCTGCCTTTCTTCTTTGCAGCGACACAGTGGCTCCCAGTTCCACCTTCTGCAAAGTCTATACCCTCACCCCCTTCCTGGCCAACAACCGAGAGAAGCGAGGCCTTGCCCTGGACGGGAAGCTCAAGCATGAAGACACCAACCTGGCCTCCAGCACCCTGTGAGGCCCCGCCTGCCCCCGTCCCAGTCTTTCAAGGATGCTCACCCGGCCCGCAGCGTGTCTGCACTCGCCCCAGCCCCACCAGCGCAGCTCAAGGCTTGGGTGACCCAAAGCATTATCCTCAGGAACTTAAACTGCAGGGGAAGTTGTCCCCTACACCTACTCCTAACCAGGGGTGACCTGGAGAGTAAGATGGACCCCTCAGTTTAGTCAGTGCTGAGCTGTGCTGGCTTGTCCCGGGGAGGGCAACCCGGAGAGGCTTCCTGTAAGAGGTAGCAGCTCCACAGATAGTGTCTTGTCAGATGGGGTGTGTCCCTTAAGAGAGTGGTTCCTGGCAGGGTCCGAGCAGGGAAGGATGGACCAGTTGGGGGCTGGAGAGAAAGAGGCCATGAGCTAGGCTGCACCAGATGTGGGGTACCCTTCAAAGGCAGGGATCCCAGTGCTAAATGATCACTCTTGCCCAGGTCATGACTGTCGGGGGCTACCCTACTGTAGCAGAGTCCTGAGTGTGTGGGGTGCTCACCTTGCCTGCCCTGTGGGGCTTCTGCTGCCTCTGCAGCACCCCGGCCCCACTCCCCCACAGGCCCCTTGCTCAGCCAAAGTGGCCTTCACCACCCCCCTGGCACTTTTCTGCACCCTGCTAGGGCCCTACCTGTGTCCAGACCTACTTGAAGGCACCCCCTCCTCCAGGTGTCTTCCCTGTCACCCCCTTCTCCCCACCCTCTGAGCTCTGGGGGAGCAGAGTTGGCAGAACCTGCCCCTCCCACGGGACTCAGGCGGGGAGAGGAAGAGCCGCCCGCAGGCAGAGGCTGAAGCCAGGCCTCCAGCTCTCTTTGCCTGGGTGGCCTGAGAGGCTCTCTTACCCAGTGAGCCGCCATGAACCTCGTCTCCCATGTCACCTTGCAGGCTGAGGGAAGGCGCCAACCGAGAGATCCTGGGCATCATTGTTTCCTACAAAGTGAAAGTGAAGCTGGTGGTGTCTCGGGGCGGGTGAGTGCCCCAGCCCAGCCCCAGGGCCCTGAGTGAGGGGGCGAGTGCAGGGTGGGGTCCCTGAGGCCCCTTCTGCCTGGTTAGGGACCTCTTAGCCTCCTGGACAGGGCCTGGAGTTACCCTGTTTCTCCTCTTCCACCCTCCAGCTCCTCTTCCCCACCCCTTCCCCTCTCCCACTTCAGAGGCTCCTCCCCCTCCCTCCCCTTACCTTCTCCTCTTCCCCAGCCCCTAACCGGGTTCACTGGGTGATGAGGAAGGGGTGTTTCTCTCAGAGGCCCTGCTGTGGAGTCTCCAGGAGGTGCATGCCCCTCACCACATCGTGGGCCCAGCACCCTCCACACCCCTCAAGCCCACCCTGTCCCCCTCAACCCCTTGCTGGTCGTGCTCAGGTTGACCTTCTGGGGAAATCGCTAAAGGAGCTCAGAATCCCAGAGCTGGACTGAGGTTCCTGTGTCACAGATGGGGAAACAGCTCCCCAGACACTTGCTGAGCTCCTCCCTAATCCCTGGAGTGGGCTGGGTGCTGGGGTCCTGACAGCAGACCTGAATATCCCCTGCCCTGGAGCATGGTCTGGTAGAAGCTCTAGGTTATACGCCTAGAATTAGGATTTCTGCCTCGGCAGAGGGATTCCGCAACCCTCCCCCCTGCCAAGTTCATCCATCTCTATGAAAAGACTGAAAAGCGTTAGACACTGAATGCCCTTCATTGGCACAGTAACTCTGCAGGTGGCAAG
>NW_004567116.1:39583810-39624308 GCF_000260355.1 Condylura cristata | reverse complement strand
CATCGCACCACCAGGGAGGGCCCAGGACCTTATTTATGTGTCACTTTTACAAAGAGAGTCCTGGACCCTGTGAGGCCTATTGAGGTGTTGGCTGAGCCAGGCCTGGCTCTCAGTTCTTTGCTGGCCAGGGTCATGCCTATATTTGTATCCCTGAGTGAGCAGTTGCAGCTGTGGGGGGGGGTGGGAGAATGTTCCATGGGACTTCTCTACCCGCAATGTACAGCAGAGGTGGTGAATGAACATGCTTTCTGTTTTCTTCCTCTCTGAACTCTCTCCTGACCACCCTCCCGCCACCCAGCCTGCTGGGAGATCTTGCATCCAGGTAAAGTCCCCCCCTTCTACTTGACCCACCCACCTTCCTGGAGGGCCCAGAGACCATTAGCCTGACCAACTGGGGCCACAGGGCACTGGGTTGGAAGGAATCTTCGTGGTTGTTTTTGATCGCTGGGTTCAGACTTGTGCTGGGACTAGAACTCTCTCCAGAAGGCCTAGCCAGATGCAGTTTCTCCTTTAAAAACCTTGCCCTAGTCTACCATCCCACCCAAGAGCCAGGGCCTTTGTAGACAGTAAGGCCTACATTGATCTGGAGAAGAGCCCCAATCTGTCTGAATTTCAAAAAGGTTTTGGAGAAATGCAGGCGGTGTGGTGTTCAGACTTCTACACTAGTGAGAATTAACTGTGAGCTGAGTGTTGCTAAGAAGTCCTGAGGTCCACTTGACAAGAGTCCCTTGTAGCCAAATTGAATCCATATATATTCCAAAGGTGCACATTCTCCAAAACATATCCTGTCCCCTGCCGCCTTCTGCCACCAGATGGGTCATCCAAAAAATTGTAGTCCATCCCAAGAGGTGACATTCATCCAGTTCACCCCATTTCAATATAACTCAGTAAAAATGTCCCGAGCCCAAACATAGGCAGCGTGTTATCCCGAGAGGACTCAGATGGCTGCTGCCCTTAATGGTCATGGCCTGGGGAATGTTCGGGCCCCTCTACATCATGTAGAGCTTTACTGAAGGCTGGTAAACTCAGTCTTCTATTGACGTCCATTTGAGAACTCCCACTTCCAAGGGAACATTGGAAAAGCAATGCCCTTTGGAAGAAAAAAGAAAAAATATAGCCAAATAGTTTCCACAGCTTTATGAAACCACCACATGTCTACCACAGGGAAGTACTGATTCTGGATGATATAGGCTTCACAGTGTAACAGTCATCTACATCATCTCCCAGAAGTGGAGGCAGGAGCCAATGCCCCCACTTTCCAGGGAGCTCAGTGAGATTGGGAGATGTAGGGTACTGCCAATGCCGGGGTGTGGGGGGGCTGGCTGAGACAGACCTAGTTGTACAGCCTGTGCCCCTGCCGGTCCTCCACCCCACTGGGCCCTGGTGGGAGGGTTGGTAAAGTGAGCCTGTTCCAGGGCACCCCAATGTGAACTGGGTGCCTGTCTGTGGGTCCTCACCCACACACTTAAGATTCAACTGTACTGAAGATACACAAAAAGGTCAATAATGGGCTTATTTACAAGAGGAAAGAAAAAGAAACAACTCAGGGAAAAAGAGAGAGAAGGAGAGAAAGAGAGAGAGAGAGATACAGGTTAGCTAATGCATCCTACCAGTTCCACTGACTTGGAGCTCCAATAACTCACTAAAAGCTGATCAAGAGCCAAGTGACCAGCCACCAGCCACGAGGCCAGGGGAGAGAGAGAGCCCCAGCTCAACATGGTTCCTGTGCATATATCCCAAAAGTCTCAGGATGGCTGCTTAGCTCCACCCTTGGGTCCTCGCAGTCCTCCGTTTGGTGTTGCTGGGAGTTGTAGTTTCAGTGACTGGAATTGGGGGTGGAGTCCACAAAACCTGTATTTGTAGAATTTGGTCAAGACATCCTTTCCCCCTAACAAGCCTGTGTCTGGAGGTGCCACAGTTAGCTGAGCTCCTAGAGTGACGCTACCCCAAGCTGAGAGGAGCAGGCTCCTCGGTGAGGTGAAGAGCAGAGCTCAGTGGCCATCACACAGCAGCTAAGGGTGTCAGAATCCTTGGTCTGTCCCATCGGGGCTTGAGGGGCCCATAGTAACTGTGTGGCTTTTTCTCCTGGTACCTCATTCCTTCAATCTGGTCAACGAGTATAGCAATGGGACTGATGTGGAAATCACAAATTTCTCTGAAATAGTCCTTGGCATAGTCAGCACCATAGAACCACCCTGAGTCAGTCAGGGGCCAGGGGAGGGATGGCCCAGTCAGAAGCCCTGACTGGTGGCACCTTCCTTGATCTTCCCTCTCATGCCCATCCTCTGCCCCTACCTAGATTCAAGGTTTTATGCACAATAGAGACAGCCTGGGTTGGGTCTCATCCCACTTGAGTTTGGTGATATGATGTTCTCAGGTCATTGTTCAGATGGCAGAGGGTTGGGGGGCCCAAGTACTTTCACCAGAGTTGCCTGGAGAGGGAGAGTGGGGAGATGGGATGGAGTAAAGTTGTGCTGTGTGTGTGTGGGGGGCACTTCAGCTAGGAAGATGGGCAGGGTCCTTGTCCCAGGACATCTCTGGAGCCACAGTGACCAAGGTGTACACTGCCCTGGGCCCTCCTTCCTCCTCTTCCCCTCTCATTGGGGTTCAGAGATCCCTTTCAGGAAAGGGGGGATTCCCTTTCCTTTTGGAGTCTGGAGAAGGGTCTCCTGTGCCCCTGCTAGAAAGACAAAGGCTCAGAGTGGTGGAACTGGGCACAAGGCCAGACTTCCCCTTCTGCCTGCAAAACCCTCCCGGGGCTTCAACCCCATAGGCCTGAGCCTCACAGCCTGAGTTTGGGCTTGAGGCTCATCTGGTGTGGGTCTCTGTTTCAGTGATGTGGCTGTGGAACTGCCCTTCACCCTAATGCACCCCAAGCCCAAAGAGGAACCCCCACATCGAGAAGGTGAGCAGAAGCTGTGGGGCTGTTTCCAAATAGTTGATCTCCTTTTCCATCAGATACCATGTTTCCTCCTCACCCCAACTCCCTCTGGGTTAGTCTTCAGCCCACGGGCATCCCTCCCCCCAACTCCTCAGGGTCATCTGCGAGGCTCACACTCCTATTTACATCTGACCCCCACGACCACCACAGCCAGGAGACATCTCTGCCACTCTTCTTCATGGAGGGGCGGGGGCATTTGGGAATGGAGGGAGACCTCTTGTCTCGCAAGGGAAGGGGGTGCATGAATAAGGTGGGTCCTAGACACAACCTCCTTATTATTTTTCCACCTGATACCAGATTGGTGATTGTTCATTAAGCCTAAGATTGTTTTGGTCAGAGGAGATATTATCATATGTACCACAAAGAAAGACAAATGTTCTCACTATTAGCCAGAAACATCATTAGTTGTAAAACATACCCCAAGTTCAGACATGTGAAAATGTGAAGCTAGTTTTCTGAGACTTAGTGAAAATAGAGTGTGCTACTTTCAGTCATGTCAGAGACGTGCTTGAAGGAGCAGGGCCCAGAGGGCTTTCTGTTCACCTGGGGTGGCCTGGGTCCCCTGGATGTCTCTGAACCCTTCTCCCTGCCTTTAAGATGGTTTGAAATATTTCTAAGAGAGGGAGCAAGCCCCCTTCCCACCCCTTCTTCCTTTGCCCTCTCCGTTTTGCTTGATTGCCTCCGGTGGGGCCCTGTGCCACCCACTAACCAGTGGGCCTCTGCTCACCCTGTGCTTAGTTCCAGAGAACAACGAGACTCCAGTAGATACCAATCTCATAGAACTCGACACAAAGTAAGCCAAACCCTGCCTGCAGATGTCTGGGTTGGGGGAGAGGGTGGTTGGGGGGACAGGGGTACTTGAATAGAGGTACCCTTGAGGAGCAGCTGGTATAACCCCATCTGCTGAGACCTGCCTCTGCTCACCTCTGCAGCAGCCCGCTTGCCTGCATGTGACTTGAAGGACCCTCCGTGCCTGTTCCTCTTCCTCCTGCCTTGGTGGGGTCTGTCTTCCTCCCTCATCCTTGCACATCTGTTCGTCCACCCACAGGTCCTGCTTGGCTCTCACAGGGCTGGTTCTGTGGTCCTGGGCTGGGGCTCACCTGCCCAGCCCAGGCCCAACCAGTGGAATTGATCTGTATGTGTGTGTGGGGGGGAAGGTTGTGGGGGATCTTTTTGACTCCTGCAGACCCGTGTGGAGTTCCCTGTGGTCAAAGGCCATCTGTCGTGGGACAGCGGCCAGAGTGGGAGGACCAGGCCTGCGTCAGGAACCACTTCCAAGGCCAAGCAGCTTTCCCTTTCAGTTCTAAATCCAGCCTTCCCTTGTGCCCTCAGGAGATCTCTAGAAATGAGGTCCCAAGTCCCCCCATAAGGAAACCCCACATGGCTGGCTGAATTCTGTGGGACAAAATTAGTGGGCCTAAGTGGGCGTGTTTTATGGTAGCAGGGGTGGCACTCACTGTTCCTAGATGGCAGTCCTGAGTCCTGAAACCTCACTCCCCATCCCCCAGGCTCCCCATCCCCTCCCCCCACGTCCCCCTTCCCTTCCCTGTCTCCACCAACTCCTCCAAAGTAAGCTCCCTCAGGGTAGAATGTTAACTGACACTTACTTCCCTGCAGACAGAGACAGAGGGCTTAGAGGTTTCCTCTTCAGTAACTAGGCCCACTCCTTGGTGTGCAGAAGCTTCCTGAGGGTCATTTTTGGGTTGGGTGGACAGGGCTTGTCTCCCGTGGACCCCTGTGGATTTCTTGGAGGGGTTTAGAAACTGCTGGGAAACTCCTAGTGGCTGACCGCCCTCCCACAGTGAGAACAAGCTTTTCCTCTCACCCCACCCCAACCTCAGAGCCACCCACGGTGCTCCCTTCATTTTATGTTCCTCAAGAACAGGGCCACTTCCCAGCCCTTAGGCATGAAAGTCAAACTCATGCCCCCCCCTCTGGTATTTTCACATCTGGTTGGAGTCCAGATGTGACCATCCTCACTGCCACATCCAGATGTACCAGCCTGGCAGGCTTCCAGCCCAAGGGTAGCCCCAAGAACCAGCCTCTGAGCCCCACCTGACTGACCGGCCTGCTGACTCCTGAAGAAGCGTGCGCCTCCTGGTCTGCCAACACCCTGTTTTCCTTGTTTCTCCCACCAGTGATGATGACATTGTGTTTGAGGACTTTGCCCGCCAGAGACTGAAAGGCGTGAAGGATGACAAAGAGGAGGAGGAGGATGGTACCGGCTCTCCACAGCTCAATGACAGATAGACTGGGGCCAGCCCTCCTCCTGGGCAGCTCCTGGTCCACTCTCACGCACTAGGATGCTTATTCGTCTCCTTCCTATTCTGGCTCCCCTCCCCTTTGTCCAGTTTCTACCAGGGGGCCCTCATGGTCTTCCAGGTCATGGTGATGAACCTCTGGCCTCAGGATTGGCTCCCACGTTACCATGCCGACAGGGCCGCCCATACCTCCTTCACCCCCTCACTGCAGTCACCCCTCTGTCCTACTCCCTCTCTCATGCTGACCCCCAGAAAGGCCACCTCAGTTCTGGGCAGCAGAGAGGGGAGGATGGGGATCGAGGGCTTGGAGAGGTGGGAAGGAAGTATCCAGCCACTTGAGAAGATGTGCACATTCCCTGGGGGTTGAGGGTTCTGGCAGCTAAAAGAGGACCACGTTGAAAGGCGCCCCCTTCTGGCTGGGAGGGGCAGCGCTGGACAGAGTCTACCTTTTTGCAGTTTGGAACCACCGAACAAACACCTCTCCCCTGTTACTCCCACTGCTGTCCCATTCTCTCTGTGTCTGATAGTGATACTGGTGAAGGTTCATAAGCCTCGTAGTGGAGAAAAGTAACAGTTTACCGGTAGTTTCCAGTTTAAGGCAAGCTGGGTGTGAACTAGCTCAAGGCTATTTCAGTTTCATCAGGTGGTAACATCCTAGCTACCCACTAACTCATGTGTTGTGTCCTATGTGTAAACGTGGAGAGAAGAAGAGAGGGAGAGAATATCAAGTCTGGATAGAATGAGCACCAGGACTTGCCTGGGCTGGCCCTGCAGGCTGAGAGACAGCACAGAAGACCCCACAAAGGGGGTCCTTGCCAGAAGACAGAGTCCATCAAGATGTCCTCACTCGAGCAGAAAGGGGCAGCTGAGTAGCAAGGAAACCCTGTATTTCCAGGTGGACTTGAAGAGCTGCATAAGTTTCCAGTGCCCATTGGCTGCTGTTGATGTGATTGGGACTCAGGGTGTTTCCAGGGCGACAGGACTGCAGATGAGACACAAAGTGTTGATGCTGATTCACTGTGTGACCCTGATCCTTTCTCTCCCAGGGCCTCAGTTCTTCACTTAGAAAGCCAGTTGCTTGACCAGATGATCACAAAACACCCTCCCAGTTCTGGGCTCCAAGAGTCTGTGAACAACATTAGAGCTTCTGGTCTAGTGGGTCAAGCCAAAGGTTTGATCTGTGTCTCCAGAGAAGGTTCGCCGGACATCAAAGGAGGCAGAGTCTTGGAGTGCTCCTAGTCCCCCACCCAGGCCTGGGGAGCATCTGTCTTGGGACCCTGGCGGGGTCACCAGATGTCAAGTTATGGCACAGCTACCATGAGCTGCTCAACCCTAGCATCTGGGTATTACAGAAAAAGAGCTTGGATTTACTGTCTTGGAGGGGAAGGAGGGCTGTGACAGGGCCGGTGTATTTCATAGCCCTCCCCCCTCCCCCCGTAGAAACAGACCTCCTGGGGTTTACCTTGTACCCATGCAAATATATGGGTTAGCAGGGCAGGGAAGCCACTCCTCTATTCCTGCTCCCCTGTATCTGTGCCTGGACAGGTAGGTAACAAAACGTTATTACACAGGTTATTTCAGTCAAACTCCTGGGGTAGACTGTGCTGCCATTTCCATGGTGAAGCACTGGGTTCCTGTGCCTGGGGGTACTGCTCCCCACTCTTCCCCTTCTGGATTTCATGAAGACTTACCCTAACACCACAATCCAAGGTCAACTCAGGGCACCCATGCTCTCCTGGCCAGCCCTGGGGTCCTCGCTGCGGGTGTCCTGGGCATCCGGTCAAGCACCTAGAGCTTGCTGGGGAGTTTACTCCTCATTGGACAGCTACAGAGTTGAGGAGGTGCTGGAACAATGCCTGGCAAGTGTGCTCTCTGGTGTCTTCCTCTGAAAACTTTGGGGCGGATACAAGACCTTTTAGGAATTGGGGTGATTGTCCCTCCCCCCCAAAACCTCTTCCCTTACCCCAACCCATGCACACTGGAAATGTGAGGCTGGTTTCCAGCGTGGCTGGTTTCCACCTCAACATCACACTCACCCTTTTGGGTTTATCCCAGTGTGGAACTGGAATTTCTTCAGCTTCAGGAAGCTTCACAGTCCCACCTGGCTTTTTACTGTTTGAACACAGGACCCCAGAAGGGCAGTAGTCAAGTTCATTGGAATTTGGGTTGACCATCCTTGACTGTCAACTTTTCTGCTGGGTGCCAAGCTCAGGAGACACAGAATTGGTCCATCCCAGCCCCTGTCTGGGGAAGTTGGTGGCCAGGAAAAAGTTATAGGGAGGAGTAGAATGGGGCTGTGCTTTCAGGCCTCCATCTGCTTCTCCACATTGTGCCTTGATGTGAATCCGAACAGCGCCCCCTTCTGGGAGGATCCAGCCCACATGACATCGCAGTGGGGTAAGGGGCACAGAGGCTGCAGTCTAGCCCCCCTTTGGGCCGAGTGCTCTTCTGCACAGCGTGGCTGCAACACACTGGGCCTCTCAGACCCAAGCGCTTCCTGAGGCTCTTCCTGAGAGGAAGGCCTGAGCATCTTCCCAAGCTCTGGTTGGCTCCAGACCCCATGCCACCTGCAGCCCCCAAACACGCAGAGCGCCTCTCCATGTGGAGTCAGGTGGGACTTGGAGTGAACCTGGCATGGGGGCGCACCACTGGCGCCAGGCCCCAGCCCATGTATTGAGTCCACACACACTGGGGGCCCGTGCTGACCATGCAGCTCCATCCTGG
The DNA here is from genome assembly GCF_000260355.1 of Condylura cristata. Classification (NCBI taxonomy): domain Eukaryota; kingdom Metazoa; phylum Chordata; class Mammalia; order Eulipotyphla; family Talpidae; genus Condylura; species Condylura cristata. Next base: position 39,616,382 of record NW_004567116.1, on the reverse strand, counting down.
GGCTTTCCAGTGGGCTGTGCATGCAGCATGCAGATAGCAGTCTGGGCAGGAAGGAAGAACAGAAAACATCTGCCAGGCAGAGGACCGTCTAAATCCTCTCAGCTCTCCAGTCCAAGTGAGAAAAGTTCCCTTGAAGATCAGGCCTGGGCTTTGCTGGAGTTCACGGGCCACCTCAGCCTCAATCCCGGGCAGGTGTGTTGGTTCATCTGGGGTGGTGGTTGCTGCCGAGCTGATTCCAACCTGGCGCAGTGAGAGGCAGCCCACCGCTCCCCCTGAGCAAGTCACTCAACCTCAGGGCTGGGCCCTCAGGTACACCAGTCAGGACTTCCCTCATGCCTGGAGGCTCTGAGGCCAGGTGAGATGAAAGTCAGGGGCAGAGCTGGGTCTCAGTGGTCCTGCACGTGCAGGGAAGCTGCCCAAGTTCACGCAGGATGTTCGCTGGAGCTCAGCCCTTCTTCCACCAGTCTCGAGGTCTTGCCCTCCTCATCACATGCCAGCCAGAATGAGATGCAGCCAATTAGGCTTTGGAGGGCTGGCGGAGAGGGAAATGCAGACGTTCTTCAGGAATGCCATGCCCAGGGCATGTCCAGCACCCAGGACAGATGGGGAACAGGACGTGGGTGGTGTCATGGCTGTGGAGGTGGCATTCTGCACCCAACTAGGACTGGCCCCCACACTCCCATCTCTCGGACCCCTCAGGCCAAGCAGCTTTGGCTCTGATCCCTGGCTAGGGCGAGCCCTCAGACCAGGGGCTCTGAAGCCACCCCTCCTGCAGCAGAGAGCCTGAAGGAGAGGTGGTACAGCGATTGCTTGCCCCTTCCCTTCGGAGCCAAAGGGCCGCTCCAGGAGAAGAAGCTGTTGCCTTTGCCTCCTGGTAACATTTACAAGGGGTCGGGGCAGGGAGGCCTCAGCCCTCTTTCTTACCCTCGGAGCTGAGCCCCACTGGCACACCCCCAATGGCTTCAGCAATCCACAAAGGCAGCTTCTGTCCTGCCAGCAACTGGAGAGTGGACATTCTCCACCCATCCCAGAGGAAGGCACTAGGCCCCTCTCTTCTTGAACTTTTATAGGATTTCATGGACTTAGGCCTATAGCTGTTCTGATGTTTTTCTTTTTAAAGTCAACAAGGACCAAACCAGACTCCCCCTTCCACCCACTATACATAAGCCTGCATTGGGCCAGTGTTTTGCCATCCTGGCCCCAGGAGGTCCATAACTGCCCTCCCTCCAGGACTGAAATAGCCTACCTATGGGGCAGGTGCCCCACCTCTGCCCTCTCTGCATGATTACTGCACAGTGGCTTCACAGCAACTCAAAGAGAGGCCAGTTGAAGGGGAAGCATCCTCCCCTTATCACTCTCTCCCAAATCTTCACCCCGAAAGGGAAGTCAAAGCACAGGTTCCCAGGACCCCAGATCTGCAGATGTGCTAAAACTGGTTTTCAAACAAGGTGCTGTGGAACCCCAAGGGTTCCACAGAACTGTGTCAGGGGACAGTAAGGTGGGGAGATAGGGGTGAAGCAAAGGCTGTCTCCAGCCTTCCCCCCTATTCCCACTTCTACCAGAACGACTCTGCTTTTATCTGTCTCAACTATTGGGGTATTACCTCCAAACTTTCTCTTGAATAATGTCTTCAAACCACTATTCTGAGGTTTGATCTTAGACCAGCAAGCACAGGTTCTAATCTTGCTTTTCATGTTGGAATGGCTCCAGCATTGCAATACAAAGTACCTTTGTATTGGAACTTGGGTCAGAGACCCAAGCCCAAGCACTTGCTCATTCATGCGCGCGTGCACACACACACACATACTATCACTCAATGGTTTTGTAGCCCACACACCCTGAAACTCTGGCCTGGGTTTGATTTGGGCAGGAGTCTGGTGCTCAGTGAGGATGAGTCTTGACCCTGAGTGGCCCATGCAGTGTGGGGGAACGTGGAGCAAGGAGGCTCAGCCCCACCCAGGATGTACAGGCACTCCAGGATGACACCCCTCGTCCCTGCCCATGCCCAAGGGATAACAGAGGGGCAGTGTGATGTGCAATGAGGTTTTTTACATAAGTACAGCCAGACACACGTCCAGATTTCATGAAAGAAACAAGGAGGAGGACTTTATGGCTCCAATCCCATCCCCTCCAGACACCTAGGCAGCAAGTTGCTTGGGCGATTCTGATGGGATTCCATTCCCACCTTGTGGCAGCCAAGTATGCGGGCAACATGTGGGTGCCCAGAGAGAAAGGGTCCCCCAATGCAGTTCCCCACATTCTCTCCCTGCCAACTTGTCCCTCTGCTGGGGCTCCTCACAGGGTTGACTGAGGGGTAGGCACTTTGGAGAGACCTCGACCAGACCTTGGCACAGAACCTTGCCTAGCACCTCCCCTCCCAAACCATCAGGGCATTCTAGATGACCAGCTGAGGCTCAGGGCACAGCATGCCGTGTGGCATGGGAGAAAGTTCCAACTGGTATTCTACGTCCGGTCGAGTGTTCCCTGGGGGAACCCTACTGACCTCACTTTCCCCAGGTGTCTGATGAGACAAATGCCAGGCTGTGCCACCTCACAGGGGTTACGGCAGCTCACAGGAGAGGTAAATGACAGGGAGGGGCCTCATCAGGTGGGGGTGGGGCAGGGGCCACAGAGAGCCCCCCGGGGAATGAGTGTGTGGGAGCCCCCAGGTTCCTGGGGCACCTCACCCACTGTTCTGCCTCTCCCTCTGAGTGGGAGCAGTGTTCAGCCCAAGGATGGCCTCTGGTGCATCCTGGGATTGGGGAGAGGCAGGTGGCTGGGACAGGTCTCCAGGTCTGTGGCTCTTCTGTTAAGTGGTTACTTTGTGACACCCTCATTCTTGGGTCACCTAGAATCTGTTTATCTGTTTTTCCTGTGGCATTCCTTATTATGTCAGATAAGTTATTACAGTTTATTCAACTCTAACAGGACAAATGAACAAAAGAACCATAAATAAAAAGACAATAAAGGTCTTTTGTCACAGGTACTGACTGCGTTTTTGTTTCTGTGTCACAAGTTCATGGCAGAGCAGAGATCAGGAAGAGCTGAACTCAGTGGCCCTGGACTGGAGGCCAAGAGCTAGTTTGAGCCAGGTGATTTCCTTGTCCCTCCCCAGGAGGCTGTCAAGAACCTTTCTACTTCCTTCTCTGCTGCTTATCGGCCTAGGGCCCTGGGGAAGGGGCCCAAACATCTGATGACCCCCAGGTGGCTCCTGGGTGAGGCCAGCCCTTCTGTCTCTGGCACCACTGACCTCGTCAGCTGAAGTTCTGCCCAGCCCCGGCCCTGCCCACTCTTCAGAGCCTCCTGAAGTGATTCAGTTACCCACTACCAGTTCCAACAAAATACATGGGCATGGTGAAAAGAAGCCAAGTTCTAACAGACCATGTTCTGTGTTAACACAAAAGGAAGACAGGCGCCAATGTTAAGATGAGCTTTCTAGAAAACTGATTGTATATGAAAAACATTTTTTTTTTTTATCTTCCTGTAACACAACATGCAACCTGGGTCAGAGTGTGACCCTTCTGGTTGACCAGAACGTGGTGTGTTTCCTCCTGTGGACCCAGCCCGAGAAGGGAAGTGGGAGGACAATGACATTTGAATTCGAGTCTTCATTCAACTCTTGTTCAACTCCCCTCCCACATGGAATGGACCCACCCAAGTCCAGATAATAGAGCCTAAATCAGTATATCAGTAGCAGGAATTTAACCCTAGGCACTGGTTATTAATATGTTGCAAGAGGAAAACACTCCTATTGGCAGGAGATGATTAAAAGCTAATTTTCAAAGAATCTTGGGAAATGCAGTTTGCAGTGGTCAGTGACCTGAAATATGAGCAGGAGAAGGTCGGGGTTAGGCCCGGAGCCTAAAGGTAAGCCACTGGCTCTTCTTCAGTCATTTCATGTAAGACATAGAAATAATCCTATTCGGATCCCACATATTTGAAGGCGTACCCTGACATCTAAACGAGACGCTAAAGAGAGGTTGGTTGTTGCCTCTTGGCTGTGAGTGTTCCTCTTGCTGCCACTGTCTTCATGGTGCTTTCAGACTGCATTTCTCTGAGCTTTTAAAACTCCAAGGATAAAAAATAAACTGATTAGGAATTTCAAATACTGCCCAAGACAGAGTAAACCCACTACAGCTTATCTCTCCTACTGATTACATAAAAATCTGGGGGGAAAAATACAAAACTACAACTAGCTAATGATCCTGAAAATTAAATACAAGCAGGCAGATGATACAAGAGAGGAAAAAACTGAAGTCATCTACCAGGGGATGAATTTCCCTTTGTTTTCTTTTTTTTTGTGATTTTGTATTGAGATCACACACACACACACACACACACACACACAGAAGGTAAGATAGTAGCTAAATTGGTTGATTGTCTATAAAACAAAATTGTTTTATAGAGAATTTTACCAGGGCATGGTATAATATTTATACAATATAATATTCACAACGTCCAGGATACAATTTAAAACCAGTCAACATACAAAGAGCCAGAAAGACATAATTAAGTTTCAAGGATAAATACCATCAACATTGCCAATTTAAGATGATTAAAAAAAAAAGATGATTGAGATATTGGTATTATTAGAAAAAACTTTGAAGTGGGTATTATAACTTGAAGTGGATGGAAAGACAGTTGTTTTCAGCAGAGACACAGAAATTATAACATAAGCCAAATAGAACTTTCAGAACCAAAAATTTAATATCTAAGATTTTAAAAATCACTGGCTTTCTTTAGTAATAGTAATATGGAGGTGACAGAAGAAAAAGTCAATGAACTTGAAGATAGGGCAATAGAAATTATTCAATCTGAAAAAGAGAAGGGTAAAGATTGAAAAATTAATAGTGCCTCAGGGGCAAACATAAAAGCTAATTGAGCAACAATAAAAGGTTACATATGTCCTCTTAAGTTCTTTAAAGTCTATCAGACTATTGAAAGGAAAAATTATAACATTTATAGGATTATGAAGGTTATAGTTGAAATATACTTGACAACTGTCAGGTAAAAGTCAGTGGGAGGAGTTAAAGAGAGGCTTCTATTTTACACTTGAAGTGCTATAATATACACCCTAAGCATATATAACCGTAATGGCATATATATATTCCTAAGGTGACAACTAAATAGATCCTAAAATACAGATATATTAAGATAACATAGTGAGAAGTATCCAAATATTCCAATGGAAGGCAGGAAAGTTGGAACAGAAGAAAAACAGAGACGACACAGAAAAATAAAAATGGTGGACGTACATCCTAAATCCAAGCAAATCCAAAAGTATATTAAATGTAAAAGGTCTAAACAATTAAAACAAAATAGACTTCAGAACAAGGAATGTTACCAGCAGTAAAGAGAAACATGATACAAATATTAAACATGGCAACTTAGCAAGAAGATGTAACAATCCTAAATGTATATGTATTTAGTACTAGTGTTCAAAATATGTGAAGCTAAACTGGATAGAACTGAAAGGAGAAACATACAAGTCACAGCATTCCTCTCTCAGTGATCAGTTGAGCAAGAACACAGAGCATTCATAAGGACATAAGTAACACTGTCAGTTAACTTGCCATAGCTGACATTAAGAAAACATTTCACCTCAAATCAATAAAATAGGCATACTTTTCAAAAGCACACAGAACATTCACAAGAAAGCCCACTTTCTGGTCCTACAAAAGTATAAACACATTTGAATCATTAAAAAATGTTTCTATCATCACAATTTCTGCCCAAAATGAGAAGTTTAATAGGATCTGGAAAATTTGCAAGCACTAAGAAATTGAGCAACACATACCTAAAAGGGCCAAAAGGAAAATCGGAAAATATCATGACTTAAATGAAAATGGAAACACAAATAACTAAATTTATGAGCTGCAGCTAAATTATTTTAATAGATGTAGAGGAGTCATTTGGGAGAGTTCAACATCCATTCATAATTTTAAAAAAACTCAGAAACTTTCCTTAATCTAAACAGGACATCTACAAAAACCCTACACTTACATCACACTTAATGATGAAAGACTATTTTCCTCTCAGAACAAAATTTTCATAAAAAAAAAAAGACAAGCTAAACCAATGAGAGGTGCACTATGTTCAGAATGGGAAGTTTTAATATTGTGAATGTGTTAAGTCTCTGGAAATGTAAGACAGATGGGGTACAAACCAAATCAAGATCTCTACAGGAGTTTTTGTAGACCTAGACAAGCTCATTGCAAAATTCATTGGAAAAGGAAAGGCTCTGGATATAGCCAACCCATTTTTAAAAGGAAGAACAAAGTTGGAGTTCTCCACTACTTGATTTTGAGATGTCCTATGAAGCTACAAGTCACAAAGACAGTGAGCGAATAGACACCCACATCAATAAAACAGAATCAGGAATGCAGACCTGCACACACTGTTAATTGATTTTCCACAAGGTGTAAGGCAATCCAGTTGCTGTCTCTTCAGTAAATAGTGACGGTGAGGATGTGGAGGAGCTGAAACACTCATATACCGCTGGTGGGAAAGCAAATTGGTACAGAAACTCTGGAGAACAGCTTAACAGTTTTCCTACAAATGTAAACATACTTACTGTAAGATTTAGTACTACCACTACCAGAAGAAATGAAAATTACAATCCCATGAAGAGCTGCATGTGAACATTAATAGTGGTTGTATTCATAATTGTCAAAAACTGGAAACAATGCAATGTTCTTCAACTAGTGAATGGATAATCTGTAATACAGCCATATAATGGAATAGTACTCAGCAATGAAAAAGAACAAACCTGAGCAAACCTGCAACATGGATGAGTCTCATGTGCATTATACGAAGTGAAAGTAGCCAAAGGACAAATAGGTATGATTCTACTTAAAGGATATCCTGGAAAAGAAAAAAAAAAGCCCCTATAAACTATGGGAACACAAAAGAGACCACTATTTGCAAGTGACTGGGGTTAGGGGGAGGGTTGGCTACAAAAGGCTGGCAAGAAGGGTTTGTGCGGTTGATGGAGCTGTTCCATATCTCGATCATCAAAAATCAGAACTGTGGGACCAAAAGGGTAGCTTTACTTCATGTACACACATATTTTCACTAAAAAAGGAAACTAAACAATTCTCGCGAACGGCAAACAGTATTTATTGCATATGTACCATCTGCTAAGGCTTATGCAGTACTCTGAAGACACAAAGACAATCCCTCCCTTCAAGACAATCCAGATTCCTAGGAGGATGAGGCATGACGAAAAAGGTCTAGAGTCAGAGACTGGAGACTCAGGGCTGATTTATGCTCACAGCGGGCCTTAAGAGCACTGTGATTCAGTGGGGTGGTGAGGGGGAATAGGACAGACTTCCTAGAACAGGAATTGCTTCAGCAGAGGCTTGTAGTATAAGGCAGGAGAGGAAAGGCTGCGGGCACGCCAGGCAGAAGGCGTAATGGGAAACTTCAGGGTGGTGGTTCCTGGGACTCTGGGGGATTGCTACTGCATGGTTAGGATGAAGGGAACCAGAAAGCTGGCAGGAGGTGCTGAAGGGAAGGACATTACAGGATTAGTTCCAAGAGCTTGGCTTTTATCTAGAAAACTGAGGGGGCTGGTTTTAAGTAGGGCAGCGAGAGGGAGCAGGTTCCTGCATTTTGGGCATTAATCTCTCTGCATTTCAGAGAACGGACCAGAGGAGGTAGGATAGCGTGCAAGGGAGGAGCACGAATCTTGCTGGGGCATGTTGAGACTGGGACCAGGTGGGCAGCAAAGGAGGGCAGATTGGGAAGGTGGCCAGGGACTGAGTGGCCAGAATGGCCTTTCAACTGATGCATGATTTTTTTTCTTTACATTAAAAAAAAAGATTTATTTATTTATGCATACAAGAACTGGGGTACAGGCCGGAGGTAGAGGGGGGTGAGAGGATTCACTAGAGACAGAGTGGGGAGCAGAGCAGGCAGATGTACTGAAATACACTGCTGAGGGGCGCAGTGGAAAGGTCAGAAGAGGTCTGCTGAGCCATGTGGGTCACCTCCTTCCTGCCCGGGGATGGAACATTTTTTACATGCCCTTTTTACATGTTTAATATGTGTTTTCTTATATTGTTCATTTTTGGACAGTATTTGATTTCTCCCCTCAGATGTAGTGCCCATCATTCTTAATGTTTGATTTAGTCCCAGCGCCTTTGCGCTGGAGATCCTAGGCTCTTTCCCATTCTTGTGGGTAACTCACCTTCTCAGAGAGCCTGTCTGACGACCCTTTCAAAGGACCTTTTCCCCACTGTTCTCATGTTGCTCTGTTTATTTCCCTCAGAAGAAACATTTTTCTTGTGATTTATTTGTTTATGGTCCACTCACATGGATTCTGAGTTCTATTTTTAACTGAGTTTCTTATGTGGCCGTATGTCCTTGAACAAATAATCGTCTAAATTTCTTCAATTGTAATAGTTAATAGAATTTCTATCATTCAAAAAATGGGTTAATATCGGTATAATGCCTAGAATAACCCCTGCTTCTTCCTACCACAATATTTGGGAAGTAACAGGCACTGGATAAAATTACCTCCGGCAAGGATTGTGACCAAATGGGAAAAGGAACTTACCCATCTTCACCAGCAGACGGCGCCAGCACACAAAGAAACGTTAAAACTGGCAGGAACGCAAATCAGCTTATAGAAGTCGTTCGTAGCTGGAGGGGGAGGGAGGACCTTGCCCAGACATGACTCAATGCAAGTATTCCAAAAGGAGCGTCAGGAAGCTACAACAGTCGGAGTGGAGAGACTAAGGCTAAATCACTATGCTTTGCATGATTACATCTTCTAAAACTGCTTTGTTTTCCTGTTTAACCACTTGACTGAATAGTAATGAAGAGCTGGTGTGCAGCCATCTTCAGAAACAGCAACTTCAGCTTAATGAAGTCGGAGGTTGTGGAGCCAAAGGTGAGCATCTGACGTGCAATAAAGAGAGGTCACCAGCCCTTGGTGATTCTTGATTCTCAAGCTCACAGTGCACCAGGACTGGGGGCCGTAAGAAAACCAGACCCCTCGTCTGGGGGTCGTTCTCCAGGTCTGGTTGGAAAACGGGCTAGAACCCAGTCCAGCAGAAATAAGGTACAGTGAGTGATGGGAAGAAGAGACGAGGGCAGAAACAGTGGGGACTCTGATTGTCTTGACACCGTCCGTCTTGGGAAGGCTTCTCAGGCAGTGGGAGCTAGCTGTGTGAGCAGAGGTGCGGATCTGAGCAGGTGGGCCCGTTACACAACTGAGGAGTGCAGTGTGACCACACAACAGCGTTCAAGAAGGAGCTTAGCGAGCTGGAGGTCAGGGTCAAGGACAGGCGCTGTACTTCTGCGGTGCTGGCAGACTAGCTCGTCTAGCAGTCTGGCACTTTTCCTGCTCCCTTCTAGGTCTTGTCAGAAGTCCGGGGCCCACCAGCCGGGTACGGTCCCAGCCTATTCTCGTACCAATGGAATGGTTAACAGTGGCCCCCTTCAGCCACCAAGTGTCCTAGTTTGGGTGGTCGCTGAGGGCGGCCACGGCGCTCAGGATGTGTTTGCTGAGATGGACAGCAGCAGAGTCAATGCAGCAAGTGCTCGTGGAGATCAGAGACCCAGGAGGAATGAATTGCAGCTCTGGGGTGCAGAACACACCCCTTTCTCCTTTCAGGAAAGGGTAGAGAGGACCCTTGCCTTCAGAGGGACCCCCGGGGCAGGGTTTCTGCCTGCAGGAGGCTGGGTGGGGGGTTTTGGATGGGAGCTGCCACCCCTTTGCCATTTGCTCTCTTTTTCCACTGGAGCTGTAGGCTCCGGTCTGGCCACAGAGGTGGAGATACTCAGTCTAGTGGTGGGACCATTTTGCCAGATATTAGGACCCAGAGCAGGACGGGGTGGCCCCAGAGCATCCTGGGCTCTGGCTCTTCTCTGCTCCCCACATCCTGTGTGACTTGGGTGAGCTCCTGCCTCAGTACAATGGCTAGTTGAGGCTGTCTGCATGGGGCTAGCTAACGCCTGGAGGATGGCCCAGAGGCAGAAGGAGGAGGTGGAGGAGGAGTGACTGGGAGCATGGGGGTGGTGGAATGGGGACTCTGAAGGTGGCCATCCATATCCCCATGGGAATAGTAACGGCCCCATCACTTCTCCCAGGCTGGGAAAGGCCATGCCCATAAATCAGGGCCTTGCGTCTGCTGGGAAGAGACATAATGAAGGTGAAGGACTTGTGTGAGAGCAGACAGGGCCTCGGGAGGTCCCCAGTCCAGCCCCAGCCTGCACTGAATGCTCATGGAAGCAGAGAGGACTGGGAGGGGGTATCCAAGGTCACACCCCTTTTCTCAAGTGTCAGACTGCGCCAGGAGGGTAGGAACTGCTCTGCTGTGCTCTCTGCTGTACCCCAGTCGCAGCCCACATAGGGTCTCAGGCAGTATTTCTGACCAAGAGCAAAGGACTGACAAGCAGTGCTGAGCTCAGACTGAAGTTCCATCCTCTGGACTCTAGCTGGGCCCTTGGCAGTTGCCACCCAGGTGTCAAGGGGCATGGGGAGGGGAGGGGTCAAAGATGTAAAAGGCTTCTCAAGGAGACGGAGATCGTGGTTTCCCTTTGTTCTTGAGAGGAAATTCACAGTTCTCTCAGGGCCATAGAACCCTGAGAAGTCTGACATGTTTCTCAAAGTGTGTGGCTGTTTCACGACTCTCACATTTCTGACATTTACACACTCTTCCTCTCCCTCTCCTGTTCTCTACCATACCTGCTCTTTAAAGGGACCTCTTGGAGGGAGTTCTCCCCACTGCCACTAGTCCTTTGTAGTCCCCGAGCCTCCAGGCTCCTGGCCACCTTAGACTTCCAGTCACCACATTTGCAGCAAATGATTAATGGGGGAGACTGAGAATTCATGAGGGTCTCGGCACTGCCAAGAGAGAAGTCTGGAGTGGGGGGAGGCCGTGGCAGGCGTCAGGCATCATAGCAGGAACAGCTGGGTCCCTCCAGCTCAACTTTGCTCAAGGTGTCCTCTGGTCGCCCACGTATGGCTCCTTCCCATACATCCCTGCCCCTCTAACTCCCAAGGGCATGGGAGAGGTCTGATTCCTCTGTTTCCAGGACCCAGTATAAAGTCTGGCACAAAAAGGATAGGCAGAAGGAAGAAGATTGAGGCAGCTTTGCTCTTCACATCTTCCCACTTGCCTGACTTCTCTGAAGACAGGTGACCCTCTAATGTCTTCCAGTGGAGAACGCTAGGAAAGCAGATCTATCTTACCCACACACATCCGGCCACTTACCACTGGCAATTCCTGGCCATCTCCGATTCAGACTAGTAAGATTTTCCTGCCTCCAGGTCCTGCTCAAGTTGATACTTGTGATTGTTTTCTGTTCTGCAAACTCCTACCCATCTTTCAAAACCTTGCTCAAATGTGACTTCTTATTAAAAAGAAGCCTCCCCAAGTTTAGTTAAGAGCCCATCCTCTGGGCCCTCCCTGGTGGTACAGTGGGTCAAAGCATAACACTAAAGAGTTGAAGCCACTTCAGCATGAGTTCAACCCCTGGCCCTGCTGGTGACCCACGTGGCGTGGCAGACTTCTCCTGGCCCACCCACTGCGCCCCTCAGCAGTGTACTTCGTTGGTGGACCTGTTCTGCTCCCCACTCTGTCTCTGGTGAGTCCTCTCTCCACTCCTGCACCTCTGGCCTGTACCCTAGTTCTGTATGCATAAATAAATGCTTTTTTTTTTCTTTTTTTTAAAGAGCCCATCCTCTAAGCTCTCACAGGGACTTATTTTTTCTATATTTCTATTGGATGTGATTCCTTCCCTGGGTCATTAGTTTCCTAGGCTTGGCAGGGCTTTGTAGAGGCTGAATAAATGGTTGGATTTGGAGAGGAGGGAAAGCTGGGGATGCTGGGAATCAATTGATAGTCCCTTAAGGTTATAGGCAATGACAGGCCGCAAGGAAGGTAGCATCCCAGAGACTATATTTAAAGGGAATCCTGAATGCATTAAGGTCAAATACCAGTTGGCATATAGTAGGCATTCAATTAGTTGATTTTGACAACTATTGATTTGAAGCTTAGTTTAATACCAGCTCTCATATAAAACCCTCAAAGATTTTTGCTGACAATAATCCCACAGTAGTCTTGCTTTAATTGCCCAGACTTATTGCAGTCTTTGTATATCACCAGAGGAGGTAACCCATGTAGAGAGACACACTTCTCTAAAGCTTTAGCGAGACTATCATTATTTTGCTTTGGGGAACTGGCACCCTTTGAAGGTTATTGATAGAGGGGAATGCTTTAGTAGAATTAAACCCCTTTTCATGAGGAATGACTCAGTGAAAGGGGCATGGAATTTGTTGGGAGAGGATAAGGAAACAGATGCACAATCTCTAACTCAGAAGAGCTGCTTGGAGGGAAGCTGTTTCTGTCCCCAAGGCGAAGCCAGAATGACAGGGAGTCCCAGCAGGTCCTTCTGACACTGGAAAGCTGCTCCAGAAGGGTGAGAGGGCGCCTGGTGGAGACAGCTGAGGACTCTAAGGACTCCACTTTATTTGGGCTCCTTCTCAACATGTAGGAGGCACAAATTCTAGACTGATGTGGCCCTACATTTCAAAAATGCTAAAATTCTAGGCTTCTGACATGTGGCCCGAGGGCATCAGAACCTGAATGCAAAATAACCCAGCCTGGGACCTAAAGGCAGGAGACACAACTCTCAGCATAGCTCTGCTGGCCCAAAACTCACCTGGCCCCTTGTTCCACATCGCTGGGGGTCATTTAATCTATCTCCCTCACCCCTCCACCCCCCACAACTGCTTCTCCTCTCAGCCGCTCACCATAGCTCTTACTGGTCTAGCCAGAAGAGCAGGGTATGATATAAGCGAGCATCAGGTAATTCATCAGGGTGTTAAGCCACAGCAGCAAAAAATTCTCCTCTTCCTGTCTGAATGAACTGATTCTCACTCTCTGTACTGGTTTCCTTCTGCACCGCCTCATCTAATGCAGTGATGAGGAAGAGGGCACAGAGGAAGGACAGGATTCCACCCTAGCTGTGATAACTCCATCTCAGAGGTTTAAAAGCAGACGGGTTTGGAGAACAATACTGTCCCCATGAGAAGTCCCTCCATGCATCTAGCCTCAACCTTGCTACATGCTGTCGGAACCCATTTCTTGTCCCATCACCGAGAAGAAGACACCAATGGTTCACAATGTCCTCCCCCAATACCCTCCCCACCCCCTTCAGTGCCCCAAGGTCAGCAGGAATGAGATGGCACCACTTAGAAGAGCAGAAGCTCTGAGATTATTGCAGACTTTATAGAAAACTGCCCAAGGGAGATCCAGATTTTTGGATGGCGGTGGGGAGGCAGGCTTCAAGCCAGTATGTTGGAGAAGGGTGACTTCCTGTGTGCAGTGACAGCACAGGGCAGCCATTCTGCCTGACCTAGGGGGTGGGAGGCAGGGAGAGGCAGCCCCTCCCTGTTCTCCATTGTGCTTTGGGATCATGCAGAAGGCAGGGCACCAAGGCTCTGACCCTGAACAGGAGGGCTTGTGCCTGAGACGGGAGGCAGGACCCCCTTCCTCTTCCGGAAGGAATGTGGGGTGAGTGCACAGTGGCAAGGAATCCCCAGGGGAGAAGAGTCACACAGGTGAGAATGAGCCTGGGGGCAGCAGCACCCTGTCCTGAGCCCCCCCACCCCACGCTGGTCCTAATGGACCAGTGACCCTGGTTCTGAGGCCAGACCATCCACTTTGCATCCTCAGGACTCTCTCCTCCCCCTTGGAGATCTGTGCCAACATGGGTAGGGAGGGGTGCTTGGCACCTGCACCCGTCTTGCAGGGCTGGAGTGCTCATCCTGGGAGGAAAGAAGGGTGTGCAGACCCCGGAGATGAACTCCTCCCTGGAGCCTGACCTAGTGAGTGGCAGGGGTGGGTAATGAGTGCAAGCCATGGGCATGGGGGGAAGAAGAGCCTAAGACTTGGGCAAGGGAATGAAACTCAGACTGGGGATGGAGGGCTGAGGGTATGAGATGGGACAAGCACTGAGTAACCGCAGAGCAGAGCTGGAGGACAGGCCAAGGATCCACGCCACCCAGGCTAAAACGGGGTGTGCCTGCCCCTGGGATAAGAGACAGAAATCAGCTAAGCCCCAAGCCTGGGCTAAGGAAGAGAGGGCCTGAGCCAGCGCTGGGTGGTGGGAGGTAGGAAACACCTCAGATTGGGAGAGGGCGCCCAATCCTCAGTACCCCAGGATATGGGTCTCCGTGCAAGAGGGAGGGCTCAGAGCTCCAGGCTGAGAGAAAAGGCTCGAAGTCCACAAATACCTTCCGGTGGGATGCTCTGCTCTGGGACCGATATGGGATGTGAGGGTGCCTGAGCCCTAGAAAGGAAGTTGTGGTCTGCAGGATGGAGATGGAGGGTCTGTTTAGGTCTTAGGGGCTCTGATGTTCTGGCTAAGAGTTCAGGGCTCAAAGAGCAGGGTGGTGACGGTGGTCTCCGGGCTAGGATCGAAGAACAGGGTCTCTGATGCGTCCTGAAAGGGGGAAGGGGCTTTGGGTGGTCCAGGAGAGATGAGTCAGAGCCTGGGATGGGAGGATGGGGTTTCTGGGATCAGAAGGAGGTGTCTTTAGGTCTCTGATGGTGAAAGCTCTTACAGGCCTAGAGTGGGGGTAAAGCTTGGAGCCAGGAGTGGGGGAAGCATAATCCAAATCAGACAGGGGCAGGTCTGACAGCCCCAGCTTGCGGGTGCTTCATACCCACAGCTTCAGGCCAGGTAGGGGGAGGCCAGGGTGCCCCTGCAAGGTCAGCTGGCAGCGGCAGCCGGCAACCCCCTTCGGAGCAGCTCAGAGGCCGGAGCCCGGCGAGGTGGCGCGGGAGCCCGCGGGGGCGGCCGGGGCAGGGGCACGGCGCGGGTCGGCGTCCTGCTCGTAGCGGTAGTGGTAGCCCTCCATCTGGTCCCGGCAGGCCTCGCGCAAGTTGCGCATCCAGCGCTGGATGCCGCGGCGGTTTAGGTAGAGCACCATTAGGAAGATGAGGCCGATGAGCGCCAGCACCAGCCCGAAGAAGACATAGGAGGCTTCCAGCTCCGGGCTGGCGAGTTCCACATCTTCTCCGCGACCGTGGCCGTCGTTGCAGTGCAGCCGCGCCTCGTCGGTGTCCAGGAAAGGCCGGTCGAGCAGCGCCCGCGGGGCGGCGCAGCGCAGGCGCCGCGCGTCGGGCACGCGCTCCGTGGCATTGCGCAGCCAGGCCAGCAGGGGGCGCGCGGCACAGCCGCAGCGCAGGGGGTTGTCCGCCAGCAGCAGGCGCGGAGCGGGGAGGCCGCCATCGCGCTCCAGCGCACGCAGCTCGTCGGGGCTCAGGCCGGCCAGCGAGTTGAGGCGCGCATCCAGCTGCTCGAGGTGTGGCCGGCGCAGCGCGGCGGGCGGCAGCCGGCTCAGCGCGTTGTCCGCCAGGCCGAGGAAACGCAGCTCGTCCAGCTGATCGAGGGCGGCGTCCAGAGTGGCCAGCAGCGCGGGGCCGCCCCGCGTCAGCGCGCGGTTGAGCTGCAGCGAGCGCAGCGTCCGCAGCCCACGGAAGGCGCCGCCGCCCAGGGCGCGCAGCGGGTTGTGGCTCAGGTCTAGCGCCGTCAGACTGGGCAGCCCGTCGAAGGCGCCGTCCTCCACCACTTCGATGTTGTTGTGCGTGAGGCGCAGCGCGGTCAGGAGCGGCAGACGCACGCCGGCTGCAGCCTCCTCCCCGTCCGCGTCCCCGCCGGCGAAGGCGGCAGCGCGCAGCACCGTCAGGTTGGCGCCCACGATGGTGAGGTTGCGCGCGTCGGGCGGCACGTCCCGCGGCGGCTGCCGGAGCTCGGCGCCCGACGCGCAGCGCAACAGCAGCTTGGGGCTGCCGAAGCAGTAGCACTGGAAGGGGCAGGTCGCAGCGGTCCGGCTCAGCGCCGCCGCCACGAGCAGCAGCCCCGGCAGCAGCGGCCCCCGGAGCTCCGACTGTCCCGGGCGCGGGGCCATCGCGGCTGCCCCCGCATCCAGCGCCTGGGCCGCCGCCGCGCTCACCAGTGAGTTCGGAGCGCCTTGGGGCGGGGAGGGGGACGGGCGGGGCAAGTCCTTGACCCGGAGAGGCTGGAAGTCGCGGTCGGCCCGTCTGCTCTCTCCAAAGTCCGAAGAGCCTCCACTTCCTGGCGGGGGCTGGAGGGGTCAGGGGGGAGCGGAGCCCCCCGCCCCCGGTGCCCTCCTCGCCCGGTGTGCCGGCCTCCGACTTCAGCGGCCGTTCCGGGCTCGGAGCCGAGTGGGCAGGGTTTGCCTCCCCCCTCCCCGCCTCCCGGCCTCCTCCTCCGCCCCCAGCGGAGTCTCCGCGCCCTCCTCGCGGAGAGGCGGGGTGGGAGGCTCCCGAGAATCACGGCTTTCCGCTGCTGCGCTTTTTCTTCCCCCTCCTCCGGCTCCTGGGCTGCAGAGAAGTTTAGCTCGCGAGGCTGACTTGCTTTCCCCTCACTTTACCCCATCCCCCGCGTTTAAGCCGGTGGCTTCCTCCTCCCTCTCGAGCACGTGTGGGGTGGGGCGGGGCCGGGCGGAGAAGAGCTGGCAGGTGGGTCTGCACCACGGCGCGAGAATGTGGGGGAGTGTATAGTTCCCCCTACAGCGAGGCAGGGATGGGGTTGGATAGACAAAGTTACTCCTTTTCCAGCCTCTTCCTAATCTCCGATGGAGAGGGCCGTGCTTGGAGAGACTGGAAAATCCCCAGCTGGCCCCCTCCTTAGTGACCCTACTTAAATTAGGCCTGGAGGTGTCACCACCCCTGTGGGTCCAGTGGGACCAGTGTTTTCTTGACTGCCCATCCCATTCTCCTGGGACTCTGCGACTCCTCTCTTCAGCCCTCTCCTCCACCCCCCAACTCAGTGACCGCTGGCCTGGAGTTCTTCCATCTGCCCTCCCCCATTACCCGGGCTTCTCCTGCAAGCATTCTCCTAACCCTAGCCCTGGGACCCTGGGGTGGAGTGGTTCAGCTCTTTGCTTTCCCCACCTTGCCTGACCATCAGAGCGCCCCACTGGGCTGTTCTATTGGGTCTCAGATTCTGAGGTTCCTTGGACACCATCTACCTGCCCCTCCTTCCCTCCAGAATGCCCCACCTGTAAGTGGTAATTGGGGGGGGGAGGGTTTAGTACTCTAGAACTTGGAAGAACAGGCACATATTTTGCAGCATAGAGGGGGTGTGGGGGGTGCTTCAGAGAGAGCCTGGACTGAGGTGGGGGTGCCAGGTGTTTATAGGTCTGTTTTGTGCGGGCTTTTTTTCTCCCTAAGAATGGGAAGCTCCAGACCCGATTTAAAGAGACAGGCTCCTGAGAAGGGAGCCCTCCTCATCTTGGCATGAATTATTCAGGCTGGAGAAAGACACTTGATCTGCAGGCCATTCTGCTATCAGCAGAACAGGTTGGGATAGAGGCTCCCCCCAACCGAAGAATCAGTCTCTTTCTCCTGAATTAGACATGGTTGCTGGTTGATTCCTTCCCAGAGGTTATATTTAACAGATCAATACCACTTAAGGAGAAGAGGCAGACCCTGTGGTGGCCTGGGTCTCAGACAGGGACCGACACTGAGGACCAGGGCTATTAGTGCTGCCCTCCCCCTTCCTGCTCTCCCTCATCATTCCCAGATTTTAGTAGATGAAAGCAGTAACTCGCACATGTGGGAGTGGGTATGTTTGTAGATGTACAAGTGCATATGTACAGGCAAGGCTTAACATATAAACAGACAGCCAGGCGTGTCTGCACATGAGTGTCAGCCCAGCTCCGGTGGGTGTTCATGAGAATGTACGGAGAAGCTTGTATTGTTTATACAAGACTACAGACAGTTTCCTGCGTACCTCATGCGATTATATTCAGGTGCATTTGTGTGTGTGCTTATATATATGTAGGTTTGAGTGCATCCTGGTGTGTGTGCATTCATTCGTAATTACAAACTTGAACATTCATGCCTCCAAGCCCTTGCAGCTTCCAGTGCAGTCTCAGAGGGGCAAACTTGTAGGTCTTTGTATGCAAACTCATGCATCCAAAGACTGACCGACACCCTCAGCCTAGTCCTGCCCTCTACCGTGCCCTGGTCTATAGACTAATAGGCTATGGTGTCTTTCTCGTGTGGGCTCAAACAGATGCTTCCAAGGCTGGGCCTTCTACTGCCCCTGAGCTATTATATGCATCTCAGCCCTGGTCCACTTCACCTCCAAGTCCCAGCTCTGATATCTTCCCCCAGCCGGAGGCACGGGGCGTTCACTACTGTATCTCTGGCATAGGAACTAGCACGAGAGATTGTGCAGTACATGTAGATGAATGGAAGGTTCTCTGATCCCCTGTCCTGTTGCTGACATCCTCTTCTACCTCTGGCTATCTAGGAACCAGGCCACTCTGGAATCAAGCCAGAGCCCCCTTTCCAGCTCTGATGGCATTCCTGAGAAAGGGTTGTGGGAAATCAGACAGCCATGATTGGGACTGCTAGACACTTCAAGGGGAAAGAGGAGACCGTGGAGACCTAGAACCAGAGAACAAAGCAGTGACCATATCTTATAAGTGGGGGAACAGACCAGAAGTCCAGGAACTTGCACCCAAGCCCCAAAGGTTGTCAGCTCTTTGCCTGGAAACCTTGCCCCTGGCTTTGCCCAAGGTAGTAAGGCCTAGCATCACAGAGAATTCCCATCCTGACCATAGGAAGCTGAGACTTGAGCAGAAGCCGGGGTGGATCTGGTACAACCTTGAACCTCTCTTCTCACCTCTGAGCTGTCAGCTTCTGTTGGACACTTCTGTAAAGTAAGCGGTCTTCTGGATTCCTGTTCTTCCTAGTCTTCTTGGAGCTGTTGCGATAGTGAAAAGAAAGTGTTTCCAGACTAGAAAAGCCATATCACCGAGGGGCTGGGGCCTGGCACACATCCTGCCATGCTTTCACTGTGTGACTCTAGGCTCTGGACATATCTCTTTTCTGGAACTAATTACCATTCCTGTCATTTTTCTTTGTTTCACCTTTCTCCCCCAACACAGCAAATTCTTAGTGGTTATTAAAATGATTTAGTTTCTACTTGCTGTCGGTGTATGGCCTCTATCCAGCCATCTCCCCAATCTCCTGCTTTTGTGTAAGTGTTCCTCTTCTCTGTCCAAGTTCTCCCAGAACAAAGCCTGTGAGTAATTTGGGGTCTCTGTGCCCTGGTGGAACAACCCTCTTCATCTCGGGGTTGTCAGTGGCTGTATAAAGTAGGTGTTCAATAAATGTGCGTGCAGTTAGACCGGAGGCTGCTTATTTTCTGATGCATCCAGTGGATGCAGCCGCTTGGATTGTTCGCTCTAACTGGGGTGCTTTCTCCCTTTGACTATATTTCTCCAGTGCAATGTGTTGTCTTTCAGGGTTCCACTTTAATTTCCCCCCTCCAGGAAGCCTTCATGACTTCCTTCTCTGTCCTTTGAACTTCATTGATTTACAGAGCGTTACAGCACCCCAGAGCCCCCTGATTGTCAGCATCTAGGGCTCAGACTGATTTGATTTCCTGTGTTGACAGCACACAGATGAGAACTCAACACAGAGAGGCACAGGGAAGATTTATTGAATGAAACAAAGATGTGAAAGTCTCGGAGGATCTCCCATCTATACCAAGAGACAAGCATTCAGAAAGGTTAAGTGCTTTCCCCAAGGTTGCACAGCTGACTGGGACCTGAGCCCAACAGGAGCTCAGGTTTCCTGCTCATCTCCTTTGCCGCAGCCCTCCCCACCCTAGGCTTCCTCTTTGGGGAGTGTGACTGGGTCGCATCCCAGGGGGGCTGTGGGCAAAGCGCTCAGGTCCTCAGGGTTTCTTTAGGACTTAGAGCAAGCAAGCCCTCAGCAGAGTGAACCTCTGCCCTTTGCTGGGTAGAGGATTCCCTGTGTCAGTCACATTGGATCCCGATTCCTAAATTTATTATCCCACATAGCTGCAGAGCCCTCGAGCCTTGCAGGAGACTGTATCCTTCCCTGAGGAGCCCTTCACTGGTCCCTTTTCTCCCCACAGAGACCCTGCCCTCTGAGCCTAGGTGGGCGCCCGGAGAGGTCTGGGCACTTCACCCAGCAGGCCTTTTCCCTAGCTCCTCTTTGTCCTGGGAGGCATCTCCATGTTACCGGAGCCTTTGGAAATCCAACTTTCCAGGTCTGTTTCCCTGTGTGCAACAAGGAGCTATGTAGACCACACGATATCTGAGCGCTTTTGAGTCTGTGCTCTTTGGCATTTTGGGGGTGGAGCTCAGGGAGGTAAAGATAATCCTGTGATTTGCCCAAGTTGGTGCCCCCATCTTCTCAGTGCACGACCTTGAGGTCGGCCCCACACCAGCTGGTAATAAGGTCTGGTGTCCCGGGCCTGCTGCTGGCCGCCCTCACGCCCCTCCCTTCCCCTGCTCTTCCTTCCTAGGGAGGCAAGTGGAGGAGCAGCCCGCAGGCCTGACAAGATGAAACTCAGTTGTTAGGTGGTGGGGGAGGCCCCAGGTTCTCTCTTACGTAGCTTCTGCACGACTGGGAGGGGAAAACTCCACTGCCGGCCTCACTGTTCCCATTTCTCACTCTCCCTCCCCCACTGCCTAAGAAGCAGGAAAATCCATAGGCCCAAGATTAATTTCTCTATTGAGTCAGAACAGGCCACGCTCTGCTTGAGGGTGGGAGGGGAGGGGGGTAGGGAGGGTGAAGGGCCAACTGGCTTTTAAATAACTCTGCGATATTTAATACCCTCCTCCTCCTCTCTGTCTGGAATCTCTAGGGAAAGGCTAGAATAAATGAGTTGGATGAGTCCTCTGAATGTCATTAGTGCTTCTGCCTTCATGCAGGCCCTCCCTCTATCCCTGACTTCCAGGACACTGGGGAAAAACCCCAATTCCTTAGCACCTTTGCTGTGCTTGATTTTGACTAGTGCCCTGGGCTGGGTTTGTTTGCCCTGGGTTTAAACTGATGTTTTAAAAAGGGGGAGTGACCCCATCAGGCTTTTTGGTCTTGATCTGTTGTGACTGGCTGTGTGACACTGGGCAGGGCCCCTTCTGTCTCTGGAGTTCTTCATTGTGCTACAAGGTGGTTCAGCTGGTGGGGTGTTGTTACTGTTCCCTCTGGCTGCACTGTTTTCATGAGCTGCTGCCCTGACCCAGGTCTCCTTTCATGGAATCTCATTTTGTTCTCACAGTTCTCCTCTTGGAGAGAGCAAAAGGCAGTACAGAATGAGACTCAAGGCTATGTAGGGTCTGGCTCCAGGATTCCAGTGTACACTAGACAGGAGTGGGTGGGAGAAGGAAGGAGAAGAATGGGACTCTTTTTCTTTCCCTCCCTCTCTCTTCTCTCTTCCTCGTCTTTTATCCCCCCTTCCTCTTCCTTCTTTTCCCTTTTCCTCTCCTCCCCAGAACTCCTTCTCCTTCTTTTATTTTGCAATGAGGCATCAGAACAGGACAAATCTTTTTTTTTTTTTTTTAATTCAAGCAGCTGTAGATGTAGTTTGAGGAGGTGGAAACAAAACCTTTTCTTTGTCTCTACCAGGCCCTAGGCTTCAGATAGTGGAAGTTGGTGGATCCAGTTCTGGATTCACCACTGTTCTGTGCCATTTGGAAGATAGGGATTGCCATCCCTTGGTTATAGGAGGAAACTGGTGGGTGACGATTCTGGTTGGGCTCACCCCAGATTAATGACAGAACAGGGCTTATAAATCTAGATTTCTTGATTCCCCAGCCTGGTGTTCAACCCACTCACTTGCCCTCAGCAGGAAGTTGGGGGCTGAGGAATGGGGATGAAGAGGCCTATGGGTTCTTCTTCAGATCTGGGAGTAACCATAGTTTACTTGCTTCCTAATATCCTCTTCAGTCCTCATGATCATTCTCAACTATACCAAGCCTTCTGCTTCTAGAATCTTGGAATTAAAACACTGAATTCTAAGAACACCAGATGCAGAGAACCATAGAACCATGATGTTTGAATGAGAGAATAGACTCTTGTGTTGGTGGTGAATGGAACATTTAGAGCCTGTGGGTAGAGTGCTATATTAATGGCTCCCAATGAATACTGGCTATTTATATCACTACTTCTGTGCTGTCCCTCACATACTGACTTTGGTTTGGTCATATGAATTCCTTTGGCTAATCAAACATCAGAAAATATGATACAAGCCAAGGATTAAAAAGTGCTTATGTTTGGAAGCTCCCCTCTTCTTGCTCCCCTAAATCTCCATGTGTACAAATTCAATCAACTTTCTTAGAGGAAGAGACCAGAAATGAGCCACCCCTGCCAAAGCCCTCTAAACCAACTAGCTCCAGGAAGACTTTCCAGATAACTTCAACTCCCAGGTAATGCCAGCAGAACTACCCAGCTGACCCAAAGCCCAAATTGTTGACATGCAGAATTGTGAACAAATAAATGGTCATAATTTTAAGTCACAAAGTTTTGGGGCTGCGTTGTTACACAGCAGTAGATAAAGCTGACTCAGAATCTTGGAATTGTAGAATCTCAGTCATAGGTTGCAGCTACCCCTATAATCACAGCGTCATAGATTCCTGGGATGAGACACTGGTATCTTTGCTATGGAATCTGGGGAACAGAAGATCCTGAAAACTCACCTCTTTAACTCCCACCCAGTTCTACACTCTCCTTTGGTGCATTTCAGTTGATCCACTTCCCTCTTCCAACCTAGAACCCTCCTCCCCCAGCCCACAGGGACCCTTATTCTTTAGTATCCTGACCAGTCTGTAACACAGTGTTCTTCTTTCACCCCTCAACTGGCTTCTTAATCCCTTCTTTCCATGTAGTAAGACTTCCCATGTTGATTTACTTAGGAACTAAATGTGACTTTGGTGGGAATTTGTCTTGGTATTTATCTTAGTTCCTAGTGACGTGCCTGGCACAGAGTGGGGGTTAAGAAACATCCTCTACCTGTAAAAATAAACTTTTGTAAAAAAAAAAGAAGAAAAGAAACATCCTCCACCATGGCTCTTGACGGCTTCCAGCCTGGTCCCCATTCACTGTGATCTGTCCATGGTGCTGAATGTCTTTATGCTTCTCTCCACTTTCTGCACTAGTAAGACTATTTCCCTTGTCCTGCAATCTAACCTCTTCCTCACTCCTCCCTTCCTTATCCTGGCCTGTCTGTATGTGAAAGACCTCCTACAGTTCTTCACATATAGATCATTGACCTGAACTAATTCATGCAAAATATATGTGATGATATACATTAATTAGGATTAGGTCTAGTTTTATGCATCAGAGTGGCCTCTTCCACCCAAATCCCTTAAACAACATAGAAACAGAATTTCATTTATTTCTTTCATAAAGGGAAGTCCAGATGCCTCATCATGAAAAGCCTACACTCCTTCCAGCTTCCCGTTCTGCTTTCCCTCGTTCCTGTGATGTAGAATGGCTGCTGGAGCACCGGTCATCACAGCAGGGAGTAGATGGAGGACAGAATACAAAGGGGACGCCCCTCCTTATCTGTATTCTAGTTTAATTCAACACTGTCACCTACATGGCCACATATAACTGGTTTCAAGGGACTTGGGAAACATTGTCTTTTAATTGGGAGGAAATGTGACCAATAAAAAGCTGTGGTCCTTATTACCGAAGAAGAAGGAAAAATGGCTGTTCTATAGTTTTGAGAAGTCTGCAGTGTTAATAATGGAGCAGCACTGTAATGGAACAGTCACCATGGCTGTGGTGTTGACGGGCACAGCAGTAGTAATAGTAGTGGTGGCAATGTTGGTGGAGGGGAAATTATGATAGTGGTGATGGTGGTGAAAGAGATGATGGTGAGGATAGTAGTGATAACACTGGTGATAAGCTGTGGTGTAGGAGTCTGGCAGACTCACAAGCATCAGCCTAGACTAGGAGGGTACCAGCAGATGACCTCAGTGGCCACGAGGTGTCTGGAGCCTTAGGGGCCTGCTTCATGCCATACGGGAGTAATTTCTGGCATCCCTGATGTTTTGCACTTCATCAGCCTTGAGCCTTCTACCTTCTTGAGTCTCAGTCACCCCCAGTAGGGCACGAATCAGATTTCTCCCATTTAGGCTGGAAATAACTCTGGAATGAAAACTTAAGGCCTTAGGGAGGTGAGGCAGGAAGGGCAATATCAGACGTCCATTTATGAGACAATAAACACGGATGGAAGTTGTTGTTACAGTCCAGGAAGGTTTTGCTATGAAATGGACAGAGAAACATGTGGACACATAGCCTCAGAAATAGACAGTCAGCTACAAAAACAGACACACAAAGGAGTCATATGTGCAGAAAGAAACAGCTCCATAGTTGGGGGGATCTATGGGCCCAGGCACAATTAGTCTCCCCAGGAGGCATCAAGCTATAACCCCTCTCCCTAAAAAGAGCCAGGAGATCCATCCATGCCTGTCCAAAAGATGGCTTTCATGTTATTCCTGCATCCCAGGTACTGAAAGAACAGAGGACTCAGAAATGACAGTGATGAGGAAGCTTCAAGTTTAGCAGTCAATAAGAGGAGGCGGTCTGGCCTGCCCCGCCCTCCCACCTGGAGTGAGATTGCACCAGTGTACCATGGCCTAGCTCCAGCCAGCCCAGGCTCTGCCCCTGAAGGTGATCAGAGGGGTGGGACCCGAGTAGGAGGGGCTGTGTCCTCCAGTATTCTCCCCACCAGGAACCCAAGGGCACACCTGGAAGCCATTAGCAGAGGAGCCATTAGGCAGCAGGCGCTGGCGGCAGGTGAGAAGGCGTGATGGGAACATGTGGCAGCCTCCGCCCGCTGGAGCCGGAGTGTGGAGGACACCTTGGGCCGAGCAATTCCAGCGTCACTCCCCCGGCACCCACTGAGAATGCAGCGGTAACCACAGCACAGGTCCAGGGGCTCAAGATGGTTAGTGAAGCCACCTCCAGTTCCCCTCGAGAAACTGCCACCAGATTTCCTGACTTCACAGTGATACTCATATCTCAGGAGACTCCTGAATATTCTGCCCTCCTGTGCCATTAGCCTTTTTCTTTCTGCTTCTGCTCAGAGCTGCTGTATATCCACCTGACCTCCCTACCTTTCCTGTGCTTCTTTGTAAGTGGTAACCCTGCCGGGCTCCAGCCCCTATGGCCTCCTCTCTGCCCAGCGGGAGTAGCTTGATTTCCCTGCAATTTCAGTCCTTAGTGATTTGAAGATGTTTGGGTCCTACATTAGGTCTCAGCCCTCTGGCTGCTAACAATGGCCTTAGGACTCCTGACGCTTATTTCCACAACTGGAGTGCTGGCACTCCCAGCTGGTGAACAAGCCGCCCAGAGACCCCATTCTGTGCAGACGGCTGCTTATTGCCACCAGCCATGGTTGCAAGAACTGAAGGATCCCTGCCACCCAGAGGCTCTTGTTCTTCCCAGCCTCATATTGGTTGTTTTCTAGATATTTATATTGATTTCTCCCAGTAGATATGGTTCTAGTCCTGGCACTTCCCTGACTGTGACCCAAAATGGTAGCAAAAGCTTTCAGCCTTTGATGGGGTTAGGAGAGCTTCATTCCATCCTAGGAAGGGCTTGGTACTGCAGGGAATCCCTCTGAGCTCATCAGTCCCTGGAAGTCTGTGGGTGATCTTAGAGTCTGGCCAAGGCATTGATTGTTGTGTGGTCCATATATTCCTAGACTTAGGACAAGAACCTCAGATGGATGAATGGACAGTAGCCTAAACAATCAAAAAGCAGCTTCCCCTTGGGGCAACCCTAAACTGTATCCCAGCAGTCTTCATGGCACACACAGCTTAAAAAGCTTCTACCCCTCCTTAGTACAGGGCCTGGCAGTGGTGGGGGCCCCTACCAGTGTGTCCCCTATCCCTGCCCTGGGAAGGGAAAAATGAAGCCAGTTGGAAGTTCAGAAATGGAAAGGCTAAAAAGGAGCCCACAATCGGCCCTAATTAGCCACCGGGAGAGAGGAAAAGGAGGTCAGAAGACCGAGTCTTCTGCAGAAAGAAAGCACCTGGCAGGCAGAGCATGGCTGATGGGTGCCCCCCACGTTGGCCATCTGGACCTGGCTTTTAGGTCCCCCAGCTGGGGCTGGGCTCCTCAACCCTGTGCAGGCATAGCCCTCTCCTCTGGAAGAGACAGCTGGCTGTACAGAAGGAGGGAGGGAGGGGGGCAGAGGTGGAGAGAAAGCAGGAAGGCAGATTTGACTGAGCGCCCACTGCATGCATTGTGCTCAGTGGGGAACTTTACATACATGGTTGTACTTATTCTCACAGTCACCCTGACATGTAGGTGCTTTGGCCCCCATTTTTAAATAAAAAAGCAGATGTTCCGGTTAAATAGCTGACCCACGATCACACCGCTCCCAAGGGGCTCAATGAGAGCCTAGCTCTGGCAGGGTGCCCTGCAGCCTATGCTTGGAGGCCAGAGTCCTGCCCTGCAGTACCGTGGTGCCCCTGGGCCCCACCAGAGGAGGGGCAGGCACTGGGCCTAGGCTGAGTAGGACAGGCTGGGCCAGGGAAAGACAAAAAGAGGGGGAGCGATGGAGGGACTATGGAGATAGATCGCTCCCCTCCCTTGGGACACCATGCAGGGGGTGTCTGGTGGAAGCTTTCCTGGAGCTGGAGATGAAGCTGACGAGAACACACTGTGCCCAGTTATGGGGTAGGTGGGAGAGGAAGAAGTGTGGGGACGATGCATTTCTTCTCCCCTTTTAGCCCCCACCCCCACCTACCCCAGATGGCAAAGCTGAAGCAGAAATCAAAATGAAGAACCTTGAGAGCTTGCTGGAGCCAAGCCACCCTGCGTGGCCTTGTGGGAGCACCAGCAGGCCAGCTGGGCCAGGCCCAGCTGTGGTCTGAAGTAGGGTGGGGGACATTGAGGGGAAAGGGCACACTGGGCCTGGAGGCTGGGCTCCTGTGGCTCAGTGCCCCTCCACGTAGGCTGGGTCTATCGGTGGGGTCGCATGTCCCTAACCAGGGACAGGAGCAGTGGGATGGAGAGGCAGAAGGGGCCCTCCTTTGAGCCTGCCTCTGGGTTCCCAGTAGCAACTGGAGTATAGGAGAGACCAGTTTTGGGTGAGGCGCCACGTAACAGCTCATTCAGCCCACTCAGTGGCCACCCTGAAGGTAGATACTCAATCCTGACTTTAAAGATGAGGAGACTGAGGCACGAAATATGTAAGTAACTTGCCTAAAGTCACAGAGTGCGTGGGAGGGGGTTTGTACCCCTAGCAGTTGGCTCCAGCCCTGCTCTTAATCATCATGATCTCCTAAGAGGAACAGTAAGGCGCTTGCCTATCTGCACCCACCAGCAATTAGGGGCCCCTCACTATTGTGAAAAATGTCAGTGAAGTGTGTCTGATTAGGCTCATCAGTGCCCAGCATGGGACACATGTGTTTTTAAGATGGATCACCATTATCCTTGGCTGAAGAATTGCGTGGGGGGTTCTAATTACAAATTATTCCTGCTGGATTTCATTATGCTCCCTCCTGTACTAGCTTTTTGTGTTCTCCATGATCTTACAAAACTTTGAAAATCATAGTTGGCAAGCATATTCTCTAGGTCTTAAAATACACAGCTAAGCTTTCATTAAGACAGTGTTGTTACATTTTTAACAAGTGAATGTTTAACTCAATATTGCAAGTAATTATTTGCACGCTCATATTGAGTCAGAGGAACAGGATGGAAATTTACCTTCCTATAGAAAACCTACATCCATTCAGAGAGTGAACCTCCTGTGGTCGGTCGCGGGAGGTTCTCACTGAGTGTTTTGAACTGTTTTCAGCCATCAGCCCACGTTGTAGGCAAGTAGCCTGTGCTGATGTGACTGTTTCTAAGTGAGACTTTTCAGTGGAGACTGAAAACTCTTCACATTTAACAGCACTAGCAAAGAGAGCAGAAAAACTGATTTATATATTAGAAAAAGAGGAAGAAGATAATGCCATGGTCACGAGGACCAAGCACAGGTTTATTTAAAGGAAGACCGGCGACCTCTCCCTCCTGTCTTCCTGTGAGACAACCCTCGTAATAAATCAGGAGTCTGTCAGAGTTCTGAGAACTTTGGTTTCATAAAGGCATTTGGAACATCTCCCAAGGCAGTTTTATGGCAAAATGAGGGGCAGAATCAAATAGTGATACTCTAGGGAAATCCCTGCCTTCCCGGACAGCTGGGGGAGGAGAATTGATTCATGGATCAATGGCAACCTGGAGCAGACTAGTGCCTGCTTGGGGCTCCATCCTCACTGCCTTGCTCTGTTTGATGGATTTCTGAAGGGCCTGGTCTGGATGAAGCCAAAGAAAGCATATTAAATCTAGGGGCAGGAGATTGACTGTGTCAGGTGGCAGGACTGGAGTTGCAAGTGATCTAAATTGTCTTGATCAATAGCAGAACACCATAGTTCAAGCTTATGGAAGTAAATGCTTAATCCTTACCAGGGCTCAGAGATTGGGGTGGAGGAGAGGGAATTATTGAGCACATGTGGTGTGCCATACGCTATGGGTAAGAAAGCGCACTGCATTATGAAAACCCACTGAGGGTGATGTCCTCATTTTATAGGGGCAGAGACTTGGACCCTGTGAAGCTAAGTGTTTGCTCCAGGTCACACAGCAAGTAAGTGATCAGAAGTGAGCCTGGCTAGACTGACACCTTTACATCCTCACACACATCCTCTTTCACAGGGTGAAAGAGACGGAGTTGGATGACAGTTTATGGGATGAGAAAATAAACCCACGCGTTTTTATGATGCTCTTCCCAGATTGTCACACTACATCTTTTCTAAGTCTCTCTTTGGAGACTACCTCAAGCCTTGAGTCAGGCTTGGGGTGCAGAGACCAAAACACTAGATTGCAGAGATGAAAACATGTAGCCCCTGCACATGCGGAGCTCTGGTCAGGGGCAGCGAAACCCCCATGGCGACAGGTGATGTGCCTATGCCGCCAGAGCCCAGAGAGAACTGGCACTCCTGTCATGGGGTGTCCTAACAGACCACCCAGAGGGGACAGAGCCCAGCCTGACGCTCGAGGATGGCTGGCTGATGAGGGAGCCCAGGAGCACGTTACAGGTCCCGGAGGATGCGCCAGCTGGCGTCCGATTTCTGCCTCTCAGCTTTGGGCTCCTTGATGAGGCCCAGAAAAGTCAGGGCTGAGCAATTGGGGTAATCTGCCACACTTCCACTCCCAAGCCTCAGCCCAATCATGGAAGAAAGGAGCAGGAGGGAGTGGGTGCTCTGGAGGGAATCAGTGCTGTGCCTCTGACAATCCTGGGGGGGTCAGGGACCTTGGGCTCCAAATCTGTAGCTACTTTCTAACTGGGCTGCGTCCCACTACTGTTCCTTCAAATGAAAAGGGCGAGGCATGGGTGATGAGGGCAGTGAAGGTGCAGAGCAGATGAGCTGGGACTCCTCACTGTGAGGTCCCTGCTACAGAATAAGTCAAGGAGACAGAAGTAAGAGAGGGGGAGGCTCTATTGTGCTCCTGGGTGAGGTTCGCAGGTCCCCAGCAGGGACCTGGGGAGCCCCACCCAGTGTACAGGCCAGGGGTCTCTGATGTGTCCGGTGGGGGCCTGGGGAGGTAGTGGAAACGTACAGTGAGTCATGCTGACTTTTGGTCAATGACACCCTTTGCTCAGGGTCTTTGATCCTTATCAGAGTGGCTGCCTGGGGGAGGGAGTAGCAGCCTGGGGCAGCATCCTGATGCCAGCTCAGCAGCCAGCTCATCTTGATGTCCCGGGTTATTGATACCTTTTGCCATTCTGGGGGCCTGAGTGTGAAGCCTGGATGAGGGGCCTGGGTGACCTTTCACTCACTAGCAGGGCAACCCTAGTCCTTGAGCCCTGCTGGAGACATTATTAGGAACAGGTACAAAGGCCCCGATTGTACAAGGGCCAGGTTGGTAGGAGGTAAAGAGATGGGGGAGGGGAGTTGCTGAGTTACAATCGTGGAGGTGTGCAGAGGCTAGCCTGTGCTGGGCCTGGCAGGCCTTGTTCAAGATTTTGATCTTTATCCCAAAGGAGAGACGAAGCCACTGCCGGCTTTTAAGCTGAAGGTGACAATTGTGTTTGTATTTTCCCAAGATTGCTGTCACTGGTGACTGAAGGGGCAGAGTACTGCAAGACAAAGGAGGAAACAGCCGGACGCGTGCAGGTGAAACCTTGAGCTGGGTGGTGCTGTGGTCAGGGAGGAAGGGGTGGGCTTGTCACTTGGGATTTGGCTGCAGACTGGACAGGTGTGAGGGGGCAAGGTGCCTCTGGGTTTCTGGCAATTCAGGTGATCACACCTTTCATTGAGAGGAGAGACCAGGTGTGGCTGCATAAAAGGGTGAACTTGACCTGGATTGGGATGAGTTAGAGCTGCAGAGACAGTGAGTGGGCAGCTGGGTGTTTCAGCTTGGCACTCAGGAGACATGACAGGGCTGGTGGTGCAGAGCCTGTGGTTGTTGGCTATAGGTGTTTTGGGGCTCCCCCTACTCCACTATCACAACACCTCCCTTAAATGGCACACTCCTTGAGGGCAGACCCTGTTCGGGGCCTGTCCAGGCCTCAGCAAGGGAGGAGGCTCTGATGGCTGTTTTTTAACTGCTGCATGAACCTACCCCCAGGGGAGAGGCTGCTGCAGAAGGCAATGAGCTTCCTGGTGCAGAATGCACCTTAGCAGAGGCTCTGCAGCCTCCTGGGGAGTCGAGGAAATGCCTCAACTCAGAAGGTGGTCTCTGGGGACCCTCTCAGCCCTAGTTTTCCAGGACCTGAGTCATCTCCCCTTGGGAGAAAGAAGCGTCTTTTTTTTGCACATCTCCCCGTGTCCAGGGTTTGGACTGGGACTCTGTAGTCTCCTCCTATTCCCCTGGAAGAGATTTCTAGAGTCTGTACTGATGACCTCAGAATGGCCCCCCCACCCCCACCCCCACATGCCTCTCAGCTCTGGAGCTGCCGCCCAAGCATAGAAGTCTTGATAGAGTTAGCAAAGCTGCTGAGTTAGCTTTGGCCTGGGCTGCTGGGGCTGGCCACCTGCCCTGCCCAGCCACGCGGACTCAGCCTTGGCCTGGGCCCTCCTCCCACCCCGGCAGCTGCTACTCTGCCACCCTGCATCTGTTACTGCAGCAGCTTGGGCAGGCAGGAGCCAAAGTGGGTCTGCAGAATCTGGGGGTTTGACAGGAAGGGGGTATGCCCCGAAGGGGGAGGGGCAGATTGGAAACTGGGAAGAGACTGGAAAGGCAGAAGAAACTGTTACAGGGTAGCCCAGAGTAGACTGGGCCGCCTGTCTGTGGGGCCTCACCCAGGCGTTCACAATTCAGTTATACTGCAGGGATACACAAAAGGGTCAGTAACCGGTTTATTTACAAGGGGCAAGGAATAGGAAACCCAGGGAAAGAGAGCGGGATACAAGGTAACTGGAATACTGTATGGCTAGGCTGACTGACCACACTGAGTCAGGCGAGAGATGCAATTGTGCCCTGTTTATCCCCCAAATGTCCCAGAATTCCTGCTAGCTCCGCCCTTGGGTCCTCGCAGTTCTCTCCTTGGTACTGCTGGGAGTTGTAGTTTCCAATCACTGGAGTAGGGTGTAGAGTCCAGAAAGCTGGAGTAGGGGGTGGAGTCCACAAGACTCTGCAGAGTTCCTTCAGGACATCCTTCCCCTTAACAGACTGGGTGGGCCCCGATAAAGCACTAAAGAGATACAGAATATCTCCACTGGACTGTGGGGTCTTCTGGCTCATTTGCTTTGCCGAGGGAGAACCTGAGGAGTAGTAGGGGGTGATTTACTAGAGGATGCACAGGGCCCAAGAAACCCCCTTGTGTTTGGAGGGGTGGAGGAGGGAAGGGAGCAGAAGGCCTGGAGGCCAGGGAGACCATAGTAAAGACTGTGGGGGAGGGGGGTGGTGGCGGAGAGGAGGTCTGGGAGTCCTGGAGGCTCAGAGGTCAAAGTTGGCTGAGTTGGATTTCTTTCTGTATAAATCATCCCTCACTCTCTCCTGTCTTGACCCCCTATCAAACTGGGAACTCCTGAAGTACAGTCCACCTCTTCCCCCTGATTGGGATTTCCTAAGTCAGGGAATAATCGGAGCTCCCTTGAGGCTGGAGGACTGGAGACAGGACAGGACACACTACATCTCCATCCTGGGGATGGCACTGAGCTTGGCAACTCAGATAAACAGACGCACAAGATACCTTGGAGGGGCCCAGATTCATGTAACTGAGCAGCCAGAGGGGAAGGTGAGTCTCTGGGCCTGGAAACAGGAGTAGCCCTGAGCGGGTTCCATCAGTCAGACCCTTGCAGTGTAGGGGCCTGATAACATACACGTTGTTACAGAGGGGCGTTCAGAGTTACTCCCTTCCTGGCCCCAGTGTTCCATCCGAGATAACTAGTGACTGAGATCCTGGATGCCAGCTGTGCCAGCTCTGGCAGCAAACACTGCAAAGGACTGCCAGGCTGCCCCAGAAATCCAAAGCTGTCTTGGCTTCCAGATCACCATAGGCTGTGACTAGATAAATTAAAGGCCCGACGTGTGACAATACCATCTCTTCGTGAGCATCATTTTTATGCTAGGTTCTAAAATGAAACTTTTTTTGTTTTTTTGTAAATCAGGGCAAGCTCTTTACAAAGTCTGAAGAATCGCTGGTGAATCCTCTTTCTGCTATAGGGCAGCAAATCTGTTCCAGGACAGGGGGAGAGGGACACCCCTGAAGCCCCAAAACCTGCCTGCTCTAAGTGGGTTCTGCCATCCGCCGCAAC
>NW_004567116.1:39546265-39582380 GCF_000260355.1 Condylura cristata | reverse complement strand
TTTTTGTGTCTTTTGGGTAGATACCTAGGAGTGGGATTGCTGGGTCGTAGGGAAGCTCCATGTTTAGCAGTTTGAGGAACCTCCAAACAGTTTAGACATTGGAATGTTTATGTCTAGTCATTTTTCTGTGCCCCATAACTAAGAGAAAATCCAGGAACCACAGCACAGTATTCAGTATTTAGAACGTAAGAGCTGGATGATGTATGTAACAATAAAAACAGCCTCCTGTGTTCAGCCGGCCCCATCACATACCAGCTGGCTTCAGAAAGTCGCTTCATCTCAAACCACCTCGGCTCACCAATGGGCTTCCCTGCTACCCAGCCTCAAGGACTGTTTTGCAAATTTGTGTGTGTGTATTTAAAACACTTGGCCACACAATTGGCATTTTGTGAGTTCTCACTAAAGGTGTAGCAGACAATGGTCACTTTTGTGCTTTGTGTTTGGAGTGCATCTCTCCCTAGGTGAGTCCTTATACAAACTGGGACTCCACCTTTCATTTCAAAGCCAAAGCGGGCCAATACTGTCCCACTCCCACCCCCTGGCATGTGGCCGGTTGTGTGCCTGACTTTGACTTGACAACCCGGGAGGCCTGGAGATTGCTAGTGTCAGTCTGTGCTGTGTCGTGTTGCAGTGGGCAGGGGTGTGCAGAGATCCTGCCGGTGGAGACATGGGGCCCTGCTGTCCCTGTGGTTTCTCCTCTGCTGTAATTTCAGCTGTCCACTCCTTTGGTTCTCCAGCTTTCTCCTCCATTCCGAGCCACCCTATGGAACTACCAATAATTTTTTCCTGTTGAGCTTAATCTGAGTTAAGAGTCCATTACTTACTACCATGTAGCTTAGTTCCTCAATCTTAAAAAAAAAAAAAATAGAATAAATTGCAAGCACTCCTTTTAATTCCCAGCCAGTTTTCATGCAGAAAGTCCTGCATACTGTGCTCCATGCAGGACTAAGAACAGGCTGACCCTCGATCTGTGTCATGCTGCTCAGTTCTGCCTGGAGAAAGGAGCTACTCAGAGAAAGTTGCTGAAGGAAAGGAAGAAGGAATGGACAGGGAGGATGGGGAGGATTTCTAGTTGTGTGTGGTCCACTCTAGTTTCTAAGACTTCCCAGCCTTCCTGATTTGAGCAACCTCAAACAGCTGAAACTTCTCTTCTTCCCCTCCTGAACTTGAACCTATATCCTCTCTTGTTCCCCATAGGATGACATGACCTAAGCCCAAACCCTCGGCATCTAAGGCACTTCCGGTCCACTTCTCAGTGCCTCTTGACCCAAGCTCTGTGCCCATCCTCAGGACACAGCTCAACCTGTCATTCTCTCATCTATACAAATTTGCTCTCGGGCCCTTGCTCACCATAGGATTCATCCTCAGGAGGCCAGTTAGGAGCAGCTCCAAAGGTCAGCTCGCTTTTGTCTTGCAGGACTACTTGCCCGTGCAACTCTGTCCTTAGGCAAAGGGCTTTGGCAACCTTGCCAACTCGCAGAGCCCCCCAGTCCAGTCCCAACTGCACTTGGAGCCCGATAGGGCTATCCAGCTTGGTAAGGGCAAATATAAAACTCCTGAGCCTGGCTCTTGTCCTTCTAGAACTCCTGAGTCTGGCTCATCTCTGTTTTCTCCACTCTCACCTGTCTTACCTATCTTATTGGTGCTGTGAGATCTGTGACTCTGGGATCATTGGCTCAGTCCTTTCTTAGCTTGACATCCTGAATCCTGCTATGTCTCCTGCTGTTTCTCCCATTCCTACTTCACGCTGTAGGCTCCATTTACCGCAACTAGTTGCCTGAATCTGTACCAAGTCATCTTACCACCAGGCTCTTGTACATGCTATAAGGCCCACCTAAGACCCTCCCTTAACCAGGGCAGCCTATGAAATCATCTAGTCCATCCTTCTTTAAAGCTCAATGAGTGCCCCCCCCTCCCCCCAGTTGGTGCAGCAGGTTAAAGCGCAGCACTAAGGAGCTAAAGCCACTTTAGCATGAGTTCAATCCCCGCCTGGTAGGTGACCCACATGGCCCGGCAGACCTCTCCTGACCCGCCCACTGCTCCCCTCAGCAGTGTACTTTGATGATCTGTCTGTTCTGCTCCCCACTCTGTCTCTGGTGAACCCTCTCATAGCCTCTGCACCTCTGGCCTGTACCCCACTTCTGTATGCATAAATAAATAAATCTTTAAAAAAAAAACAACTCAGCATGAGTACTGCTTCCTTTAGGAAGCCTTCCTGGGCTTCTCCTGTTGGGTTCCCTCTGGATTCTGCACGCATAGCCTCTGTTTTGTCACTTGGCACAGTGTTGTGGGTATCTGTCTCTCCAATAGGGAGCACTTCAGAGGGAAGTGAGAGACTTCTATATTTGCCCTTACCAAGCCGGTTAGTCCTACCTGGCTGCAGGTGCAGTTGGGACCTGACTGGGGAAGCTCCGCTAGTTGGCTAGGTTGGGTCTGTTTCTCTGTGTACCTCAGTGCCTTGCCAGGATCTGGCACAGCGGGAAAACCAGGGAATATAGTTTCCTCTCTTATTACCTACCCCCACAGTACCCACTCCCACCTGGTCCCTTAAAATGCAGAAGATGCATCTGGACAGATAGAGGAGCCTTGAATGCTAAGCTAAAGAGAGGCTTGGTCAGATTTTCATTGTTGAGTGATCCTGGTGGCTAGGATACCGTTATTTGGGGACCTAGATGACTTTCTTTTTTTCGAATTTAGTTCCCCCAATCAGAAGACAAGAGTTAGTTCTCTGTAGAAAGATGGATGGTGTGTCTCTGCCTAGGGTCACCACTGCTTCTCTCCCCTAGACTTCCTTTCCCCACTTGAATTCACTCCAAAATTCTGAATTTCCCCTCTCCTCAAGGTCTGGGGTCTGGGATTCATCTTCATTACTGAAGGGCCAAGTGCAAACCTTAATCCTCCATTATGTAATTATGAACTATCCACTGTTCCCAACCAGCGCCAGCCAGATCTCTTCCTCCTCCTCCTCATCCTAATTGATTTAATCTTCTCATACCAGAGAGCTGGACTGGTTGGAAGATAGCATTGATCAGAAATCAACATGTCAGTGACATTGGCTCATTAATTACAGGGAATCTGGGTCATGGATTGGCTCTGAATGACTCCTATCCTCCCTCCTCCCAGTCATTTTTGTCTCTGAAAGGGCAGTTTCAGTCCCTCTTCATTCCTCACGCTCCTGTCCTACATGAAAAGTTGAGATTCCTTTAAGACCCTATCTCCCCAAAACCCCAGTTCTGGGTAGAAATTCCCTACATTCCAATATGAGCACAGGGCACATCTAAACCTAATTTGCTGAGGAATGAAGTCATGAATGGATGATTTAATTTGGGAGTGGGCTATATCTTCGAGCTACCTTTATTTATTTTCCACATAGCTTGTCTGATAGAAGTCAAAGTCCTGCTTGTGTACCCACAGAGATGAGGACCTCACGCCTCTAAGACAATCCTCCCTTGCTATGATGGCCTTTCTCACAGGAGCACAGACATCAATCTTGTGACTTTCTCTGGGACCAGCTTGCCTTCCAGGGCCATGGAAGTGCTCCAAGACAGCAAGTCAGATCCTAGAGCCTGGTGATTGTTGCTTCTGACTGCTTTTTTCTAGGCCGGAAGTCCCTGGTTCTTTCACTAGCTCCTCAGCTGGGAGACTTGGCAGATTACTCCTTACTGTTTTGTCTGTGTGGACAAACCATGGGTATAGCATCCTCCCTCCAGATGCCCAGACCAAAACACAGACTCCAGGCAGTGTGAACATCAGAATGCAGGACATCACCTTTATTGATCTGGAAAGATGAGTAGGACTTGAAATTGCCTGAGATCTTCTGGGCTTTGCTACCTTTTGGAGTCAGCTTAAACTCAGAGTCAGCTAACTCTGGCATTTTTCTGATACCAACAATGAAAAGCCTCCACAAAAACTATCTTTGGGCTATTATGAACAGCTTCATGTTTCTCTTCCCTAATTCTTTTTTTCATCTACCCCGACACTTATCTTTTCAGACACTATTCAATTCTCCATTCCCTCACTCACCCACACAAGTTAACTATATATTAGTCCGCCCCTACTATCCATCTATATACTTTCCATTCATTTCTCCCTAGATTTGTTCATGTACTAATTCTCCTGTCCATCTCTCCATCTACCTACCAATCCATCCACTACTTACTCATTTTATACCCAACTATCTAATTGTGTACTTATCTGTCCATCCATTTACCCACTATTCATCTATATAACTACTCACCTATTCACATAATCACCTCTTCATCTACTCCTCTCTAGTCACCCATATAGCTATATCCATTGTCCATCTACCCATCTACTGCCCAATGGGACTCTTATTACATTTCATATCTTGTGTTAAGTATAATGAGTGACTCAAAACTGAATCAAATACAGATTTGTCACTTTCTTCTCTCTTCTTAGGAGAGGGGGATCAAACAGATGAGGCAATGATGCCAAATACTATAAAACAGAACAAAGAAAATGCATTGAGAGGGAGAAGTTGCATCCAGATAAGGTTATGGATGCTTTCCTGCCAGAAGAGACTTTTGGTTTGGGCCTTGATGGAACAGCAATATTTAGACATACATAGATTCATGAAAGTACTCCTAGCTTAGAGGACTCAGTACATCGAAGATATAAATAGCCAAATGATGGATATATATGTATGTATGTGTATCTATAAATATTCATCCATCCATCCATCCATCCATCCATCCATCCATCCATCCATCCATCCATCCATCCATCCATCCATCTGTCTATTCCTACCACAGTGCCTAGTGGTGAGCTGGGCACATTTTAGTAATATAATACATATGACATTTCCCCCTTCTCTTCTGTGACATGGGAACCCCCAATACTTGATCAGTATAAGGTTTCATTCTCTAATACTACAGTTGCCTCACTGGCTGACCTTGGGTAAATCACAAAACCTTTCTGGGCTTCTCTGAGTTTGGGGTCAAATTTCTATCAGTTGATCCTTCTCCCCAAATTTAATTATTTCTACTATGCTCTGATCTCTGAAGAGATGTGAGCATTTTCACATAAACTGAAATTATGTTTTCTTCTTTTGGCACTAGTTCACTCAATCCTACCTATCTTCAACTTAACTCAGCTTTGCCATGAGCTTGTTATATGATCTAGGCAAGTCTCTTTTCCTCTCTGTTTTAAATGCCTCTCCTCTCACCCCACCCCCACAACCTTAGCATTGAGCACAGCATTTGAGATAATCTAGTTCAACATCCTCATTTTACAAATGGAAAAAGCAGACTCATGAAGGGCATACAACTTGCTCTAGGTCATATCTAGATTAATGACAAAGCCAGGATAAACTTCAAATGCTCTGACTTCCAGTTTAGTGTTTTCTTTACCCAATCACCACATTTAAATCTCCATCCACAGTGTGGTGTGTGTGTATTTCAGGGAGAGTTTTTTCTGCCACCTCCATTCCGCAGGGTTCTTCCAAGTGCTCAGGCTCTGTTACTGATTCATGCCTGGGTGGGGGCTGGGCAAGTATTTAAGAGCAAGTATTCCCAGCCTGACGGAGTTAATTATGTTCATCAGGAAGAGAGAAGAGAAAGGAACAAGGCGCTCTGGTTATCTACTAGGCTTTAATCAAATTGAAAAACGAGGAAATCCATCACCCAAGGCTAAGGGAGTTGGAGAGCTTGGCTTCCGCTGGCTCTCAGTCCTGTAATGGGTTGGGCGCTGTCCAAGGTGCTGACATCTTCACTTACTGTTTCTAGTTTCTGGGAGGAGCTGGAGGGATGCACTGAGACCGACGAAAAGGCCGTTTTTAGGATAGGATAAAGGGAGAAAGGTTATAGACATGTTGAGGAGAGGTTTCTTTTCTTTTTTTTCCTACTCTGCATCCTGAATTTTTCCTTATACATTTATCCTTCTATCTTCTTTAGGAAAAATAACCCTTCTTATACCAGAGTTCTGAGCTGTGAATGAAGGAATAGAGAGGGCAGAACTTAAGACTTTTTACTCTCAGGCTGACAGTCCCAGTAGAAGAGTAGAAGCACCGCTCTTGGCCTTGGAGACTTACCTATCTTAAGGAAGCATAGGCTTCTGCTTTAATGAAATCCTTGGTCTAATGGAAGAGACCTGAACTTATCTTGAGAATTTATTTCTCTTGTGGAGGAACATCATTCAACCTTTAACTCAAGTATGATATAAGGGAGAGACACAACCTATGTCTACATGGAGCCTCCAGTGTGATGGGAAAACATGGTCTTCCTCTGGAAAATTCTCAGTTTGGTTTGATTAAGTGGGAAACCTCAATTATAATCAGGGAAAATAGAATGGACAGAATGTGCAGTAATCAAAGAGCTCATATTGTAACTGGCTGAAATTATTGAAGCTTGATACTTAGTGTTACCCATGGAAGGCTTTCTTGTAGAGTTTAGTTTGTATTGAGTTTAAATGAAAGCAAGGTATTGGATCCCCAGATCTTTGTGCCTGTGAGAATTATAACACTCCTTCTCATTCCTTAATATCCCCTTTGGAATAAGCACAAGCCTGGACTCAGAGAAAGCTCTTGCTTAATGAACAATCAATCAGCAGCAGATAGAGAATGAAGGTACCTACTTCGTGGGTTGAGAGACAAGAGTTGGAGTAGGGATCAGGGAAGAGGGTTATTTGGAATAGAGAGCCTGAAGCTGAGGTGGGGGTGGCAACGGAATGATGAATTAGGCAGAAGGAGTAGCTCGATATATGCCCAGGCCACTGAAGCATAGCTTTGGCTCAACTCCCTCATGTTTCTGGAGCTGGTGAGAGACACTTTATTGAATCTTGGATTGTTAAAGCTAGGGACTATTAAATTACAAAATCATAGACTGTTCAGCTTCTAGAGTCTACATGATCACAGAAAGTGAGAGTATTAAAATCATAGCCTCTTAGCTGAGCAGAATCACAGTATGTTGAAATTATAGAGCAGTAGGATATTAGGACCAAAGAATCAAAAATCCATATTAGAGCATCTTAAAACCCAAGATTCAGTGTCAAAAGGAAATGAAAAGAAAGTTTATTGACCCCCTCTGTATCAGTTATGGTGCTGGGAGTGTATTATCCCATTTAATTCTTACCACAGTTTTAAGTCCTTAAGCCTCATCCCTATACAACACAGTACTTTGAACAAAGGTTTATCAAATTCAAGCTTGCACAAATGTCACGACAGGAGAATCATTACTTGCCTATACCTCTTCTCCCTGACAAATAGCATTTAGGAAGGTCCCCCCTTATATAAGCAACTCTCTCTCTCCTTGTAGTGTCCCTGCACTGGTCTAATTCATGTCCTCTGAGCTACACTGAGTGAGTCTAATCTCCTATTCACATGACAGCTTTTCAGATGGCTAAAGACAGTCCTTATTTCTTTCTTCTCTCGGATTAAGCTGGTTTGTTTATCATGTAGCTAGAAATGGGATGGCAAGTCAAAGAATGTTTGCGTTGGAAATAGAGGTCATCTTGTCCAAAGACTTGCTCTTACTGCCAGTCAGTATAGCATTATGTTCAGGTGTCTGACTTATAGAGAGAGGTGAGCCTGGATTCAGAATCCAGAGACCCAACACTAATTTGCTGTGTAACCTTGAACAAATCACCTATTATCTCTGGGCCTCAGTCTCCTTAACCATAATATGAAAGGAATAATAATACTGAAATAGTAGGATTGATTTGATGATTGAATGAGATAACAAAGAGAAGCTCTTAGAGAGTTTGGCAAACAGTAAGCAGTCGATAAATATTAGCTATAATTATTGGAAGCTCAAAGTGCAGGGATTTGCTCAAGATCACAGAGCAGCTCAGAGGCAACACTGGGGTCAAATCAAGGACACCTGCTTCCCAGTCCAGGGCCCTTCCTATTCCACATTTCCATTTTTCTTTCCTTGGAAAAGAAATAGCCCAAGATGGAACTGGAGTACTTTGCTCCCTGAATCGGTTAGAGTGCCAGGAAGAGAAACCCTTGTATAGAGTGACATAAATCTATTGTTTTCTTAACAAAGAGGGCCAAGAAAGGTAGATTCAAGATTGTTCTGGAATCAACAATGCCTCTGATGACTCAGGGTTTTCCCATTCTGAACCTCAAACCTTTTAAGCACAAGATGGTTGCTGTGACACCAGCAGCATGTCTTCCTAAGAAGGATGTAGGAGCAAAAAATGATCTCCTCTTACCCAGGAGAAAAGTGTTGAAGAAGAACGTATCCTGACATCTCATTGAGCAGAGTGAAGGCCCATGTCCACACTTACAGCTCTCTCTGAGAGAGAAGAAGGTGGTCCATGACTTGGATCTCAGCTATGGCTGCACACCTTGCTGTTGGGATAAAGAAGAAGGGACTGAGCAGCTACAATACTTCCTCATGGCCTCACTGGATTGGTTTCCCCTCTTTCTACATCTATGAGGGAGCCTTTCCTTGTTGCATTCTTGTCCAGGATACCCTTCTCTACCATGTCATTGACTATTTTCCCATTCAGTCATAATTTACTTTGCAGAGTCCTCTCATACTTTCATTCCAAATCTTATCTTCCCAGGCTGAGATCATCAGGAGAATAATAGCAGGTACTAACGAATAAGCACCTGCTGTGTGCCTGACACTGTTCTGGGCACTTTGGTAGCGAGGCTCCACATGGCTCCCCAAAATCTTTACCTTTGGGTACTCATAGCCCTTTGTAGTCCAGTCTTATATCATGCTACAATTAGTCTGTTTGGTGAGTAGAATATGGCAAAAGATATGGCGTGTCATTTGAAAGATTAGATTGTAAAAGACACTGTTGGCTTCTTGGTAGCACATATTCTCTCTTGGATCCTTCATTCTAGGAGAAGTTAGCTGCCATGTCCTGAGTTGCCGTATGGAGAGGCTTATATAAAAAGGATCTGGAACCTTTAGTTTACTGCTGGCACCATGGAGTGAGCTTGGAAGTGGATCTTCTAGCTCCCATTGAGCCTTCTGCTGACTGCTGACTGGGGGACATCTGACTGTAGCATCATGAATGACCCTGAGCTGGGATTTCCCCATTAATCTACTTCTGGGTTCTCAACCCCCAGAAATTGTGTAATGTAATAAATACTTGCTGTTTTAAGTTTGGGGGTAGTTTATTACTCAGCAAGTGAAAACCACTAGAGTACTGCATAATTCAGTCCTCACAATAATCCTCAAGGGTGAAGTTTGTTTCTCCCACTTTAAGGTGAGAAAATGGAGGCTGAGTCAAGTTGCAGTGGCGGCCACATCTGGAGGGCAGCAGAGCCAGGATGCCCCCAGCTTCGCCCCCTGCTTCACCCCCAGCTTGGTATGGAAGCTTGAGGATTTGGGGGCTGGAGGAGGAGGAGGTCTTTTTCTCAGATATGCTTTCTCTCCCTTTTATGTTTCAACCCTGTAGGTTAGCATCTACTGCAACTGCAGCAGTGTTTATATCATTCAGAGACAAAAATGTTTACTGGAAAAATTGGAAGTTTTAACAGGGGGATTCCTGAGTGACCTTAGAAAAGTTCCTGCCCATTTCTTTCTCTTCTATGCAGAGATCCTGCCTTCCTTACCAGGACGATCAAGTGGTAGGGGACTTAAATACGCCAGTGTCGTGATCATTCCAGGTTTGTTTGAGTAAGTCGCACCTCTGGCGCAGGGTTCTCCGGCCTGCCGGAGGCATCTTCACGCAGCCCCTCTGGATAGCACGGCCCCTCACCTCTCCCCGAGGGAAACTGAGGACCTTGGCCCACTTCTCAGTCTCACCCCTCACCATGGTCTCTCTCAGGCCCCAGCGAAGGCCTGTCAAAGTAGTGGAAATTTCCCAAAGCTGTCAGGAGCTTCTGTAGGCTGAGTCTATCTGTGCACTTCCCTCTCCCCAGACACCGCCTCT
Organism: Condylura cristata; assembly: GCF_000260355.1. Classification (NCBI taxonomy): domain Eukaryota; kingdom Metazoa; phylum Chordata; class Mammalia; order Eulipotyphla; family Talpidae; genus Condylura; species Condylura cristata. The sequence goes on along the minus strand of NW_004567116.1, from coordinate 39,572,528 downwards.
AACTTCTCCATCTGGTCCATTCCTACTCATCACACAAGACTCAGATGTCCCCACTTCTGGGTGCCTCTCTCAACGCGGCCCAAGGCCTTCTTCTCCTCTTGATGAGTACACCAGCCTCCTGTCCAAGCTTTTGGTCTCCAACTTCCCCACCCCAAGCCCCCATGGAGCAGCCAGCAGCCATTCTAAAACACAAATCTTGTCATGTCACTTCCTGCTCAAAATAACCAATGGAATAATTCATCAATCAATGCTTCAGGGCCTGACCTTGACCTCAGGAAGACATCCAAAGCTTTCAGCTAGAACTCCAGGCTTGGTCCCCCATGTCTCCAGCCTCAGCTCTCCTGTCTTCTGATCATTCTGCACACTCATGTGCATAAACCCCTCCACTCCTGGTCACTTCCCTCTCTCATGCCTTCTCCTCTGTGCTCATCCTACTATTTCTCATGCTCATTCCCATCTTCTTCATCTGGGGAATTCATGTCTCATCTTTCAGATCTTCTCTGATTTAACCTTTTCTGGGAAGTCTCTTCTTTGGTGGCCTCAGGAATCTTCCTCTTCTTCCCTTCTCTCTAGGACCATTGCTTTTATGACTATTTATTGGCTTGTCTGCTTGCTCTGGGAGTTTCCTATACCTGACACGTGTGTCCTCAGAAGTGCTAGCATGGAACAGTTATGTAGGATTTATTAACTGAATGGGTGGGTGGATGAATGAACGAATGAATGAATGAACGGCAAATGAATCCATTCTTGAACCATCACTTGGCTATCCTCACAACTTCTGTTTCCCAGGGTAAACCCATTTTAACTCAAAAGGGGAAGCAGAGGAAGGGACTTCTCTGAAAAGGAGAAAGAAAATCAATAAAAATGTAAATCTGGTTGAGAAAAAGCTGTCCCTGCTGCCTGTGGGGAGAGATAAGACTGGGTCTGCTGAGTCCTGGCTGACAGTGGAGGAGAGATTAGGGGATGAGCAGAGCTGCAGCCAGGCCAGGGCAAAGAATGTGTCTCCCTTTCATGCCCCACCACCCGCTGTCTTCCCCATGCCACCCCCAGCCCCATGCCGTACGTGCTTATGAAATTCTTCCAGGGACAGGGGCCATATTAGGGAAGAGGGTTGCTTCCCAGACCCCCTCGGTCCCTGGGAAGCCTTCAGGCCTTTACCTGTTCTCCACCACCCCACAGCTGCTTCCAGCCCAGTCTCTTAGTATTAAGGCGAAGGATGTCCTAAAGGAACTCTGCAGAGCCTTGTGGACTCATCCCCTACTCCAGCTTTCTGGACTCTACACCCTACTCCAATGATTGGAAACTACAACTCCCAGCAGTACCTGGGAGAGAACTGCGAGGACCCTAGGGCAGAGCTAGCAGGAATTCTGGGATATTTGGGGGATAAATAGGGCACAATTGCATCTCTCTCCCTCTCTCTTGCTCGGGAAATAGCTTTCCTGACCTCTGTGACTTGGTGTTTTCAGTCAGTCAAGCGGGTAAGGTATTCCAGTTACTTTGTATTCCTCTCTCTTTCCCTGGGTTGTTTCCTTTCCCCTTTTGTAAATAAACCCGTTATTGACCCTTTTGTGTGTACCTGCAGTATAACTGAATTTTGAGCGCACGGGTGAGGCCCCACAGACAGGCGGCCCAGTCCACTCTGGGCTACCCTGTAACATTAGCAGCAACACCTGGAGTCTCCTCGCACCACCATCCTGGGAAGTTGTAAGCACAAGGACTTGTCTCCAACTCAGAGGTTTCCTGGGAAACAAATGCTTGAGTACCAAGATCTCACCCCAGGCCCAGAGAGGGGCTCCACACTGTTCTGTCATTACATGCATCAGTTGGACACCTTGGCCACCACCAATTAAGATTGTTGTTTCCTGTTCCTTCCCTGTCCAACTTCCCTTATGTCCCAAAGTCCTTTTGTGTGGTTGATCTGGCTAAGAGGGAGCTAAGTTGGGGAAAGGTTTAATTTGACTTCATTTGGCTGTATTTATATGGTTTTCCATCAACTCTATGTATAAATAAGTCTCTGCTGGCCACTACTATGTAAGGAACGGCTTCCAGGAATCTGCCTACCTAGCATCCAACTCATCCAGCGATGTGACATCGAGGTGTCTTATCCAGAGGTCGTCTTGCGATATACATGTGTTTTATGTTGCCTGGCGTGAAACTGGCCTTTGAAAAATACTGCCCATTGCGTAATGTATTGTGGAGGCATGTGAAAGAATTAGTTAATAAAAAAGTGTTATACTTTGAAAAAATTGCCTGATGTATTTGTTTTGGTTTTTATTCTCATGTAGGTAGATATTCACTTTCTTAATTTTGTGTTCCACTTCTTAAAGAGAATCCCTCAAATTGTCTAATCTGACAAAAGCTGCACCCCGCTCAGCACCACCACTGCTTCTCTGAGTGATCTCAGGCATTTGTTTTCTCCTCTGTAAGATGTGAGTGGCGGTTTGGACAGGTGAGGCCTCAAGAAGCTCATGATCTTATTCCATTTCTGAAGCCATCACTAAAGGAAGTAGCCCAGCCAAATGAAAATTAGACCAGACTATACAGATAAGGAAAAATGTAATCTACAAGAAATGATGGTAAGCAATGCATCCAGTAAAACTTAAATCTAAATAACTGGAAATAATGCGGTTGTTGCAAACTCTAATACAGTTTATAAGAAAGAATTTTTGTAATAGAAGAGACATCATGCAAAAACAAATTTAATAATAAGCTGCATCTATAATTTCAGATTATTTCCACAAAACCTGGGAAACAGGAGGGAAGGAGAAAGAATATAAACATAGTAACAGCTTCATCTTTTCAGAGAAGCCTTTTAAATTCTTGGCATTGATACATGCAGACTCAGATATTTGTTAAACATTTAAAGGTATCAACCAGAAGAATAAAAAACAGAAACTAGAACTTCTGTACCTCCTCTCTCTCTCAGATGGGATAGCTGCCCCAGCCCAGACCCTAGGAGCTGTTCAGAAGGCAAAAACAAAACAAAACAAACAAACAAAACAAGAGATATGCTCCCCTCCCCCCAGCTGCTCCCTGGGCCCCCGGGCCCAGAATGGACACATAGAACTGGGACAGGGCTGATGGCTTCTGGGTAGTGTCAGGTAGAGCATGTGAAGGCCACAGAGTGGCCAGGAACCTCCCTCAGAGCCTGACACGATTATCCCAGCATTGCAGACCCTAAAAAGAACTGGTCCTTACCAACCCAGAAATCACAGAGCAATTTTTTTAAAATAATATTATTTAAGTAAAGTTTTCTTGTATTTTCTTTTTATTTATGCATACAGAACTGGGGTGCAGGCCTGAGGTGCAGGGGCAGTGTGAGGATTCACCAGAGAGAGAGCGGGGAGCAGAACAGGCAGATCAATGAAGTACACTGCTGAGGGGAGCAGCGGGCAGGTCAGGAGAGGTCTGCCGCGCCATGTGGGTCACCTCCGGGGCTGGGGATCGAACTCATGCTGAAGTGGCTTTAGCTTCTTAGTGCTTTGTGTGCTTTAACCCACTGTGCCACCAGGGAGGGCCCACAGAGCCACCTTTTACTCCCCAAAACATAGTGTCACAAAAACAGACCTTATCTCCATAGCTCCAAGTGACACAGATTGGAGCACTGAAATACTGAAATGAGGGTTTTAGTCACAAAAGTCACAGGGAGGGCCCCCTCTCTCTGGTGAATCCTCTCACTGCCCCTACACCTCTGGCCTGTACCCCAGTTCTGTATGCATAAATAAATAAATCTTTAAAAAAGTCACAGGGAAATCTTGGCAATGTGAGGGTACCAGTGAGGGTATGTGCTAAGTATGCCTGGCCTTTGAAACTAGAAAATGGGTACTGTGTCTCCCTCCCTGACCCCCTAAAGCAGTGAGTAGGCTTTGCTATAACCATGGCTCTGAGAACTGGGATTTCCTGAGTCCTGGGAGTGAGTCTCTGCCCCAACTCACATCAACCCTCAGGAGGGCCCTGCTGGTCCTGGATGTCCTGAGAGTGGGAGACCATCTCCCTTCTCCCCCTGGTTTTCCCCTTAGTACCCAGCTCCACCTCTGCCTGCAGGGGGCGCCAAATGGCCACTTTTGACAGAGGCTGTGTGGGCCCCACCTCCAGGCCTAATGGGCATCAGGGAGCGTTGTGAGTCCATCTGACCATACAGAGGGTCACAGCTGGAGAGAGCCTGAAGCTAGCAAGTCTATTTCCACTGGAAGAGGGGGTGAGTGGAGTTCAAGACGGTGCCCTGAGTGAGCTATAGAGTGGAGCTAGAGCTGATGTGCAGAGTAGCCTGGCTGCTGTTGTCCACGTCCTCACTCCAGGACACCTGGGGGAAAGACACACTGTCCTGCCATGCGGGAAATTCTGGTTTTAGATCAGTCTGGCTCGGAGGGGAAGAGGGTAGATACTCGCTTTAGAAGCCATGGACATAGCAAACGCTTAAGGTTGTTTGTTTTGAATTTCCTTGGTTCAGATGAGCAAATAAAGGCCCAGAGAGGCCCAGCGACTTGCCTGAATTTACCCAACAAGCTAGCAGAAGAACTGGAACTGGAACACAGGACTCCCCAAACCCAGTCCTGGGCCGAGGGCCAGAGTCAGTCCTTGCCATGGCTGCCAGTCTCGGCCAGGGTGGGGCCCCGGGACAGCTCACACTTTGGATTCATCTGGCTTCTGTTCAGGCCCAGATATTAATGACTGCTTCTGCAGGCCAGGCTTGGACATGGTCACCTTGGTCCCCTCCTCTTTGTCTGTCTGCCTCAGAATGACCAAAATCAAGGCAAAGCAGGCTAGGCAGCCGATCTTGAAGAAGAACTGGAGGCCAATAAACCTGGAGAAAGAACAAGGATTCTTGAACTTCAGCCCTCACTGTCAGGACTCGATGTCCATGGGCTGGTGGCAGGTGGTCTCAGCGGTGATCACCATTGTGTGTTGAGATCTTGGAGACAATGGACCTTGGAGACAATGTCCTCACTCACCAAGGCTGATTCTCTATCTGGGACCTTGAAGTGGCAACTCCCTGATCTCAGTCTGGCTAAGAACCCAGGCTCCGGGGCCAGCAAACTCTGACTTCAGGCTCCTATGTGTCCCCCACTGTGCAGAGGGGAGGGTTGAGTCCCAGAAAAGGTAGGGCACTTGGTCAGGAAGACAGACTGGGCCTTCGACCTTGACCTCCTGTGTCGGACAGGGCCTTCCTACTGCACCCCAAATCCCTGCCACTCCCATACTGGACAGCTGCGCCTGCTCTCCCAGGCTCCTCCACGCCAACACATCTTCCTGCAGAGTCTAGAGCTGACAGTGTGAATTCAAGGCTGGACCTAGCCAGAGTGGGCTGTGCGGCCTTGGCCACTAGGCCAAGTCTCTCCTCATCTGTGAGAGGGAAAGGTGCGGTCTAACAGGAGCGGTGGCCCATAGATAACACTGGGTATAGCATCCAGCGCCTGCTAGGTGTTGTTAGTAGACCGCCCCTCCCTGCTGGTGTCCTGCCTGGGATCCTGAGAATATTTCCAGCACCCTTTCCACACCAACTGGCAGCCCGCCCCCGCCCCATCCCCAGTCTTACCGGTTTCGGAGCAGGTCATGGTCATAATAGCGGCAGACGGCCCGACGCCCACAGCTCTGGGCCCAGTGCAAGCAGGTGGTATCAATGGCACTGCCATGGATCACAGGGCTGGGCATCCAGGCTGATCAGGGAAGGGGAGATCAGGGGACAGCGGGCCCTCCATCCCTGCACCTCCTTACTCCCCACAATACACCCCCCACCAGGGACTCTGAACCACCCGGACCTCCTGAGCCCCTCTTTACCCCAGTGTCAGATGCTGCCTCCCTGACTCTGTCCGGCTGCTGCACACCCCCCTCCAGGACACCTGGGTCAAGTTTGTTGCTCCATGGGTCTGGAGACCCAAAGGTGGGACCTGGGTCCACTGCTCCCTGCACCCCCAGCCCGTGTGCTGTGGGGATCTGAACCAGTAGCCCAAGCAGGTTCTTTACCCAAGACTCTCAGGAGCATGAACTGGATCCCCACAGCCAGAGTCTTGTCTTCTTTCTTCACTTCCCTAGCAAGCAGGGACACAGCAGCATGAGGGCCGAGAGGCTTCCAGCCCACGGGGTTCTGATGACCCCTTCTCTCCCAAAACCCTGCGCCGCTCTTCCCCCAGCCTGAAATCCTATGGGTTGGGGCATAGACTTTGTACCCCATTTTCCTCCAACCCACAGAGCCTGCTCCCATGTCGTCCCAGGCACACGCACTGACCATCAGGGCTCCTCCATTAAATTCCCTGCGTTTGTGGTCACAGATGCCTCCGTCCCCCCCACCCCGCCCGCCTTTCCCCAGCCACACCAAATTCTCCTCTTCCTACAATTGGCAAACTGGGAGCTGAGTTCCTCACAGACCAGATCCTCCCTGACCTACCTTTATCCCCATGGCAACCTGAGATGCCGTTTTCTCCCCATCTTACAGATAACCTCCCAGGCTCTGCAGTGCCGCTGCGCTTCACGCGGGAGTCAGCCCTGCAAGGCCTGATGGCGTGCAGGTTCCAGGCTCGTCATCCGGCCCTTGACCCCCACACTCCCATGAGGCAAGTGCACAGTTAGTCCCATTGCGCAGACAGGAAGACCCATGCTTAGGCAGGCTGAGCCTTCCTCGGATCTTTAGGCTGCTGGGCGTCAGAACAGGATTTGGGTGATGTGACCTATATGAGCTCCTCGTCAGGCTGCCTGCTGGGACATCTGATTCCTCTGGCCCTTCTGTGGGCCTCCTGGTCTATGGATGGGCTTTTTGGAAAGTAGGTAGGGAATGAAAGAATCCCAGCAGAAAATCCCAGAAATCGGCATTTTCCCCAAGGGCCCCTTATCCTAGCTCCTCCCCCAGGAGGTGCTGACTTTGGCTTCAGGGGACAATTGTCAGGCCTAGCAGGCACTCCCCAGTCCTGGCCAGAAAGCTCTTGCCCAGAGAGGCGGAGCTCTGCACAGCCTGGGTGATAGCCAGCACTTGAGGAGTGAGTGGATTTGAAGTGACAGACTTCTCAGCCACGCTCTGATGCCTTTGCTTTCTGAACACACTCTCTGTGCCCCCAGCTGCCCAACTGCAGGTGGGTGGGGCTGGGAGTCAGTTCCACCTCCATCTCCTCCAAATTCTGACAGGGAGGCCAGGGCGGCACCTTTGGGGTGGCTGACCCTCTGCTCAGGCTAGAGGGGTCAGTACTTCCCTATCCGGCTCTTGCTAGGAGTCCTGAACTGCCCTGACCTCGGTTTTCTTATCAGTGAAATGAGGAGAAAACATCTCAAGGGGTGGCTGGGGGCAATGAAGGCAGGACAGGGAGGACCTGTTCTATGGCAGGGAACAGGACCCCTGAGTGGGCGTCACCCTCCAGCTTCCTCCTGCAGGGTCCTGCCCTGCCTGTGGTTAGGGCCCTGCGTCTCCCCCAGCTGGGCCTTCCGGGCTTCACCTTAGGATGAGCATGAAGGACGGGGTGTGAGTGATGCTGGCCAGGGCCGCGCTCAGGCTGACCAGCAGCATGAAGGGCAGCACCAGGTGGCTGCAGGCTGAGTCGCAGGATCCACCTGCCACTGGGACATCCTCGGCCACACAGCTGCAGTTGGTGTAGACAACCTGGGAGGGGCGGGGGAGAAGAGCCCTCAGGATCCTCCAAGGACAAGCAGCCGGGTGAGGGCCTGAGGCCCCAGAAGCCCAGGAGAGAGAGGGTGTAAAGCAGCTGGGCCCGAGCTGCCTGGACGCTGGACTCAGGGCGGCAGGCGCATCCGGGAGGAGGCCAGAAACAGGCCGTCTGAGCACAACTGGACTGAGCCCAGGCCGAGGATGTGGGGAGAGGAATGAGAAGAGAAAAGGGAGGGCGCCCAGGAGAGCGTCCCCAACACACACCACACACACTTAGATTCACACTACTCACAGACCTCACACATTCACTCACCACACTAACATCCACCCACTACATACACGCACACCACACTCTTCATTCACTCATACACACTCTCACCACACACGCACACCACACACAACTCACACACACTCATATGCTACATATGCAACTCACTACACACATACCACACACTCACACCACACATATTCATACCACACACACATACCACATTCATACTCACCACACACATGCTCATATATACGCTCACATGCCACACATACTCAGTCTACACACAATCACGTGCCATACACACACTCACCACACACACTCACACATACAATTGCATGCCACACACACGACTCACCACACATACCACACACACTCACACACATACACTCGCATGCCACACATACAACTCACCACACACACATTCACACATACACTCACATGCCATACACACACACCACACACTCACATTCACTTGTGTGCCTCACACACACACACACTCACATACCACACACTCACGTGCATACACTCACATGTCATACACACACTCACATACCACACACACACCACACACTCACGTAGATACACTCGAATGCCCCATGCACGCACTCAACACACACACTCTTACTTTTTCCTGTTGATATCAGAATGTTCCCACTTCCTGACCTTTTGTGTAAGGAATCAAAGCTACAAAGAGTGCTTTGGAAAGGAAACAGAATGTCCAGCTCAGTGTCCCACTTTACTGAGGTCATTTGGGGTGCCAGGCTCATGAGTGGACTCTCAAGGAGAGACATGAGTACAGGACGGGGAGATGCACAGAGCACTTAGGCGGCCTAGGCCAGCAGGCAGGAGGCAAGGAAGGCATCATCAAAGAGGGGTGCTGGATTTGGGTTTTGAGGAGTGAATAGGAGTTCTCCAGGAGGAAAACTGCCATAAGTAGAGGGAGCAGCTAATGAAAGAACCCAGCAAATCTTTCCTTCTACCTAGAACAGACAATATGTATGTCGGTGGGGTGGGGAGGTGAAGGGGTAAGGATGGGCGGTGAGATCTTGCTGAGATCCAGAAAAGTGGACATGAAAGAAGAATCTGGACTTTTGTTTCCAAAATTATGGTGGACCGGGTGCCCTCCTAATCATCCTGCTCAAAATGCTGGATAAAGTTTTGAAAATATTGATTTTCCTGACTCTATCTATGGATCCGAAAGTCAAGTAAAACATGCATTAGTTCTAAGTGAGGTCAGAACCTGGACAGGAGAGCAGAGTCCTGGAACCAGCCCTGGCCCTAAGGTGTTCGCAGAAACTTGTACAAGGGAGCATAAGCTTTCTGACATGTGTGGGGCTGCAGGGCAGAGGACAAGGCCAGCCCTCCTCCTGCCACTCTAAAAGGTCTAATAGGAGCTTCCTCAGAGAAGTGGGATCATAAAATATGAGGAAAAGTTGGCCCCTATTCAAACTGCAAGGACCTGTCCCTGGCTGGCCCAGGTACGTTTGCCGACTGCATGCCCACCCCCTGCTTGGCCTGGAGAGCCTTGCTGGAGCAAGGATTCTTTCAGAAGTGCTGCAGATGGCCAGTGCTCTCAGGCCTCGGCACAGGAGCAAAGCAAAGCCCGAAGCTCAGCCTTTTCTCCTTCTCGCCTTAGACCCGAGTTTCTCCATCTGTGCACCAAAGGCCCTGCAGCCTCCCAGGGAGACAGGAGTTTATGGAGGGGTTTCATCAGTTCTCAGGGAGGCCAGGCTGGTTCTGGGCTGCCAGGACTCTCTGGGTCTCTGGCCTCTGGCGCTGTCAGCCTCAAGCATTTCTCAGTGGGAAAAAGGTTGGGAAGCCCCGAGGTAGATGCTGGGAGTCTTGGGGAGATTTCAGCATGGGAGAGACAGACCTACGGCTGAAGGCTGCTATGGTCACAGCAGGATGGAGGAAGTCGGGGTGCCAGGTGGACAGGCCCAATGAAGAGAGTGGTTGGGCAGTGGAGGAGGAGGAGGAGGAGGAGGAGAAGGAAGGTGGAAAGGAGGGTTTTGAGAGAAGGTTGAGTGGTGGAATGAGGGAGGTGGGGGAGAGAGAGCTCACGCTCTCTGTGGGGGAGGAGGGGCGGTGTAGGGGTGGGGTGGGGGGTCCAGAGTGAGATCTCCATTTTCTGCAAAGCTCCTATGCCTTTGTGTGACCTGCTGGGCACAAAGCATTTCACCCAGCAAAAAAGCAGCTTTGGGATCTTCAACTACTGGTTGAGCGGCCCACTAGGCTGAAGGACAGGTAAGGGACAGGTAAGGAGAGAAATGCTCCAAGGCAAGGTTACTGGAAAGGCTGTCTCCTGGCCCTGATCCTTTTTTGAGGCAGAGGGTGGCTGGGACGATGAGAAGCCTAGAGGGCTGGCTTTGCAGACCTTTCCTTCACACGCATCTGGTCCCACGGCAGGAAGTCCTTCTGAGTGGCTTCAGTCTCGCCAGCTGCCTGGCTCTCACTCTGCAGGGACCCAGCCTCAGCCCTGGGCTCTAGACCCCTCAGCTGTCACTTCTGCCAGTTTCCCCTGTGACTCGCCCATTCACAAATGGCTACTGAGCGCAAGCATGTGGACCTCGGGCACCACTTGCTCAGTGGGCTGAGGAGGCGGACTTGCTGAGAGGATGCCAAGCTGGACGTGCAGGCCCTGTCACGCCAACACAACCTCTGAGGAGGCTGAGCTGGGAAGCCAGGACTCTTGGTTCTAGTCCCAGCTCAGGCTCTAAGACTTTGGGTAACACCCGCTCCCTTCCTGAGCCTCCATTTCCATCTGGATTGTTAAAAATGAGACAAGAGGCCCTCCCTGGTGGCACAGCAGGTCAAAGCACAGCACTGAGAAGCTAAAGCCACTTCGCATGAGTTCGATCCCCGCCTGCCTCAGGGGTGACACATGGTGCGGCAGACCTCTCCGGACCTGCCCCCTGCTCCTCTCAGCAGTGTGCTTCGTCACTGTTCTGCTCCCACTCTGTCTCTGGTGAATCCTCTCACCGCCCCTGCACCTCTGGCCTGTGCCCCAGTTCTGTATGCATAAGTAAATAAATCTTTAAAAAAAAGAGAGACAAGAGGCCCAAAGTGGTGTCCTTTGTACTAGGGTTCAAGTGAGCAAACCCAGACTTAATGCCTAAGCTAATTCTTGAGTCAATCTTCTCAGAAGTGAATCCTTTACCAGGGCAAGCTGGGCTGTCCTGATGGTTCTGTCTGATCCCCAGAGAAAAGGGGCCCTCCTGAAATGGCACTGTTCCTTTTCCTTTTCCCCCTTCAGCCTATGAAAACCTTCCTTTTTGTCTGACCCTTCGGGACGCCTGTCTGCTTGCTAGGTAGGATGCTGTCTGACATGTGAGTTATTTAGCACAGCCATTTTGACCCTTCAGTAGACTCAGCTGGATTTTATTTTTCAAGCGTGTAATACTCACAACAAGAGTGTATATTACTGAGTGCTTAAAACTTTCGTGGGCACTGCGCTAAGTGCTTTCCGCACATTCTGTCAGGTGGCATGGACTTGTTTCCCTTGCTGTTTCCTGAATTTATCCAGGTAAAGTGTCTAATATTTATCAGGCATGTAATACTATCACCCCCATTTGACAGACCAGGAAACAGGCCCAGTGGAAGTCAATTGCACAAGGTAACAGAACCGGTAAGAGGCAGAACAGGAATTTGAACTTGGCCTTAACACTCTGGGGCCCACATCCACAGGAATTCGCTGTCCCTTGGGGTTCTGCTTCAGCTGCCAGGGCCTGGAAACCTCTGAAAGTGGTCTCTGGGAAATCTAACCGGGTCAAGACAGTGAGTGCTAAGAGACCCAAAAGGCTGGGGGTGTGGGTATTTGAAATGCAAACCGTTTACACAGCCCAGAGGGTTCCTGACTGGCTTATGAAATCCCACTGTGGGGGGTGCTTCACTCTGCCCCAGCCCTGGGCCCTAGGTCTCCCCTGGAGGACCATGGGCTTAGATGGACAGAGCCATGTGACAGCAGGGTTCTGTATGACAGAGGGGGATGGAGAGAAGGAGGTGCGGTCACAACAATGCCTGATAACATACCCCCACATACAAGGGGGCCTGTCTGGCCTCAGTGGCCTTTCTAAGATTCACTTCAAAAAGGCTCTGCTTCTGCTTCTGCTGCCCTCTTTTCCCACAGAGAGTTCCATGACAGCAGGGTCCTTTGGCTCTGGGCCCTCAGACCCCAGCACAGGGTCTAGCATAGCAGAGATATGCTATGAAAGTTTGTTGACTGACTAAATGACTGATTAAGTGGACTCATTGTGCTAGTGTCCACTGTTATCCCTGTCTCTTGGACTGAACTCTGCCCATTTTCCTCCACACTGTGGCACTAGGTGTGATCAAATGCAGAGCTGACCCTGGCACTAACCTACTTAAAACCCAGCCATGGCTCCCCATTGCTTCCCTGCTAAAGTTGCCACTTGGTCTGGCATTCAAAGCCTTCCTTCTTGGGTCTTGCTTTCCCACCATGAACACTTATGTTTCTGTTTCAGCAAGTTCGTTGCAGTTTTCTGAAGCACTGTGTGTGTGTGTGTGTGTGTGTGTGTGTGTGTGTGTGGTGCATGCTCTTGCTTCCAGACTCTGCCTCTGTAGTGCCCTGCTCTTTCCTAGTTTGCCTGCTCACCCTTGAAGATCCAAATGTCATATCCTGTGAAGTTTTCTCAGGTCCTACTAAGTGGGATGTTTCTCCTCCCACCCTCGAATGTATTTGTGGGGACCACTTGTCCTGCCTATCAGCACCCCCGAGATTCCCAGCTCTGGTTCAACTCTGTGCTATGGCTTCAGGCGCAGGGCTAGGCCCAGGCTGTCCATGAGAGCTTATTGAGAGGTTAATGTTCTATAGCCAATAATAGAAAGAGACAGAAGGCAGGAAGGAAAGTAGAGGGAGGGAGGGAAGGAGAGTCAGAGTCAGAGAGTGAGAATGTTAGAGGTGAGAGCCGCTCAGACCCTCAAACAGGGGAGGGCTAAGGCCATAGAGATAGAGTGCCACGTCCCCTCCCGCGAGGCCTAAGTGAGAAATCCTTAGAGCGTGGCACGGTCAAGGTACCGGACACATGGGAGGAACACGTGGCCCTCCAGGAATAAAGGAATGGCTGATTCTCGAATGGTCACTGTAACTTTTTGATTTGTTGACACACAATGCACTGAACTAAAGAAATGTTATGAATACTGTGCTTCGTTTCTAATGATACTCTTGATAAGAATGTAACTTCCTCTATTCTCGATACTGATTTACTTCTGAGAAACTCCTTTATAATCTTTAATTCTATTATACCCTCCCACCCTCGAATGTATTTGTGGGGACCACTTGTCCTGCCTATCAGCACCCCTGAGATTCCCAGCTCTGGTTCAACTCTGTGCTATGGCTTCAGGCGCAGGGCTAGGCCCAGGCTGTCCATGAGAGCTTATTGAGAGGTGGTTTGAGAGCTTATACCAGGTGGTTTGTGAAATGAATGGAGAGAGTAATTAAAAGGATTAGAAAGGCATAGGGGATAGATAGGGCATTTGTTTAGCAGCACTGAACCTTGAATACACAGTGGTTTCCTAGGGACCCAAGTTGGTTTCGGGCCCCTGGCAACATCTCGGAAACAAAAAGAAATTAATGTATTACCTGTCATACTTCTATTGAAAGAATCATCGTATCCCTATATTTGCTTGCCAAGAAAAATTGTATAAATGCTCTGCACTCTTAAAAATAAATCACATTCAGATATGCACTCCTAGAAGTCGTGTCTGTCTGTCACTCAGCCTCATCCTTGTCCACCCTGTGCCAGAATTGCCGTCCCTGAAACTTGTCTCCTGCTCCTGCTGCGCTGGTCCACGGCAATAGAGTGGAGGCCTGAGGTGGGACCTACCTGGCTTTTGTCCACAGGCTCCTGGGCCACCCGGCTCCTGCAGCCTGCATAGCAGGGCGTGAGGTACTCCACGTGGTTGTTGAGGTCACAGACCGGGTTAAAGTCATCTGATGAACAGGGGCAGGATTCCATGCAACCTGGAAAGAGCTCCAGGCCTGGCTGTGGCCTGGGGAAAGAAGACCTGCGGGGTTAACCTGGCTCTCCCTCCCTCGGGCCACAAACAGGGGTCACCTCATCCTTCTGCCCAGCTCTCCACCAGTGAGCAATGAGCAGAGATTTCTGTTCCACACAGAGGTGTTTCACTGTCAGGGCTGCCGCAGGGTGGTGAGCCCCTGACACGGGAGGTATGTGAGTGGGGAGACTGGCTGGGCGCTGCAGGGGCTGGCCCAGCGCCTTCTGAGATCCTTTCTGGCCTCCACATCCTATGACTCTCTGAACCACTTCTGCAAACAGTTCTGCTCCCCAAAGCTCCTTGTTGGGGACTGCAGGATAAATTCCTCCCAGAATTCAGCCTCAGCTGCACAAAACCTCTGTCTCGAAGACTTGGATCACTTGCTTTCCTTAGAAAAAGACATTCAACCTGTGCTCAGGGGACCTGATCAGGAGACCTGACTAGCTGTGGGACCTTCGGTGTGTTCCTGCCTCTCTGGCCTCCAGCTTCTCTGCGCCATTTTGCGCCCTCCTTGGCCCTCCTGTGGCCTCACAACCTTGCTGTTCACGCGCCATGCTCTGTTCACAGCATCCAGGGCAGACTGGAGTCCTTTGCTTCCCACTGCGGGCTTGTCCCTGTGTCCCAGGAACGCCCCACTCTAGAGGGGCCAGGGCGAGGTGGGGCAAACGGCAGCAGGATGTCAGAAGAGAGGCTGGGCCTGAGGGGGCAGAGGTGACCCCTGAGACTCAGAGTATGACCTGGCTTCATAGTAGGAGGGAGCGCAACAAACCTCTCAGGAGCTAAGGGCCAACCTACAAGGAGGAGGCCCGAGGGGAAGGCCAAAGTCCTGGCTCTTGGTGAATGAGGGCAGAGGCTGGCAGAGGGATGGGTTTGGAGAGCTTAGTGGAACCTGTACTCCTTGGAGAAGAGAATTAGCAGGGGCTGGAGAGTGGGTAGGGGGGCAGGAGGCAATATGGAGAAGGCGGGAGCCAGAGTGGGGAGGTGGGCAGGGGCCAGGGCAAGTCTACTCCCTTTCTAAGGTGGGGGTCTCCATCCTCCACCAGCACAGTCCCTCTGCCCCCAGGCCCGACAGCACGGTGTCTGCTTCCTGCAGGGAGGAGAACAGTGCAAGCCCTGAGCAGAAGGCTCCTGGTGGTGGTGGTGGTGGGAGGGGGGGTGCCAGGTGGCCTGGCCGTGCTTCGGCACTTCTCGGAGCTGCCCTTGCCAGTAGCTAGAGGGCTGAGTGGGATAGAGCAGGTGGGAGGGGGCCTCTTCGGAACCCTTTGCTCCCATGGGGTGACCCTGGCTCTGGCCTGTGCCCCTCTCAGATGGGCCACCCTGGAGACAATGTCACTGCTTTGAGCCCCACTGTCTTCATCTGTAAAATGGGGATAATGCCAGGATCCACCTGCCAGCTCCCAGAAAGGTGAATACATGGAGGTGTACATGGCGCTGGGCTCACGGGGGACCCTGTTTTCTCCAGCTGTCGTGGTGCTGAAGAATGAGGAATTCTCCTCAATTCTTAGCTGGTCCTAAAAGCCTTCTTCAGCGAATTAGAACCCAGCGCTCTGTGGCCACTTTGCAAGAATACGGGTGAGGACACCCTGTGTGAGGCAGCAGATGAAAGGAGATGAAAGAGAACTAGGGCGTGGAAGCAGGAAGATTTTCCTTCCATTTGCTTTGTAAAAGCTGTGCTCAAATCCCTCCTTGTTACTCTAAGTCATTTCAAGGCTGGTTCCCTCCTCAGATAAGGCCTCCACAGGGGCATGGTGGGAGCCTCCCTGCGGTGACCAGAGCAGGACTGTAGCCAGCAGTCGCCCACCGGGGAAGAGACCAACAAACTGAGCAGTCTGGGCCCTGAGCTAAGGCCCCTACTCTGGCGCCACAGACACACAGGTGTCGGAAGCTGGCACCTGGTGGGGAAAGAGGTGGCCAGGGTAAGAGAGGAATGTAGAAAGTTGGGGGATTCTGGCTGGCAGCATGTTGAGCTAGCCTACATCTGAAGCAGTTCCCAGAAAACATCAAGTCATTCTGGAAGGGGCAGGAATGTAGCTTCCAACATCCTCTCCAAGACAGCTGCTAGGGAAACAGTGTATTTGGTGGGAAAGGGGGCTGATGCCTCAGAGACTTTCCTCCTCAACAGTGGAGGCAGATACTGTTAAAGACTTGGAAAAAGAACTCTGGAATTTTAGGGTCACGGCACAATAGAATTTTAACTTCCAGGCTCTAAATCCAAGCGTCTCCAAGCTGCCCTGGCTAGCCTTCCTGGGCCTTAGGTCCTCTCTGCAGCGTCCCTGACAGGGCACCCCCCAGCCCCTCCTCACAGCCGCCCCCCCACCCCGCCCCCATGCTCCCTAGGGAGGGAAATTGTGCTCCCTTCTGAGCTGGTTCCTCTGCTTGAGAGCAAAGCTGCCCCTCAGATGGAGCTGGGTCCAGCACAGGGCTCAGCAGGCCTCTAGAGACCCCATCCATGAAAGTGCTGCAGCCTTCACCCCACTTAGCTTCAACCCCAACCTGAGCTGCCCAGCCCCGTCTAGTGGTGTCTGACATCTTCACCGGAACCTTCCTTAGGAATTCTCACAGCTCACAATGGAGTCAAGTAAGGAGAGGAGACAGGGCTTGGAGGAGGTGAAATTTGAGGGAGGGAGGGAGGTAGCCAGGGACCAATCCCCTCCCTTCATGCTCATCCCTACTCACCCAGTCTGGGGGGTGATGCCTGCGATCTGGTGTGTTGGACAGCCCATGAAGAAGAGGGGCAGGCTGAGAAGAAGGCACAACAGCGCCCCCAGCAGGCAGAGGAGGGTACAATGCTTGGAACTCAGGTTGAGGCGCTTGGCCAGGACGCCCCCCACCAAAATGCCCAAGATGGACAATGGGATGGTGAGGCAGCCGATGAGCAGGTTGGCGTAGGACGCTGTGACGGAAAACTGGCGCTCCAGGAACTTGGGCAAGAAGGTGGCCATTCCAGCCACCATCGATGACGTGCACACCTGGGACAGGACCACCAGCAGGAAGATGGGGTGGCGCAGAGTCCGCAGGAGCACCTTGGGGAACACTGTTGAGTGGGGAGAAGGTCAAGCTGGCAGGCCAACCACGCCATTCACTTCTGTCCCATCCTGTGCTGTGCGGTTTAAACTCTTCTGTTCTCCCCCTTCCATCCATCCCACCTTGGTCCATCTAATTCTGTTGCATTCCATTCTGTCCCACTACCCTTGACCCTTTTTCATTTAAATCGAATCCATTTCTTTCCTTTCCATTGAGTGAAACTGCTTTTCTTTCCGCTGCATTTCTTTCCATTCAGTTCTATTCAGAACTCAATTCCATGTACATGCCATCGTATGGGATTCTATTTCATTCATCCCATCTCACCTCATTTCTTCTATCTGTCGTATTCACCACCACCCCCCTTTTTTTCTCAGCTTTTTCTAAATCAACCCAGGCTTCCGTCTTCCCAGTGTGGGACAGCCTCCCCATCCTGATCTCCCTCTCCTTTCTTTGTGTCTCCCCCATAACATTTTTTTACCTAACACACTGCATGTTTTACCCATTTGGACACTGTATTGCTCCCCCACGTCTCCCCAAAATATAAGCTTCTAAAAATCAGGGATTTTTGTCTTTCGTGTTAATTGCTAAAACTCCAGAGCCCAGGGTATAGTAGACACCCAGAAAGTATTTACAGAATGAATGAAGGATGAATGAATGGATTATCATGTGATCAGATATCAAAATATTGAGACAGAATCTGACCTCCAGGATAAGCGAGACCTGAGTGGGCTGGGCAGCGGCCTGGGGGTCAGCCAAGAGGAGGAACCTGAAGAGCAGGAGCACTGGGAGGCAGACTGGAAAGGAAAAGGAACCCCTCAGGGCACAACAGAGGCCAAAGCATAAACGTGACTGCTCTGGGGTTGACAACGTCTCCAAACTTCTGCTTACTCTGAAAAGTGTGGCTCGTTGACAGGTTTCCCTCGTAAATCTCAAAAATAACCCTAAAAATAAAGGGTAAGTCTCAGCCCTGGGGTGAAGGACTTCACTGGCAGCAGCAGCCAAGGTGTGTCCAAGAATGTTGTCACATGCACGACCCTCTGTCCACTAACAAGAGGAAGCGATGCTCCTGGCTGCAGGTGAGACTGGAGTTAGACACAAGGTCTAGGGGCGAGGGGGCAAAGGCCTTTCTGGGAAGAGGCATCAGAGGAGCAAACCATTTGCTACCCAGGGGTGGAGGGAGAGATGGCTGGGGTTGCTATGGGCTGGGCAGGCGCCCTTTTGTTCCTGTAGCAGTAAGGCCTATGTCATGGGAGATTTCTGTTTGCCTTCCGAGCATGCCTAAGATAACTGGCTCCCCAGTTCCCTGGACTAGGTCAGAAGTTGTTTTCCTTAGAAGCCAGAAAATGTCCAGGCAGGGTGGGAGGGAGCTGTGGCTTTGGGACTTCCCTCCTTCTAGTCCCAGGTCTGTCTCTTGTCTCCAGGCCGTCGCTACACATGCCACACTTCAGCCAGCATCTGAACTGGGGAGGTGTGATGCTGGTCTTCACCCCAGGCGCCAGCCTCCTTCCTTCCATGAGCTGGTCCAAGCTAACAGGTGCCCTCGTCGTGCAGGTGGGCTCAGGATGTGGCAGGGACCCACCCGAGTGCACCTAGGGAGGCCAGGACAAGGCCTGGAATTGCCTGGAGTGTCTTGGCTCCTGAGCCCACTACTCTGGGTTTTTGTGCCTCACTCCAGAGGGCTCCGTCTCCACCCCTTCTCCTGTGCTAGTCACGGTCACGGCGGTGGACTTTGCTTCTGTCCCCCTTTCAGCATGTCTCTAGAACCAATGGAAAATTTCTGGAGGTCAGGGATATGCCGTTCACTTAGGAAAGGTGACCTGAAGGGACTCTCCAGCTCAGAGGCCGCTGAGCATAATGTCGCTGCCATCAGACAAGTCAGGGCCTCTCGAGACCCAGAGACTAAGTCTCCCTCATCAGGTGGGGTCTTCCTGCACCTCAGAGGCCAGGTGACCTTCAGATGGGACACTTGCCCTCTCAGTTTGGGAACTCATGCTTCTTCCCATTTGTCATGCAGCTTCCACTTCCAGCTCAATGACAATGTCTCCCTCATCAGACAGGGCCCTCCCTGAGAACAGAGACTGGATCTCCCCCCATCAAATACCACCTCCCGCCCAGCTCAGAGACTACGTTGCCTTCAGATAAGGGCTTTCCCTGGCTCAGGGACTCTTCCAGCGGACAAACCATGGCTCCTCCTCGCTCTGACCCCCTCGTATCCCAGGTAGTCAAGGCTAAGCCTCAGGGTCATGTGGCCCTTCGCAGCTCAGCAGAAAGCCCTCAGGACCAGTGGCCAGTCCCGAGGGCTTTGTTCTCCTCTAGGCTCATATAGAAGCTAAAATCACCAGAGACAGTCTGGTCTAGGACACCCGCTCCAGGATCCCATTTCCAGAGGGCCTCACTTCCCTCTGGGCAAGAGCCAAAGCCATGATTAATAAACTCTCCCATGGAGCAGTGTGCAGGGTGTTCCAACAGAAGGGTGAACTCAGGTTAGGGTCTCTAGGCCCAGCCCCTTGGAGTTCAAATCCACTTACCCTGTTCCTGGGGTTACTTGAGAACTGGGGGAGAGGGTTGTGTGGTGGAAGAGGGGCTTGGATTCCTGGTATCCTAACATCAAGTTTTAGGAAGCTGTTCTCCCAAACTGGGCCTAGTTAACTTCCTGTTGCAAAAGTCCTCAGTAGGGTGAAGGGGGTCGTGGGAAGGTGTCAAGCAAACCCTTTGGTTATCACTCTCCTAACAGAATAATATTAGCAGGGCAGGACTGGTAACTGAAATAATAATTGTGCCTTATATAAGTAAGGTTTTTAAAAAAATAGTTTATAAAGGCTTTCCATTCATCATCTCACTCTATTCTCCTAATAGTCCTTGAGAGAAGCAGAACAAGGATTATTGACCCAATCTTTCAGATGAGGATTCGGGAAGGAAAGTAACTTCTATATGGCTGTACGCTAGTCAATGCAGAGCTCCATGCCAGGCCTTTGATTTGTTGTTCAGGGTCCTATAAAATCTGGCTCCCAGCAGATTTTGCTCTCTCAAAGCTCATGGGATCCAGGTCTTTAGCAGGACAACCTGGCTGCCACATGAGCTCTGGATACCGACCAGAGTGACATGGATCTTAGGCTTTTGAATCGAACCCTCACTGTAAGATAGGAGAGCTGAGGCCCAAAGAGGAGCAGGGACTCAGGACAAGACCAACCTTCTGGCCTTGGGCCCAAGGCTCTCTCCACCCAGGCCACAGTCTAGGACATTAATAAATATTTACTGAGAGCCTTCTGTTTGCACGCTCAGTGGCAGCAGTAGAGAAGAAGGGTTATAGATGAGCCAGCACAGGCCCCGTCTTCAAAAGCTCACTGAGGGGAGGGCTGGACAAGTATTTGGTATAGATCTGAGCTGCTATAGTGAGAGCTTCAAGGAGGAGGAGAGATGGCACTTGAATTTGGCCTATAGGGATAAGGAAGATTTTGCTGGTAGCAACAGAAAATTATGTTCCAGGCAGGGGGGATCATATGAACAAAGACAGGGAGAGTGTGTGGTGCCCAGGAGGGTCCTGGGGTGTGAGAGACAGTGGAGAAAGGCAGGAAGAGGTGGTGCCCCATGCCATACCACCCACTAGTCTGGTCTGAACTCACTTACCTTTGATGAACTGGATCACAGTCAGGTCTGGCTCCATCTGGGCGAAACCATCTTGCTTCTGTGGGGATTCCCGAGGGCTCTGCTGGGAGGGAGTGTCCTCAGCCTGAGACACACAACCAAGCACCATCAGTTGGCTGCCAGACATTCAGCTTAGGGATGGACTCTCATCTCATCCCTACACAGACCAACAGTATTGCAACTGCTCTTGGCCTTAGGGATACTTACCAAGTGGTTTTAAAAGAATGAATGAAATTCCAATGGATGAACTTTGTGCTCAGTATCGTTAACATTACTGTGAAAATGACCATTACCACTACCAATATCATTATTTCTGTCACCTTAACTCTCACCATCCTTCATATCGCCACTGTTAGGAACACTGGCCGGTATTGCCAATGCTTTTTTATGTTATCACTATCAGCAAAATCATCATCCTTATCACTGTTTCCTCACCCTTTAGAATAAACAGCATTCTAATAAGGATCATTATCAACCTCAGAGCTCTCTGGTGACCTAGGGGCTAAGTCTCAGCATTAGCACCGCTGTGTCATAAGTTCGATCCCCAGCCAGGGAGGTGACCCACATGGCACAGCAGACCTCTCCTGTCTCATCCTTACAGTGCATTTCAGTAGATCCACCAATTCTGCTCCCCACTCTGTCTCTGGTGAAGCCTTTCCCCCCCCCTCCAACCCCAACACACACACCTCTGGTCTATACCTCAGTTCTATGCAAGGGGAAAAAAAATCACTGATCTCTCAATCAATGTCTCTAACTTCATAATTATCCTGGCCCAGGTCACCTTGTATATTAGTTTCTTGTCCATAAATATAACCTAGATGAGATCAGAGACACACTTTTATGTTTCCCTGAAGATAAATTTTTTTCTGCAGACTTCTGTGCTGTAGATAAGGCATGTTGGACAGGTTGATGGCAAGGAATGGAGACTGACAGGACCAGCAATACACCAGGGGCAGTGACACTTCTGAAGACCCTTCCCACACCAAACATTAGGTAACTTCACCTTGCTGTCCCCTCAGGGAGACAGTGTATTTGGAGGTGCTAGTTCTACCGACTCCTTGTTTATCACAAGAAAATAAGCACATGCCTTTGTGCACCTCGTCTTGACAGTGTCTTTTTCTTTTTTAAGATTTATTTATTTATTCATACAGAACTGGGGTACAGACCAGAGATGCGGAGGGTGAGAGGATTCACCAGGGACAGAGTGGGGAGCAGAACAGGCAGATCAACACAGTACACTGCTGAGGGGAGCAGCGGGCGGGTCAGGAGAGGTCTGCCACACCATGTGGATCTCCCCCGGGGCAGGCGGGGATCGAACTCATGCAGAAGTGGCTTTAGCTTCTCAGTGCGGTGCTTTAAGCCGCTGCGCCACCAGGGAGGGCCCTTGACAGTGTCTTTTACTTGGTCCAGACTCCCGCCGGAGAACGTAGCCCCTGAGTTGGCTTACACTACCACTGGCTTCCTCCACCAGTGTCACCAGCCTCTCTCAGAGGTTACCCCCAGGCCACCATCTTGGTACTCTATCACTTGTGGCTGAGTTACTAGGAGAGACACCAAGGGTAGGAGCACCCAGTGAGCTGTGCCTTCCAGGAGGCTGGTCCAGTTAGGAGCTATAAATGGATCCGGCTGTGGCACAGGCTGTGACTTCAAGGGAGCAGGTTCAGGGGAGGCAAGGGGCGACGGACCCCTCTCCCCGTTGTGGAGGGTCAGGCCTCCCACTCAGAGGGTTGTTCAGCTCTGTAGTCACACTGTGAGGAAGCTGTGCACACCAGCATACCTCCTTTTATTTGGCTGTACCTGGGGGAAGGCGGCCTAGTGCAACAGAGACGTGTTTTATCCCCAGAAAGAGGAAGACTTGAGGGGACATACCTATAGGTCTTTGAGAGTCAAAAAGAAGGAAATTATCAGCCCTGTGACTAATGCTTAACTCATACAAACCTCAGAGCAACTATCTCAAGTAGGTATCATTCTGATCTTATTACACAGGGCCTGACGTGAACACAGAGAAATGAAGCAGCTTGCCCAGTACACACATGTGTGAACCCAGAGAGCTTGACTCCAGGGTCCATACGCACTTAGCAGGCTCATCCTGGGGAAGGAGGAAGGGTGTTCCACTTTCTTCAGAGGTAATATATAACACTTGCACGTGGTACTACTGATACCGTGATCAAAGGCCATCTTTTTTCCTGCCCCACCAGTAAGAATTCCTAATTCTTTTATTTACCCTTGTTAAATAGCCTTTCTTCCTTGAACAATCTTATCTTCTTTCATTCTGAGAAGAAGAGAATGTTCCTCAGAAGATAGTAAGGAAATTGTTCAATGGGGTGCCCACCTGAATATCCCCAGAAATCTCCAGATGGCTGCACCAAAATGACATGCAGGCCCATCTCCCTTTTTACTCCTTTGCATAAATACCCCTGCACCCTACCAAAGAGGAGGACCGTGGCCCTTCAGACAGGAATCTGCTGTCCTCCTCAGTTTGTTGACAATTTAAATTGCTGTCCTTCTCCACAAATTCTGTTTCTTTTTATTATCTGAGGGAAACCGAGACCAGCATTCAATACTATTACTGTGCACATTTCTTAGAAAAGCAAACAGAGACTTGGAGAAGTTGCAGCTGGCACCAGATTATTCAAATATCAGTGATCAGAGGGGAATGATTTTTTTTTTAAAGATTTATTTATTTATTCGTACAAAACTGGGGTACAGGCCAGAGATGCGGAGGGTGAGAGAATTCACCAGAGACAGAGTGGGGTGCAGAACAGGCAGATTGACGAAGTACACTGCTGAGGGGAGCAGCGGGCGGGCCAGGAGAGGTCTGCCACGCCATGTGGTCACCTCCGGGGCAGGTGGGGATCGAACTCATGTGGAAGTAGCTTTTGATTCTTAGTACAGTGCTTTATAGTACAGTGCTTTAACCCACTGCGCCACCAGGGAGGGTCCCAGAGGGGAATGATTTTACCACATCTTTCTATGCAAACTAAGGCCAGTATCAGCAGCCACAAATTCCCTGGAGGAGGGCTGAAGCTCACTCTCAGAGCAAGACTGCCCTGGGAGGAAGTGGGGGCTCCTGAGGTGTGTAAGCAGAGGCCTGCTTCCTGCTGGCCTGGGGTGCTGCATTCGGTGAGTGAGGACCAGCGGAATTGGCTTCGTCCCAATTCTGATCTGGATTCTCTGGTTCTGCCTCTTGCCTACCCAGAGAGCCTCTGAGAGGTCCTTACAGGTCTCACCTCTGGTTGGTATCTGAAGGATATTTTTCTTTCCTTACCCATCTCTTTTTTTTTTTTTTTTTTTTTGAAGGGGCAGAACCTCATTGAGGCAAATTCTGCATATCTCCACATTTCAGAACATATGCTACCACCTCAGGGGTACTGGGTTTCCAAGCCTCACCCTGACAAAAAAAATTCATTCAAACATCAATGCATGTGTGTTTGCCTTCTGGACTTCTTGCTTTTTCTCTCTTTTTTATGCTGGCAGGCAGCAGGCTCTGGGTTTCTGGCTTCGGGGGGCGTTTGAGGCAGGGTAGAAAGCAATTGCAAGACTTTCCCTCCTGGCTTTTGTCTTCAAAGCTTGTGTTCATGAGAAGACTACACAAGGTATTGTGGGGGGGATGAGGAGAGAGGGAGGCTCTGAGAACAAGGGGAAGGGGGTTTGGCATCCTCCTGTCCTGCAATTAAAAACTGGAGCAAGGCCCTCCCTGTTGGCGCAGTGGGTTAAAGCACGGCACTACAAAACTAAAGCCACTTCTGCATGAGTTCGATCCCCGCCCCGGAGGTGACCCACATGGTGCGGCAGACCTCTCCTGACCGCCCGCTGCTCCCCTTAGCAGTGTACTTCATCAGTCGGCCTGTTCTGCTCCCCACTCTGTCTCTGGTGAATCCTCTCACCGCCCCAGCACCTCTGGCAGGTACCCCAGTTCTGTATGCATAAATAAATAAATCTTTAAAAAAAGAAAAAAAACTGGGCTAGGAAGGAAGTGAGCAGTCTGTAGGACACGAGCTCACAGCTGTTGAGCCCAAGGAAACAGCTCACCTCCATGGGGCAGGCTGCAGGCTGACCTACGAGGTCAGCCCCCATGTCCACACCAAGCTCCTCTGCTCCACACATGGGTCAGGAGAGACTGACCCTGATGCATGGGTGGGCAGGGGACCTCCCCAGTGCCTGGGCATCCTTTAAAGCCTCAGGACCTTTGCTTCGCCTGGGTGGGGGCAATTCTGAGAAGGCTGAGGTTGAGTGACTTGCTGTTCCAGCAGGACGGGCATTCAGAGTAGAGGGAAATTGATTTTCAGAGAAAATGAAGCATATTTTACACATGCTGGAGTCTGAGTCAAACGTCGTTTGGTCTCTCCCCTGCTGGACTCTGAGCTCTGCAAGAGCAGAGATCTTGTTTACCTTGTTCTCTGTTGAAACTCTATGGCCTAGCACAGGGCCTGGGGTGAAATAATGGATATTAGATAAATATCTATGACAAGGACGAGGGTAGGAGATGGTTCCATCGGCAGTGGGTATCGCTAATAACAAGCTCTTGGAAGGAAAGTGAGACTATCACAGGAGGTGCTATCATGCCACAAGCGCTCTTAGATTGTACTGGCTCAGAGGGGGCAGAGGGGGCCCCCGAAGCCCTGGGCCCAGCAGAATGGAGACTCTGGGCATGCCAGGCTGCTGGCGGGTGGGCCAGTGGCTCTGGGTGCAGGAGGAGCCTGTTCTAGCTTCACGGCAGAGGAAGGAGACGTACATTTCACCTAGGAGCAGACAAGTTTCCAGGTTAGGCAGTTTGCTCAACTCACACATCTACAATTAATACCTGAGCTCCAGCTTGCCTGAGCAGAAAATTCCTGCTTTATTCACTAAGCTCTGGGCATCAGGGGCCAGGACATAGGACTGGAAGAACTAGGAGGCACCTGTGTGGCTTGAGGTGAAAGGACCTGAAATCCTGCCATTTGAGGCTTGTTTCCTGGGTGAGGCAACAGGAATCTATCACTCATTTACTCCTGAAAGCTGCACTGTGTGAGGCTGCAGGACGAGCCCCAGGGCCACTGTACACTGGGAATGTGGCCAGGCTAAACCAGGGTCGGCCATCATGGGTTGTGAAGACTTACTCAAGAAAAGCTCTCATTAATATTTGTATTTATATGCTACAATAAGTCTGTTTTGGTCCAGTGGGTTAAATAAAATATATAATTAGGTTAGCGTATTTTGAATGTGGGTACTAGGGGACTTTGACTTACACACATGGCCCACCTGTGTCTTTGTGACCTGCTGACAAAGGCAATTCGAGGTCTCCTCGCTTCTCACTTAGTCCGGCCAAGCCAGGGGAGAGCAATCTGGGTGGGGACAGGGTGCTGGGCTCCAGGCCAGGGACCCCACAGGGGTGCTGTCCCAGGAAGGGAAGCAGGGAGCACTGGAGGACTGATAGTTTCCAGGGTGGAGAGGTTGTTTGTTTGTTTGTTTGTTTGTTTGAGATCAGGGAGGGAGAGGTCCACCCAGGAGTCAGCACAATTTTATGAGTTCCTGATTGGGGTTCATCTGCTTATGCAAACAGTAAAAACAACCGCGTCTCAGCTGCTGCCACACGTACCACCCCAGGCGGTTAACACCGTACTTTCACATCTACCATGTCCTTTAATTTCCAGGGGAGACTGGTGCAGGAGTTGTGGGCTTGCCCCGCTCTCTGGAGGTAGACCCTTGCTGTTTGGTATCATTGCATAGGTTATTTT
>NW_004567116.1:39525923-39546155 GCF_000260355.1 Condylura cristata | reverse complement strand
CGGCCCCCAAATAACTAACCACATCAGACCAAATTAGAATGCTAAACTTTCAGCTAGAAGGGTAAACCCATATTATGGACCTATTTCACAGAGGAGGAAGCTGAGGCCCAAAAAGGGGAAGGGTCATCAAGGGGGTAATCATCAGGGAAGGCTCATGAAGCCATGTTCTCCACAGCCCTGTCTCACTCCTCTTTCAGGCTGTGCAAAAGAGCTTAGGGGACCCTCCCTGGTAGCACAGCGGGTTAGAGTGCAGCACTGCAAGCTGGCCGCAGCTGCTTCAGTGCGAGTTCGATCCCTGCCCCGGAGGTGACCCACATGGCGTGGCAGACCTCTCTTGACCTTCCCGCTGCTCCCTGCAGCAGGGCACTTCGTCAGTCGGCCTGTTCTGCTCCCCACTCTGTCTCTGGTGAATCCTCTCATTGCCCCTGCACCTCTGGCCTGTACCCCAGTTCTATATGCATAAAAAAATAAATCTTTAAAAAAAAAAGAGCTTGAGGCTTAGAGGCAGGAGGAAAGGGCCAGACTTCAGGGGCTGGGGGTTCAGGAAAAGATCCAAAGAGAAGTGAGTTGTGGGATGTGAAGATACAGATCAGAGGTTATTTGAGGCAGGCTCACAGTCCAGTAGAAGTGCAGTTGTGGGAAGGGGCTTGTCCTGCGTAGGTGGTGGCCTCTGGGACAGGAGTGGAGGCGGGAACTGGGCTATTTGGAGGGCCAGGCTGAGGGGTGCAGACACTAACCTGGGGGGTACTGGGAGCACTGGCCATCCCCCCAGCTCCCGTCTCTGCTGGGCAGTTTTCTGCCTCTCTCCCCTGATGTGTTTTTGAGGACTCCTGACTGATAGTGGGCTCCAGAAACAGGAAGCATTGGGCCTCTGTGTAGAGCAGGACTTGGAGTGTGACCCATCTGGGTTGTGGTTTGCCTGGGTCAGCAGGCCCCTGACCGAGGGAGCTGATTAGAACTTCCCTTCTCGGGCTGTGTGCTGACAGCTGCAAGTCTGTAGGACTCAGGCACAGGACACAACATGCTGTGGGGTCTGGAGCACGGAAGGCCCCACTCTCTGCTGGGCCTCCAGGAATCCAGGAGCTGTTGTCAGAGGAAGCAGGGTTCCGAGAGGGCCGGGTCCAGGCGCTGTGTCCCAGGCCCTCTGAGCCAGCGCTGACCCATCCTAATGGTGACAGGACCTCTGGTAGCCTGCAGCTTCCACCCCATATGGCACTGGAAGCACTCGTAGCGATGGGTTGTCTCTCCCCTGAGAGGGGGATGGTGTTTTCTAGAAGAGAGCCTAGATCTGAGCCTCTGACATTCTTGTAACATGCTCCTTGCAACTGGCCAGGCCCGTCTGCTCCCTTGGGTCACCAGAAAGCCCAGAACCAACAACAATTGTATCACCTGAGTTCATCTTCACGGTCTCTGCATCCATGTCTCTCTCATTCTGATGCCTTCTGCATTATTTCTATTTTCCTGGTTCTTGGGCATGAGTGAGAGATTCAGCAGAGGCCCTTCCTGGTCTGAGGCCCAGCTTTTCACTAGCCCGTGAACAGGGATTTCAACTCTGTTGCTCAGTCCCGGGGTGCAGTGGAAGAATAAAGAACCTCCTTATAGGTGGGTTATGAGCATTAAATGAGACATGACTATGAAGAGCTCAGCCAGGGCCTGGTACAACCTAAGCCATTGACATGGGCCTCATTTCCCACTCTTGTTTAGTATTTTCTGTGAGCTGCCATAAACCTTTTATGGAATCTAGTGGA
This sequence comes from Condylura cristata, assembly GCF_000260355.1. Taxonomy (NCBI): domain Eukaryota; kingdom Metazoa; phylum Chordata; class Mammalia; order Eulipotyphla; family Talpidae; genus Condylura; species Condylura cristata. Next base: position 39,544,407 of record NW_004567116.1, on the reverse strand, counting down.
AGTAGGATGTAGAGAAACAGGAGAAGAAGGCCCTGCCCGGCGTCCCTCAGAGGTCATCTTTACTTCACACCCAGAGCCGACTTCACACCCAGTCCTGGGGCCTGAGTTTGCTGATGGCAGATGAGGGGCTTGAGGTCTAGAGGCCTTGCATCTGTGACCTCAGAGCACAGGTCACCCAGATATCTTTCTAGGTGAACCTTTCCAGGATCACCTAGAAAGATATCTGGGTGACCTGTGCTCTGAGGTCACAGATGCAAGGAGAGTCGAAGGCAGGAAAGTGGGACTCTTACTCCCCACCATCTCCAACCCCCTTCTCCTAGTCTTGTCTGTGGGGACCGTTTATGCTCCCCTACCCCAGGCAGAGAACCCAAAGCACTGGCCGTGGAGAAACCTGAGCTTCAGTCATAGTGTCTATCTGCACCAGGCCTTCCTTTACCACCTGCGGGCTCCTTGAGGCAAAGACTATGGCCTGCACCCGTTGACCCCCTGTGAAAATGCTTTTGTACTGCTTCAGAGACAGGAGGCCATTGAGAGGAGACAGCACTGAACTGTCAGAGGGCCAGACTGTGTCTGACCTTCTGCCCATTGCACAGATAGGGAGACTGAGGCCACACAGTCCTTACACGACAAGCCAGCATCTCCTGGGTACCATGGAAAACGAATTCACTTTTAGGAGAATATTTAGAGGTACCCCTGAGACTGGCCAGGATCTTGAAGGGGTTTCAGAAACAGACCCCTCTCTCTTCCTTTTCTCCCCCAGATATCCCCTTGTCTTCAAAAGATGCACATCAGGGGACCTGGGCTTTCTGGCAGCCTATTTCACCCTACTGAGCCCTCCCCCCTGGTCCAGCCACCTCCCCACCAGTGGCCTGGGGGCAGGGCAGGGCCAGCCCTTGTAATTGCAAGCAGCCCGTGCCAAGGCAGCCTCGAGGGGGCAGGGAACAATTCCTCCTACATCAATATTTATTGCCTGAGAGCTGCTGGAAGCAGATCATCATGTTCTCAGTCTTTGGTTCTTTTTTAAGAACCTCTCACCCCCTTTCCTCCCCACTCCCCATCCCCAAAGTGCTGACAGGATAAATCCAGACAGCCAGACAGGTTCACAGTTGGGGAGCCAGGGTTTCAAGGCATCACAGAGACAGTTCTTAAAACCTGAATCTCTGCATCCTAGCAGCGTTGACTCAAGGAATCATGTGTCCCCAGAATCCAAGGCACAGAGAGTGTTGCTCCAGGAATTTAGCCTCAGCCTCATACAGGACAGAATAAAACATGAAGGGACTTGTTCAAGGTCAAACAACTGCCTGGTGATTGAACCTGAGCAGGCAAGTCTTGCCTCGCTGGTCCCACCTGCTGTGGCCCACGTAGCTGTTTGCCTCTTTAAATTTGGGGCCAGACTTGGAGATTTTCTGTAATCAGCACTGCAGTTTGTGCCTGCCTCGATGGTCCTACTCGCAAGTGCACTTCCTCAAGTTCTAGAAATTCCGTCTCCTCCAAATTTTGGCCTGAGCTAGGTAGAACCAGAAAGGACCATCTGTGGTTCCAAGCTGTCTTCTTCCCTTGAAACTGGTTCCTTTCCAGGCCTGCCTTCCCCTGCCTCTGAGCCAGCCCCAGGCAGCCCTTCCCATCTCTGGAAAGTCCCCACAGCAGAGCACCCACATCTGTGCACCCTTTAGGGGGGGCGGTTTGGACTTGTCCCTGTGCTCCCTTGCTGGCAAAGCCCTGGCTCCGTAGCCAGAGCTGCTACTTGGTTGGTTGGTGGGTTGGTGGGTTGGTCGCCCTGCCCAGCTTCTCTGCTCCTCCTCTCTGCCCCTTTGCAGTATTTTCTAGGCTTTGCAGGGAGCCCCAGCACTCCCTGATCACCCTCCTAGGGCAACCCCGCTGCAGTGGAAGCTGGCAGGCGAGGCCTTTCCCGTTCTGGCCCCTGCTGGCTGTTCCAGCATCATTGCCCTCGACCCTATCCTTTGCTCCAGCAGGATGGTGGGGGTCCTAGGGCAGCCGGGTCTGGGAAACTGACAGCTTTGGACTCAAATCCCAGCTTTTCAAGGTAGAGATATTTTTAACCTTTCCTCCCAGGTCTAGACTTTCTTGCTCTAAGGAGACTCTGTTTCACATCACGGTAAAATTATTCAAATGCGCCAACTTGCCACATTAAATGGAATCATTCTTGCTGCAAAATTGCCTACAAGACTTTTATAAATTGTCCCATTGAGATTAGAATTACTCAGCACCAAGTAACTTACTTAATGTATGACTGTCTGTGATTTTTCAATTACCTCCTTGTGAAATGATAATAAGTTTCTACAGCTGGTTTCTGACAGGAAGCTCCTGAAACTTAAGAATTGGGGTGATAGGAGAACCTATTGTAATATTTAGTCTTTGATCTTAGTTTCTGACACAGAGGTCTTAAGACCTTTGTAATTTTCTGAGTTACAGGAACACCTGACCTTAATCCCTCGGAATTTCCTGGTAACAGAAGCACCTTGGGTCCAATGAGGCAACTCTTGGTGGAATCGGAAGCTGGTCACAGAAAGGCCAGTTAATATTAAAAACTTGGACCGTCCAGCTCTAGCCCCCCATTCAGCAGAGAGGCGAGAGGGCCTGGGAATACAACTAATAGTCAGCCACGTATATATAGAGAAGTCTCTATAAAAATCCCCAGGTACAGAGCTCAGGAAACATCCAGGTTGGGGCACACATCAATTACCAGAAGGGAGATGTACCCCAGCACACAAGGACCGAAACTTCTGCACTCAGGAACCTTCTAGGCTCCACTCTGTGCTTCGCTTCCTCGGGCTGTTCATCTGTACCCTGGTAATATGCTTCCCTGAACTCTGTGAACAGGTCTAGCAAGTGATGGAATCTCAGGTGAGCGGCACAGGGAGATCTGACTTGCAGCTAAAGGAGCTGACATTGTGGGTAAGCTGGGGACCTGGCGCTTATGGCAAGAGTCTGAAGGGAAGGCGGTCTCACAGCTGAGCCCTTGACTGGTGGGAGCTGAAGCTTCTCCAGTTGGATGGTATCAGAGTCGAACTGGACCATAGGACACCAAGCCCGTGTTGATGAGCCCCGGTCAGCATGGGAATAACCCATCTATCTGGCCTGGCCTGTGTGAGTGAAGGGGAAGCACAGCAGTGTTTTCTCTTTATGCTTCCCTACTTGGGAAAAGAGAAAACCAAATGGAACAGAATGTGTAGGAGTAACAAAAGTTAATGAGGTTGAACCTGATGCATGTAATGAAGCATTCAAAAATTCAATTGTTAAGGGGAAGGATGTCCTGAAGGAACTCTGCAGAGTCTTGTGGACTCCATCCCGTACTCCAGCTTTCTGGACCCTACACACCACTCCAGTGATTGGAAACTACAACTCCCAGCAGTACCAGGGAGAGAACTGCGAGGACCCAAGGGTGGAGCTAGCAGGAATTCTGGGATATTTGGGGGGTAAATAGGGCATGATTGCATCTCACACGACTCTCTCTCTCGCCCGGGAAGCAGCTCTCCTGACTGCATGACTCTGTGTGTTCAGTCAGCCTAGCCATAAGTTATACCAGTTACCTTGTATTCCTCTCGCTTTCCCTGGGTTGTTCCTTTTCCTTTCCCCTTTTGTAAATAAACCCGTTATTGACCCTTTTGTGTGTCCCTGCAGTATAACTGAGTAGTGAGTGAGCGGGTGAGGCCCCACAGACAGGCGGCCCAGTCCACTCTGGGCTACCCTGTAACACTATTTTGTCATTTTCTTTTATATTTTGAAGCCCAGTGGGTTGTTTATCAGTCTCCTACTTCTGTGGGTCCCTGGAAAACTTGGAGAGCTTCTTGCCAGGAATCTTCTCTCCTGCCCAGTGATGACGTGGCTCAGCCCTGCTCACCAGCTGTGACCCTGGGCATACCCCTCACCTGCTGAGTGTGAGGCCTCCTGGTCCACTACCCATACGCCTGAGCCCCTCCCTCGTTTTTATTTATCAGCGTGCCTTTGTCCTCCTAAGGCTGCGCTGTTTGAGGGTAGAGACCATTTCCTGAGCTCCACTAGGCAGAGACTGTGCACTACGTAGAGGCCAAGGACTGGATCCCAGCATCCGGCACAACAGCTAGCCTAGAGACTCACGTGGTGGACATTTGTTCCTCGCTGTCCCTGAAGAGGCTCCATTCATTTCTGTAGTCAAATCCTTCACCCGGCTGTGTCCACACCTCTCTCCTCTCCCTGCCTCCACACAGCCTTCACAGTCCAGCTAACGCCCCTCTTCCTCTCAAGCCTGCACAGACCTCCCACCACCCTCCACCTACACCAGGTCTCAGCCTTGCTACGGCATGTTCAGAGTTTATAAAACACTTGAAGGGACGAGAAGAGAGGCCTCAGAGCAGCGGTTAGTGCGAGGCGTGGGCCCAGGCAGACTTGGGCTCCTGTCCCAGCACTTCCCTGGCTGGCGTGTGGCCTGTGAGGTCAGTGCGCAGGAGGGGGGAATGGAGCTTAAGGTCACAGAGGAGTCAGTGGGGGTGGGGCCAGGGACAAGGAAGGGGTCTTACTTTGCTGGCAGAGGATGCTGTCATTGCCAAGATCCTTCGCTGAAAGTGAAGCTCGTGCTTTTCCTTGGGCATCTCCCTCGGGAAGAAGAAGTAGGGGATGGCAGCCAGGGCCACGGCACCAGAGGCGACAAGGAAGCCCAGCCACCAGGCACCCACCCAGCGGGGGTCCCTCGAGGTCAGGCTGATACCACCTGGAAGAGAAGACCGCGTGAAGTTGGGGCCAAGACCCTGAAACACAAGGAGTCAGGAGACTTGGGTTACAGTTATGGCCTCTGTGGCCTCGAGCAAACCCCTGGCCCTCTCTGGCCCTTGACTTTGTTACCTACTAAGCAATGTATGGAGAGGTCGATGTCATGGGCTTTGGAAATGAACTTCTAGGCCTGAATTATATAACTCACATAAATTTGAGCAAATTACTTAACCTCTGTGTCTGTTTCTTTCTCTGGAAAGCACAGGTAGCAATAGTGCCTAAACCATAGGGTTGTTGTGAGAATCATGGAAACTAGTACAGGCAAAGCACTCCACATGGAGTTGGTGCATTGCTCTTCTGTGTGATGCTGTTCTCACTGGGGTTGCCATGAAATTCATGTTTCACATGCTTGTAGTTCTCACACCTACAGGATGATTAAAACCAGCAGAGGGCTTATCAAAAATACCTGGCCTTGGGCCCTCCCTGCTGGCACAACAGGTTAAAGCACAGCACTATGAAGCTCTCCGCAGCCACTGCGGCATGAATTTGATCCCCAGTCAGGGACTGACCCACATGGCGCAGCAGACCTCTCCTGACCCACCTGCTGCTCCCCTTGGCAGTGTATTTCAGTCAACCCCCCTGTTCCGTTCTCTACTCTGTCTCTGCTGATCCTCTCACCTCCCACACCTCTGGCCTGTACCCCAGTTCGTGTGTATAAATAAATAAATCTTTAAAAAAAAAACCTGGCCTTTCCCTGTCATAGGTTATCATATAACTTAGCCTATCATAGGTTGGGGTGGGAAGATGACCACGAAATCTGTACCTTTGACAAGTTCCCTGGGTACAACTAGATGAGATGATCCAGGTGTACCTCCTGACTGGAGTGCACACATCTCCCATCAAACCTCCCATCAAACCTCAAGGTCAGCAGCCACAGTCTTGTAAAAACACTTGATCAAAATACAAATGCATGATGACACCCATCCAGGAGTGGGACTGGCTATGGGGTGCCTGATCCCAAGCCTCAGCCCATCTCGGGTGGGGCCCAGCATACACAACATGTTCTCAGAGAGCCTATCTGCAAGGCTGGGACAGAGTTGGCTTTCTCCCTGATTACCTCCTCCGCTTCTTAGTCCCCCGCTCTGTGCCAGGCTGGTGAGTGCTCACAACTCCTCCACTTTTCACACGCTAGTTTCTGCCTGCAGCAGGCACGATCTGCCCGTCCCAAGAAACCCCCCAAGGAGAAGCAAGGACTAGGGAAGAAACACTCTGGTCCGCAGCCAGGCCTCATTTGGCCATGAAAGCGCCACACCTGCCAAAATGATGTCAAAAGACATCATAAAACACACCTTCTCCCAAGCTGGGGAGTTTGGGGAGCTACAAGGATCCCTCAAGCGCAACCCTTTTCTGCAAGGAGAGAGGAGCTGCGACCAGAATCAAGTTTTGGCTCCTGGGCCCAGATTTTGAGAAGAGAGGTGATGTGGGGCAGTCCCTGGTGGCTCTTGCTCAAACCTGCCCTACCTGGAAGCACCTTTGACAAAAGCAGACTAAGAAGCAGGACCTGCCTTTCTCTCTGTTTGTACACATGTCACCTGAGGCTTCCAGGGCTTGCTGGAAAGTCTCCAGGTGAGAGATGGACTTCAGAGAAGCAGAAAGCAGAAGGCACAACAGGGGGCTCAGAGCTGCTTGGTGTGGCAAGCGGCAGCTGAAACGGCCTGTCACCTGTTCTACAAGGACCCGCTACCATTCCCCATGGAGTGCCAGGGTGCCACAACCTCCTGCCACCTCCTTCCTGACTGCCTCAGCCCGAGATTCAGTCCTACTCCTTGGCCCAGTCTGATCACACTTGGATCAGAGGCCACTAGCTCCCGATGGTGTGCTCTGCACAGTTTCCTGGTCAGGGAACTGTGAGAGAGGCCACTCGAAATTTCTCTCTAGTCCTTGTTTCACCGAGTCTTGTTCTTCCTCAAGATGGGTGCTTCCTACAGGCCAAGGGAGTGTGTGTGCCTGTGTGGGCAGCTGAGCAGGTGCTGGGGGGCTGGGGAAACTGAGGAAGGGGACAGGAGAAGGCTGGCAATAACAGCAGGGATAACCTCCACCCCTCCGCATCTGATTATGCTTAGTAGGTTTCCTTCCTCTCACTGGGTTCTGATGGCAGCTTTCAGACCCAGACAGGAGAGCATCTGAAAGATGACAAAGCTGGGGCTCAGAGTGGTCAGAGCCTGTCCAAGGCCAGTGGGCATGGTGGGTCCCCTTGTTTGGGACGGCAGGCCTGTGTCCCAGGGACTGCTGGGGGCTCGTGAGGCTTACCTTCCGGCATTCGGTCAATGTCCACATACAGGCTCAACATGAGGCCGCCCAGCCCATAGGCCATGCCTGGCCCTATCATGGTCACTGCAAACAGGACCCCTGCAAAATGAAGCCAAGGTTAAGCCCTCTGGCCTGGCTCCCCTCAGTGGGGCAGTCAGTGCCCACCAGACTCCAGGGAACAAAAGTAGCTGGTCTCCTCGGTCAGGCCCAATAAACTGTCCAGGACTTCCCTGGACATTTACTACTTGAGCCTCTCATCTCTGCCTCAAGTGGCAATAAAAGGGATGGAACCAGTCTCACCTAGGTAGAGGGGCGAGTTACTGTTGTGGGCGAAGTCATCGATGTAGGAGATGCCGAAGGGCTGGATGGGCACCCCTCCCACACCAAGCAGGGTCTGTGCTGTGAACATGATGCCCACCACGGTCAGATGCTTGGTCTCTGTGGAATCCGAACAGCTGCCATTGGAGGGGCCCAGGGCTGGGGTCAGGGCCAAGGCTGTGGGCAGGCACAGGGAAGATTCGAAGTCTGGTAGCATGTTGCCTGCAGGATGATAATAGAAAGGAGATGCTGAAGCTAAGAGTTACCAAGCACTTGCCAGACGCGAGGTACTGTCATAACTGCTGTGTCTATAAATCATTTGACATCTAAGGGATTTCCCAGAAGGGGAAACTGATGCTCAAACAGCACTTAGTGCACCAGGACCGGAACCCGGGCAGGGTGGCCACGAGGCCCTCCTCCTTAATCCATCCACTTTCTGAGCAGAGGTATATGGACAAGCTATAGCAATGGGGGCCTCTTGAGTGGGTTGGGGTGTTCAGAGGGGGTAGAACCAATTGGATTAGGGTCAGGAAGAGCAAACACGATTTTCCAGAAAGAGAAGTGAGGAGGGGAGTTCCAGGGAGAGGCCACGACCCATGCAGACCCAGGGGCTTGAGAAGCTCAGCACAGCTGGCTCACAGAGGATGAGGGACAAGGCCAAGGTGAAGGCCGGGTCAGGCAGGGGAGAGGAGCTGGGCTGCCCTGTGGAGGACACTTGTGTCCTTGGCCCTCGTGGGGGAAGGAGCAGGGTCAGCTCAGGACACACAGATGCACAGTGCAGTAAATTTAGGGGAATTTCTTAATTTGGTAGCAGACACTTGTTCCCTGTAACTCACCAATATTTGGTGAGCAAACTTAAGGAGACCCTCACACTATTATTATCCCAAATGTGGGTGTGAATGTGGCCTTCTCTCTGTGGTTGGCCCACCCCTTCCGGGAGCCCGGGTCCTGAGTGGTATCCACCCAGCCTAGAATGCCACTTTCTGGGACTAGAAAAATCCATGTGAACCAAGGTCAGGGAGCTAGGCCTGCAGGTAAGGCTGGCTGGGCTGGAGCCTGTGGGACTTTGAAAGAGATCTCATCCCTTCCTGGGCCTTGCTTTCCTATCTCTTGTACAAGCTGCCTAGCATGGTATTTCTTTCTTGTTTTTGTTTTCTTTTGTAAAAGTTTATTTATTTCTGTGTACAGAATGGGAGTAAAGGCCAGAGGTGCGGGGGGCGGTGAGAGGATTCACTAGACACAGAGTGGGGAACAGAACAGAATCTGAGACCTAGAGGAGAATGACTCGGTAGCCTGGAGCAGGGCCCTAAGGCCAGGCTGGCTGGGTGTCACACACTCCACTATTTGCAGGGAAGTCCCTCCCTCCCCAGTCTCCATCAACTCACTTGTGAACTAGGATAAGGAAACACCTTCCTTATAGACTTGGTGAGATGAGAGGTGTCCACACACAGTGCTGATTATTAGACATGACCATTACGGGGATCAAGCGTCTGTTTCTACCCTGTGTCCCCAAGGCCTAGCAGAGGGCCTGGCACGTGGGTATTAATGAAAGATTAGTTAAGTACGTTTGGATGAAATATGAGTGAGTGAGATCGTCTGGAATAGCAGAGTAGGATGCGTGCTTGAAGGTCGCCAGCCCAATCTGCTCAGTGCACAGATGTGGAGACTGAGGCTCAGTCAGGAGATGGGCTTTGTGCCCTGGGACACAGTAGTGGGGCTCCCGTGGGCCCCTCCAGCCCAGCCCTCCTGGTCTTACCAGCGCTGCTGTGCTCGAAGCGGTATGGCTCTGAGATGAAGTGCGGGAGGGCCATGACCAGCCCCGCCAGGGCCACGAGGACAGCCCCGCAGCCGATGAGTCGGGGCCGGTGCACCCGGCTGCCAAAGTAGCTCACAAACACGATCAGGGCTGTGTTCCCCACCTGCAGAGTGGTGAGGGACCTGTTAAAGTTGAGCAGAGCCCAAGACACACACCTGTGCTGCCACTGACTTTATCCCCAACCTCAGTATTCCTGTCTGTGTAATGGATATTCTGGCTGAATGAGCCAGCTGGGTCCCTCCCTTGGGTACAGATGCTGGGTCCTCCTGGGAAGGGCAACTCCATCCCATTAAGAGAGCCAAATGGGGGAGAGTCGACAAGGCTAGAGCTTCAATTTCATGGCGATAGGACCCCAAGTCAGAACACAGAAGGTGAACCATCAAGGAGAGGTTTTGAGTTTCTGGGGCATCACGAATGAGAAAAATAAAGCAAGTCTAAGGCCCGAGGACCCAGGCTTGGGGTTTTGGGCCTTAGAATCAAAATCTAGGATGTGGGAGTTGGAAGGAACTCGAGGGCTTGCAGGGGAGGGGCAACTCTGTCATCGGGGGCTGGGTATGCACCCTACTACACTGCTCACTGGCTGGTGGCCACTGGGGTCCTCATGGCCTGAGCTCCCAGACCCCGCTGGTGGAGGGGAAGTAGCAGCTGAGGGTTGGCGGGAGGAAGGAATCTGGGAAGAACAGCAACTCTACAGTTCATAGATGTGCCCCTGAGGCCCAAGATGGGGAGTGGGTCTTCCCCCCAAGACCCAAGACTGACTAATGGCCTTCCCTTCCCACCTCTGAAACCTGGAGGTGGGGTGCTGGAGACTATCTGGGGGTGATGTGGAGCTTTTAGGTTCTGGGTTAAGAGGAATATGACCCATTACCCAAGGGGTAGAGAATTTCACAGAAATCTGTGGGAGTAGGGAAGAAGGAGAATGTTCTCCAAAGAGAACTGATGCCTTCTCTGAGGGAACGACTTGGCACAGCTGGACTGTGACCTCCAAATCCACCAAGCAGCTCGCCTGCTTCCTGCTGCCTGGAGCAGAGGCTCCTGGGTCCTTGGGCAACTCAGAAGGTGACCCACCCCCACATCCCAACCTCTGAAAGCTCTTTCTTATCTATAACTTAACCCCCTAACAAGTGATCCAAGGGCAGGATGGACCTCCGGTCTGACCTTACAAGGGCAGAGGCGGGGGACCCTATGCATCTCCTGTTAGGCCTTGTCCTAACACCTGGCTGGTCAGTTTCCAGGCCAGGACACTGCAGAAGCAGCTGGGTGGGAGGAGGAAGCTGCAATGGGTTTGCCTGCACACAGGGAAAGTGCTTGTGGTGGGGGAGTAAGAAAGGAGGGGTGGGGGGTGTCGGATGAGGGTATGGGATCCTTCAAGAACACCCCTATGATTGGACCAGGCCAGTACCTCATTGAAGGAGGCGAGCAGACCCGAGGTCTGACTGGAGAGGCCAAAACGCTTCTCTACCGTGGAGATGGAGCTCTTGAGGTAGCCGGAGATCATGAGCTGGGCCAGCTGCAGCAGGCTGTGGCACAAGACGAAGAACTGGCCCCAGAACCCCAGGGGTGGCACAGGGAGACAGGTGGGGAGATGAAGAGAGAGAGTTGGGAGAGAGAGAGAAGCCGCAAGTGAAGCAAGGGGTAGAGATGAGGAGACAGTGAGAGCAGAGAGCGAGATGAGCAAGAAGAGAGTCAGAGAGAGGTGGTGGAGCAGGGGAGGGGCAGGATGGGGGGTGAGAGAAAGAATTATTACACAGCTTTTCACACAGGCCTAAAATCTAGAAAAGCTTCTGGATACACTGGCAACCCACAAGACTGAGGGTAGGGGCTTCTTGGGGCCAAGGATGGTGCGAGCCCACTCTGATGCTCAGGGCTAGTACCCCAAAATACATAGGACCTCCCTCTTCCACCACCCTGCCCCTGATCTCCTATCCTTCCCCACCCCACCTGGCCTACCCTACCCAGCCCCACCCCAAACATCTCACCCTGCCTCCTGAAAAACTGGCAGGATTCCCAAGAGAAGAAACACTTGTTTCAGAGAATTAAAAAATAAGGTGTTAATGCCAGAGCTTAGTAACCTTTACTCCATTCTTCCCAGTGGCGGTTTCCTCATCTGTACCAGGTAAATGACTGCCTACCTCCCCCGCCTCCCAGGGTAGCTGCGAGAACTGTGAGCCCGTGTGGAGCAGCACCTGGCACAGAGCCGCCACCCTGTAGGGGCCAGTGGATGCCCTGATGTTTAGGGCTGCCCTAGGTAGAGCAGAACTCCCCTATTCTCATGCTGATCCGCCCCCCCCCCCTCGTGGTCCTTCCCTTTCCCTGTAGGAAAACATGGTGCCAAAGACATCTCCCATTCCCCCACGGAGGTCCCTCTTTCCTCTCTGGAAGGAGAGAACATGCACTGGCTGCCTTCCACTTGCCCAAAGCCAAGCTCCATGTATGAATCATCCCTGAGAGCCTCTTGGCCACTCACTCTACAGGTGAGAAGGCAGACTCAGAAAGGGAGCGACGTGCTTGGCGTTACACAGTCAGGAAGTGGCTGCACCAGCTTTGCCCAGCTCAGATGGTCCTGCTCCTGCCAGGCCCCCAAGGGTACCTTAAGGTTGTGAAACACACGGGTCCGCACGTCCTGAGGGCCTGGGGTGCTTTTGCCTCCAGGTGCGTCTTCTGTGCCCATCATGGCCTTCGTGTCCTGCTCTGGCATCTGGGACCCTTCGCCCATGGGCCCTAAGGGAGAACCAGTCAAGAAGTGAGAGTGAAAATGGCGTTCCTGAGAATGACCCTGACACAGCATCTCACAGGGAAGGAACCTTAGTGGTTGGTGAGAAACTCAGAGTCAAATCACCTTCACCACCCTGCGCCCCAGGTGCTGGAGGGCCCAATCTAGACGGGGTGTGCCGTCCCCTGCCACGTTGTGCAGATGCTGGCGGGACCACCTATGTCAACCTTCCTTTCTGTTCCCAGCATACACCTGGCTTCACGGCGAAGCTGCTGGTCTCCCAGCCTTGAGAGTGGCCCTGGTGTTCGGGACACAGGGTCTTAGCACCTCCTGGATCTACGCTTTGTCATGATCCTGGAGGCTGAGTCTGGTCTGGGTCTGTCTAGCTCAGGCTAGGACCAGAGATCTGGGCCAGGAACAGGGTCAAGCTATACCTATGGTCATATGGTAACTCTATGTTTAACTTTTTGAAGCATTGTCAATTTTTCTGAGCTAGCTGTACCATTATACTCTCCCAGCAGTACAAAGGCTCCCTGGCAGTGTCAGAGGCTGACACTACCTCGGGGTAGTTTGGGACAGACCTGGGACCCCCTCCCCCAGGACATCACTGGGCCCACAGAGCTAACCAGCCCAATCCCCAAATGAGGCCATCAGGCCACATTGCTGCTTGATGTGGAAATTGCCCTCAAAGTTAACATCAGACAACCTGTTCTAACAAACTGAGACCCCAGAATGGGGAGTTACGACAAAGCTGTGTAAAACCTAGACCCTTGCCCATTAGACAGGTGGGCTTCTCCCATGGTGACTTGTCAGTATCCCACTCACTGCAGCAAGAGGAAAGCAGAACCTCTCAGATGCATCTCCCAGGGTCTCCTTATCTCAGCGAGCAGCCCAGAAGTCTGGCCTTGGGAGACTCACCCTCCACTTCAGATGGAAATCACCTGCTGCCTCCTGGCAGCTCAGGCCTCCTTGGCCTTCCGGCCCTCGTAGCACCCCACTTCCTGCGGAAGCCTCCTCCATTGTTTGATAAGCCTCTCAACTCTGTCAGGAGTTTCCCCTCATTCAACAAGCTCCTTTTGGAACCTGGAAAGTAACTTGAGGATGCTGCTGACCCTGAGGGACTCTTATTCCATCTCCAAACCAAGCAAACAAACTCGGGGAGTGGGGGAGAGCTACAGAGGCCTGGAACTGCTGCAAGCAAAGGTCCTGTGCTCCTCACACCAGGGACCTCAGAGTCAGGAATTTTTAAATAACGGTGATATAATTCACATACCATAACATCAATTCCTTCAAAATATACAGTCCTGTGGTGTTTAGTATATTTAAAAAGTTATATGCCATCACCATTATCTTATTCTAGAACATTTCATCACCCCAGTGAGCAAACCCAGATCCATTAGCAATCACTCCCTATTCCTCCCTCTCCTAGCTCCTTGCAAGCACTAGTCAGCATTCTGGCTCTCTGGATCTGCTTATTCTAAATATCTTATATGAATTTATAGAAATGAAATCATATAACGTGGTCCTTGGTGACTGGCTTGTCACATGTTTTCAAGGTTTATCCATGGGGTAGCTGGAATCAGAATTTCATTATTTATCCTGACTGACTAATATTCCATGGCATGTATATGTAGTCGATTTTGTTTATCCTTTCATCTATTGATGGACACCTGGGTTGTTTTAGGCAGTGTGTATATTCATGTACAAATTTTTCTGTAGACACATTTTCTTAATTATTTTGGGAATGCAGACAGGAGTGGAAGCCTGTGTCCTATGGTAACTCTATGTTTAACTTTTTGAGGCATTGTCAATTTTTTTCTGAGGTAGTTGTACCATTATACTTGCCCAGCAGTATAATGGCTCCCCAGCAGTGTAAGATGGCTCCATTTCTCCACATTCTTGCTAATACTCATTATTGCCTGTCATTTTGATTATAGCTCTCCTACAGAGTGTGAAGTGATGTCTCATGTGGTTTTGATCTGCATTTCTCTAATGACAATTGATGTTGAGCATCTTTTCATGTGCTTATTGGCTATTTGTTTATCTTCTTTGCAGAAATGTCAATGCAAAAATCTTGAGGAGTTTGGTTGAAGAAATAAAAGTGTGTCTGACTGAAGAAGAGTCTCTTTGAGGCCATAAGCTCACAGAGGAAATAGGAAGACAAAACAAAAATGACACCTGACAGGGAGGAGATATGGGTTTGGCCAAGTGAAGAAGAGTTGGGGTGCTCTGTGGAGTTGACATTGAAGAGGAAGAGGTGAGGGGCTTACAGCAAACTCACCCAGAGGAGATTAATGGGACCATTTTTGAGTCCTGGTGCCTGTCACCAGCAGAGACTGGCCCCCTGCTTGCATAGGTGCCTGCTGCATGCTCTATATGCATGTCTTTATGTATACACTCCACACAGGGTAACGCCTCTTCACGCTGTGCCTTGTGGTTCTTTTGCTATTACTCTTCTTGTAATGAGGACACCATAGCTCAGAGGGAACTAGCTCTGTTGGTTAGCGAGCGCAAGGACTAAGTCCAGGAGTTAACCTCAATACCACTCCATGCTCCTTGCGCAGGTTTGACAAAGGGAACATTCTGCATCTTGGCCCAACCAAAATAGCCAGGAAGCAGGGGGCAGGCAGGCAGGCAGATGATGGGGCTGGAGCTGACTCTGGAAGGGCAGAGGTCGATGGCTTGGAGCCCCATCACTGAAAGAAGCTGAGGAATGTGTGTGGCAGGGAGACAGAAAGCCAGCCAGCGGAACAGCTCAGAATCTCAGAGCAGGCCGAAACTGAGCCCCAGCCCAGATCCTGGGCCGATGGCATGCCTCCTGGGAATGCCTGAGGCATGCTGGGTGCTCTGCCCACCCCCACACCAAGCGGTCCCATGTGGCCCCTGGAGCCTGACCTCTGGTCCTCCCTGAATCTTCAGTCTCAGCCTCTTCTGCACTCAAGTTTCTAAGTCTCCCTTGGATTCTTTCTTCCTCTAAAGAGAAGGTTGCTTTTGGTTTCTGAAGGGGATTCACAGGCTGAGCCTCTGGGTGTGGGAGGGAGACACAGGTCCCATCCTCTCAACTTTGAAAGCAGACATGGAGTTCAACTGACCAAAGGGGTGATCAGTTGGTCATGGAACAGGCTGATCAGGCAGGTTTGGTCCTGTAGCTGAGGCCTCTACTGAGGGATGGCAGCACACAGCCTGACTCCCTGAGTAAGGTCAGAACTCCCCTGAAAAGAAGCCAGGTTTAGGGCCCCCAGGTAGGCCAAGCAGTTCTAGGGCTAGAAGCCCATGGTCTTAGAACCTGGGCCTAAGGTTATGTGTGTTCCTCATAACCCTGAGGCCCCCTGGTCCTGTGAAGCCATTGTTAGGGGCCAGTCCTGGTGGGAGATGGGTGGTTATGAAAGTCGACTTGGGCCAGGCCAGGGTGATCTTCGGAATGAGGGCAGGGGCAGGGACAGGGAGCCAGGAACAGATTCTAGCCCCTTTCACGGCTCCACTGGGTTAACCCCATCTCTTGATTATCTCTCTCTCTCTCTCATCCAAGCTCCACCCCCAACACCTGAAAAGTGGGCTCCCTCCCCCCCACATATGCTTACCATCTTTGCAGGCCTCCTCCAGCTGCAGTCCCACTTTTACGCAATCCCAGACAAGCCCCCGCCTCTACCTCCCTCTCAGCCCTGAAGTACTGGCCTTCAAACAGATGTCTTAACAAAAGTCTTCAACAAACGTCAAACAAGTCTCAACAAATATTGACCTTTCCTGTGCCATACTCTGTGGCACAGGAAAAACTTTGAAAAGTGGAGTTGTCTGTTATCACTGTAAGCTATAGACTTCACCTCATCAGCCAGGTTTAGGGCCCTCAGGTAGGCCAGGTAGTTCTAGGGCTAGAAGTCCTTATGGTCTTAGAGTTGCAGGCGTGGGGGCCTTGTGCCTGTCACTTGATTACAGGGCTGGTCATTCGCACCCATGTCTACCAGCTGGTTCTGCTGTCCTTCAGGAGATATGTCTGTTTGGCCTGCAGTTGCATAGCAAGTTGAAATTGTTAGCCAGAGACCTTCAGTTCAGTCAGATATGCCAGAGGTCTGCAAGGCAAATCAGCAGTCTGAGCCTAGCTACCCTCTCTGTGGGCAGGACTCGGTATTCTTTACACCAGCTGCATCTGGGTATTAAAGGACATTTCAGAGGGCAATCTGACAGGGAGGCCCATCTTTCTCTGCTGGGCCTTTGCTGGAATCTGCCTCTTCCAGGTGTAAGTGGGCCTGAGTGTTGGTTTCAAACTCCGAACTCCAGTCTTTTCACTGGCCTCTGTGTGGACCTGGACAGTCCCCTTCCTCGTTCTGAGTCTGCTTTATCATAGTTAGGGGAGGATACAGCATCTACCTCAAGGAAGTAAGGCATCCAGGCCATCTGGTCCAGGCCTGTTAAGGACCACGGCCCTTTGCTTTTCTGATAATCTTCAAGGACTTCTGAGACCACTAGGTCCAACAGAACCCATCCCCTTCCATGCACGTTGGCTCCACTGGGTTAACCCCATTGCTTGATTATCTCTCTCTCTCTCATCCAAGCTCACAGCTGGATCTCCCATAGCTCAGGGACAAAGACCTGAGAAGTGGGCTCCCTCCCCCGCACGCATACTTACTGTCTTTGCAGGCCTCCTCCAGCTGCAGTCCCACTATGTGGCCTTGGTCCAGCCGCCTCCTTTCCTTCTTATCCACAAAGCAGAGTGCTAATGTCAACGTCCCAGTGCAGAAAATGCCCTCTGAGCGTCAGAACCTCCTACCCACATTCAGCCTGGACACTAAAAGTCTGGAGCTACATCTTAACATCTATGTCAATTTGACTTTGCTATTCCTCTGTCTTCGGTAACATTTTTTTCTTCTCACTCTTCCCAGACTGACCAATCCACACAAATTGCTTGATTGCTCATTAAAAGAATTTCCAGAGAGACTTTTCCAGAAAAGCCAGCAATACCTCGGAGTCTTTGAAACTCGATCCTCACCTCGTTCCTCACCTCGTAATGTCCACCAGTGAGCCCACAGTAGCTGTCTCTCTACTTTTATGCAATCCCAGACAATCCCCCATCTCTACCTCCCTCTCAGCCCTGAAGTACTGGCCTTCAAACAAACATCTTGAGGAAAGTCTTCAACAAACATCAAACAAAAGTCTCAACAAATATTAACCTTTCCTGTGCCATACTCTGCAGCACAGGCAAAACTTTGAAAAGTGGAGTTGTCTGTTATCACTGTAAGCAATAGACTTCACCTCATCAGCAGGCAGTGCCTCTGGTTGTGGAAGGCAGCCGTGACACAATTCATAGCCAATGCTCTGTGAAGGAAAATTTCTTCCCCTCCAAGAATCCAACATTTCTGCTGGTAATCTGTCCTTTCACAAACACTCCCCCTGCCTCTACACTTAGGTTGTGGCAACCAAGGGAAAGCCACTTCTAGAACCCGAGAAACCAGAGAAAGTTCAACTGGAGGGCCCAGGAGGTGGGGCGCTGAGAGACAGGGCTCTGGAGCTTCCCCGACCCCTACAGGAAATGCCCTGACAGAGGAGTTTGTCCCTGGGCTATGGGAGATCCAGCTGTGTGCCAGGCTGGCCCGCTCAGCCATCCTCCTAACAGCCCCTATAGGTTGCTGTTATGACTCCATGACTCAGATGAGGAAATAGTTACAGAGCTGGAAGTGACTTATCCAGGGCCCTGGGGCTGGTTAAATGACCATGTCTGGATTAGAACCCAGATATGACTCCTGGACCCCAGTGACAATTCCCAGATGCTGGCTGCAATGACGGCCTTCCAACAAATGCAAACATAACTCCCACATAGCCATTTCGGACTCCAGCCCAGATATCCTCTTGTGAATTTTCAAAAACAGCCGTGGGGAGACTATCTGCTGTCTTCCAGCTGAGTTGGTTCACTGGCTAGTCCACAGCCTCTTCTGATGGCCTCAGAGAGATGTGTGGCTCCTGGCCAGGGGGGGATCTGACCACAGTGGAGATTGGGACTCAGAACCAAAGCTCGTGACTGAGCTTTCAGGAGGGATGTGCTGAGTGCCCCAAGACAGGCAGGGAGATTTCCCATATTCTGAGGCTGCAGGAGGAGGGCTTGGATCAGCAAAGTGTGAGGCATGACACGTTTTCTCCAGATTATTCCAGCTGTCCCTTAGCAGAGAGAACAAGATTTTAAATCACTTAGACCCGATTGTGGCCTTGGGCCAGCAATTAAACCTTCCTGATGCTCTGTGAAAGAGGAATAAAAACCTTGCTTCACAAGCTGCACAAAGGTGACACGGGTTAATGTCCTTTGTCAAGTCCAAGATGTCTCACAAGTTTCAGTTTTGGCAAACTGTCCCCAGGCCCACCAGGCTTCAGAATAACTTGTTTTCTGCCTATGGGAGTCTGCCCTGGAGTTGCTTCCACCTCTCCTGGTGTCTGAGGGGTCACAGACCCCAATGGATGCCTCCTTCTGCTGTCTTTAGTCCCCCCTCCTCACCCTATCCCCAAGCTGCATTCCAAGACCTTTTTGTTTTTTTCCTACTAATTTCCCTATGCAAAAGGAGGAAAGTCCCCTCCCTCCCCGCTCACAATGACACGAGCTCTCTCTCTCTCTCTCTCTCTCTCTCTCTCTCTCTCTC
>NW_004567116.1:39521204-39525823 GCF_000260355.1 Condylura cristata | reverse complement strand
CACACACACACACACACACACACACACACACACACACACACACACAGTTTTGCCTGGAGGATCAAAGGAGCCTGCAGAGAGACAATGTCAGATAGAGGTTACAAGTGGGGGCCCTGGCCCATGTCCCTGGCCAGGGGGCATGAGGTGGAGGGCGCCCCCTGGAGTTGTGCAGTGCATGGCAGTCCTGCCTAGGGTCACAGCTGACTCTTAGACATTGGGGGACTTGCTTGATGCTAACTCACTGAGTATTTTTAAGTTAGTTGGCTAGCATTTAAAAATCAGAAAATTTACATAAAACTCCACATTTTTGTTTTTTTCTTGAAAGATTAGCACATTTGGCAATACTTGGGCCTACATTTCTAAATAACAACGCTCAGCTGGTCCAAGATGCTGGGTCTGCATGTGGCAGTTTGCCCTGTTGGAGGCTTTTTGGCGAAGCCCACCTGACCCACTTTACTGACTTTCTTCCTCTGCTGTGTTCCACAGCGACACAAGACAGGAAGCCAGGGCAGGGTTAACCCTTTGAGGAGTGAGGAAATAGGGCCAGAGGGAGCCATGACTTATCCAGGCTTCACCACAGCAAGGACAGAGCTAGTCTTTGCTGATTTGTGAGTGAGGACGAAGATTCACTCAACACACTGACAGCTCCCTGAAGCAGGCTGCTGGGGACCCAGGGCAGCCCCAGTCCCTGCTCCCACTCCTCAGAGAGTCCCCAGTGTGTGTGTGGTGGGGAGGCAGACATCTCACAGACTCATATGACATGTGCTTATTGGTGGGCTAGAAGGAGATATAAGCAGAGAGGCCCTGGCCTGGGCTGTACAGTTCTGGAAGACTTCCTGGAGGAAGAAACACCAGAGAGAAGGGTAGAAGCTTGAAAGTGCAAAGACTGCTCAGGGAACAAAGGGTCTGGTAAGGCTGAGGTGCTGGAATCCAGGTGGGGGGTGAGGCTGAAGTGGTTCGAGACACCAGGCTATGACGAGGCTCACATGCCAGGCAGAATAGCCAGGCTTTGTCCTGAGCCCAGTGATGAGGTTGGAGGTGGCCTCTTGGGAAGAGCGCCATGCTTGCAGGGGAGAGTGTATAAGTAGATATGTTGCAGGCAGAGACCAGGACAAGCAGGAGTCAGGGGCCAAGAGAATGAGTAATAGTGGCCCTGGGCCAAGCAGTGGCAACGGTGATGGTGAGAAGAACAGCCACAGGCCACGCCGGATGAACAGGGCTTAACGGGGAGCGGGAGGGGGGGGCTGGTGGACACAGTGTGCTGGGAGTCCTGGGCAGGCGAGCAGGAGAGGCACACCTCTCTGTCTGGGTGTGCCACCCCTGAGGCCAGGAACATAGGTGATGGTGAACTCAGCTTTGGCTAGAGTGGGTTTAGGATGGGGCGGGGGGCCTAGGAGGTCATGGCTTCCAGGAGACTCCAGGAGGGAATGCCAGCCGAAGTCTGCGAGTCTGGGAGGCAAGTATGCAAGTATGGAGAGAAGCAACAGCAGCTACAAGTGGGCAACCCGTCCAGCAAGCGTGGAAAGCCACGTGCCCCCAGCTGCGGAAGAAGCCACCAGATCCAGGTCGGAGTGTTGCGGAACGGGAAAGGGGAAACCCAGCCAGCTCCGGCACTAACAGACCCGCAGCCCACGCCTGGGAAGGGAAGTGAGCCCAGCAGCAGATTTCGGACACTCAGTCCCTCATGATGGCTGATGTTGGAGAAGGCGACCACCTCGCCATGGCTGCCCCCTGCCTTGAGTCCTTCCTAACTCCTAGGTTGCCCTGGCTTCCCTCCTCCTGCTGGTCCCACCGCTGGGTTCCTGTGGCCCTTGCCAGTTGTCTCTCCATAAAGCCCCATCCCATGCCAGTCTCCTCTGCCCTTGTGAAAGGCAGTTCCAAGGCTGGTATCTCTCCAGTGTTGTCCGCTCCCCTCTTATCTGTGTGATTTGGCAGTGAATTTCCCCGTGCATAGCTGGCTTATCCTGTGACCTGATGACCATGTCAGAAATCCCAAGTCAGAAGAATTTGGTTTCAAATATTTGTTTTGCTACCTTGCCCCTGTGTGTCATTGGCTGCTCACTTAGCCTCTCTAGACTTTAGTTTCTTCTTTGGAAGTGAGAAAAGTGACCATCTTGCATTTCTGATAGGGCTGAAGCAAAAAGCCCTGCCTGCTACACTGAAGTCCTCAACAATGGCTAGAAATCTCTTCCTCCCTCCTCTAGCTGGAACAGTGATTTGCCTCAAGGAGGTCAAGGCCAGCCGCCTCTGCCCACCACTAGTGACATGATCCTCTGGCGCCAGAAGCTTGCCATTCCCCACATTCATCCTTCTCCACCCCTCAGCCTGCACATGCTGTACTCTCGGCCCGGACTGTCCTTCCTCCCCAGCAAATCACTTCTCATCTTTCAAGACCTAGCACAGCTTTAAAGTGTGATTGTTGAGGTGAGCTTAGCTGATTGGAGGAGAAGAGCAGGCTGGGGCCTGGGGGTGCAGGGCAGGGTGAGGTAGGAGGCAGCTTGGGGGCCCGAGAGCACCAGTCCTAGTGTGCCCTGAGTGAGTCCTCAAAGGGAAGAGTCAAGGCAAGAAAGAAGGGCTGGGGGTCTCTGGGCTTGGACTTGGCTGTCATCTTTGGGAAATTCCTTCTAGCGGGAACTTTGGATGGCCTGTAGGAAGATAATAGCGTGCTTAAATCCAGCGTTCGCAGGGCTCCCAGCTGTTGTTCCTTGAGGGAGATCCTTGTAGGGTGGGAGAGGAGGGTCAAGCACTTTCTGGTGGTTTCCAGGCAGTGCTGGGGCCTCGGGTTAAGACTTTCTGTTCCCAGTTTTGATCCCTTTTACTTCATCTAGACTCCAGATGGCCCTAACCATAATGAGGGCCTGGGGGAGGGTGAGCCCCGAGTCCACAGGGCATCCAGGTGAATCTCCTGTGCTCTAAAACACTGAGCTTGAGGTGCCAAGACAGGTGGCATCACCCCCAAACACAGCACACACACACACCCAACCGCTAGTTCCAGCCCATGTCTCTCTCTGCTTACATTTACTCCCAGAGGGTACCATTATACCCCACTTTACACCATAATATGAGAAACCCAGTCCTTATCCCAGGGTAAGCTTTGAAATAGGTTAGAGGGAGGGAAAGGAAGTCACAAGGCCATGGAGAGGAAGGAGGGCAGTTTACACACTGAGTCTTCCCTCAGCCTCATCTCTGCACAGTCTGTGCTGAGATCTGGGGCCTTTCAAGTGGACCAAGTAGGCTTACTGCCAGGGACGCCCAGTTCACCAGTTCACCATCATTTCAAGTAGCAGTGCCTAGAGAGCTGGGCCACAGAAAAGCCACGAGCAATAGCAGGCATCAAGGTTTTTTCTTCTCCACCCTAGGCAGGCACCCTAGAAATAGTCAAGTCCACTTCACATTGGTGAGGAGACCCGGCTCTCCCCTATGGAGAGGCCACTGCTTCACTGCTTCCTCCAGAGACAGGGGCTGAGATTGTCCACACAGAAGGGGACCAACTGACTATCATGGCCAACCCCAGGCACCCACGGCATACCTGGAGACAGTGAGTCCCAGACAGGGACAGATGCAAAACAGGCCCTGGACGCTTGACAGCCCATTGTGTGATCCAGGACCCACCTGGTTTACAGCTGTCTGGTCTGCCTAGTAGGTAAAGACCAGCCTGGGAGAAGGTAAATGTCCTGTTCCCACCTATGCTGCAGCCACTCATACCCAGAGAACAGTTTGCTTTGTCTAGAACCAGAGTAGAAAGGGGTGCCCCAAGGGGTGGGGGCTCAGCAGTGTGGGAGGGTGAGGGAGGCCCAGAGAACAATAGCACAGGGAGGAAAGAGATTTGGCATCAGACAGATCTGTGTTCTTGGCCCCCACTCTGCTACTTGTTTGCTGGGTGACCTTGTGCAAGTCACTTGCCCTCTCTGAACATCTGTTTCCTCACCTATTAAACAGAGTGAGAGCAGGTCATCGCATTCTGCAAAGCCAATGAGGCAGAGCTGAAGTTGGAATCTAGGACTGCTGGTTCTCTTCCTTGCTCCTCCTATTGGTGTGGGATGAGGGTTCAGTTTGAGCCCAGAGGGGCTGGACAGAGCAACGAAGATATGTTCAGGAGCAAGAAAGCTTGAGCAGCAGAGAGCAGGTCAGGCAGACAGGTTACTTCCCCTGGGAGAGGCAACACGGAAGGCTTCCTGGAGGAGGAAGTCTTCCTGGAGGAGTTCTGTTTGGAAAAGTTGCAAAATAGATACTACCAGCTAAGGTAAGATGATGACTTCTCTGAATCACAAAGTGCGAGCTGTTAGGGAGCTCACTACCCCCCACCCCTACCCTTACTTCCCCCCAAGCCCACAGATAGGGAAGCTCTGCTGTTGCTGTAGGGCATGTGGTGAGTGGGTTGTTTGGCTGGGCTGACAAGTCAGATCAGCCCCTGGCTGGAACCACTGGACCCCATCTCTTCCAGGCTCTGTATCCTGCTCCACCTTCATCCTCACACCCCTAAGTGCCCTCAGATCAAAAAGAGGGCATGGGCCCTCCCTGGTGGCGCAGCGGGTTAAAGCACGGCACTAAGAAGCTAGAGTCACTTCCGCATGAGTTCGATCCCCGCCTGCCCCGGAGGTGACCACATGGTGTGGCAG
>NW_004567116.1:39518139-39520199 GCF_000260355.1 Condylura cristata | reverse complement strand
CTCAGCGTCTCTGCTCCAGTCTCTCCTGCACCCTCCTCACTTCCCTTTCCTTGGGCACCCCTCCAGGCACCTGTTGCACTTTGCCTCTCCCCGCTTGTCCTTCCGTCTCGTCTCGGCTCTGTCATTATTTCTGCACTTGCTGTCTCTTGCTAGGCTCCTCTCCATCTCTCTCTCTCTCTGCTTTGTCTCTTTCAGAGAAGGGGAAAAGGGTCGGGCTCAGGGTTCTGCTTTTCCTTTGCCCTCTTGATTTCAGTTTCCTCGGGGAAGTTAGGCGAGCTCCCTGTCTCCAGCCGAGTAAACAGCCACCCACCCTGCCCCTCCAGTCATTCATTCACTCATTCGTGCAACATAACATTTACTAGGTCTGCATGAGCCTGGCGCCCTGTGGGGAACAGCCAGTCCTCCTCCACCCCACCCCAACACACCCATTCGGCTCCCAACTGCACCCTTGTCCTGGGAACTGGCTCCCACACTCCCTGCCCATGGCCCTTTGCAAACTTGCTCTGGACTTACCTATCCTGGGTCCCATGACTCCTGGGGTGCAGCAAGTCCAGCCCCTGTTTCAATCTCAGCAGCACAGCTGAGCAGGGGAAGGAGAGTGAATTTCGTGTGGCCAGCAGCCACTCAGCCACAGCAGGATGTGCTAGTGGAGGGGACTCTGGCCCCGGGGCCGCTACTCCTTGAGCCACCCTGGACGGCAGCCACCTCCACCCAGAGGGCTAGGAAGCCCTGCTGAACTCGACCACTCTCCCCACGGGTCTGTCTTCCTCAGCCTCGCGTTCTTTTTTTGGTTTTGAACTCTGCTCCCTGGCTGGGGCAGCCCAGGGCCAGGGTGAGAGGCTGGGTATGTTTAGTTCCAGCTTCCTGGTGGGAGGAGGCTGCATTTTGCATTTCCCTTGGATAGTTTCTCCTGCTCTGTCACTGGCCCAGAGGTGGGAACAGGGGAATGTGATAGGCTTCCCCAAGCCAGGGGGTGGGGGGGGGGGTGGGGGGTGGTAATGCAGTCCTGATTCTCCAGTTTCCCTGCTGGTTGCCCATTTTCGTGGGAGTCCCCTCCCCACCAAGCTTTTGTCCCTATCACAGAACTCAGTCATCCCCATGAGCCCCATTGAGACCCCTGTGCCCCACTGTCCTCCCTCACTGGGCTTCTGTCCCCCTTATCCACTCATCTCCTGTCACTGAACTCCCATCTCTGAAGATTTGAAGTAAGAGAGGGATCTGGCCACTGAAAATCACAGTCGCCAGCCTGCCTGGTGGAAATTCATGGTAGCAGCCCCATCAATCATTGCCATGTCAGTAGAGGGGACCAGGGGGAGCAGAAGGGCAAATATAAAATTCCTAGACTTTTCTGAAATGAGGACGGAGGACGGAGGCTTTGGAGCCAGGGAGGACCCTGGCCTGGGTCCTGCCTCAGCCCTGTCATTCCCTGGCTGAGTAGCCTTAGACAAGTCCTTGCACCTCTGAGTGTTAGAAGGCCCAACTATTCATCCCAGGGCTGCTGTCAAAGTTCAGTGAGCTAGAAAGAAGCCAAGCCTGGAAGTGGGCTTGGAGCAGCAAGAGAAAACCCCATTGGCCTATTCCTGCTACTCAGCACTTTCATGGGAGGTGGGGCTTGGGGGCACCGCTCTATCCTATTGACCTTACAGACCAAATATTTATTCACCATTCCACAGATCAGGCATTGAGTTTCAGTAACTGCCCAGCAGTCACCCTCCTGATAGGAGATGGGCCCCTTGCCTTGAACCTATGATGCTAGAACCAGAATTTTTTCTTTTAATTAAAAATATTTTTATTGGGCCCTCCCTGGTGGCGCAGTGGGTTAAAGCACAGCACAAAGAAGTTAAAGCCACTTCCACATGAGTTAGGTCCCTGCCTGCCCCGGAGGTGACCACATGGCGTGGCAGACCTCTCCTGACCCGCCCACTGCTCTCCTCAGCAGTGAACGTCGTCAATCTGCCTGTTCTCCTCCCCACTCTGTTTCTGGTGGATCCTCTCACTCCCCACACCTCTGGCCTGTACCCCAATTCTGTATGCAAATATATATATATTTTTTTAAAAAA
>NW_004567116.1:39508164-39517399 GCF_000260355.1 Condylura cristata | reverse complement strand
TTCACCAGAGACAGAACAGGCCGACAAAAGAAGTACACTGCTGAGGGGAGCAGCAGGTGGGTCAGGAGAGGTCAGCTGCGCCATGTGGGTCACCTCCGGGGCGGGGATCAAACTCATGCTGAAGTGGCTTTAGCTTCTTAGTGCTGTGCTTTAACCTGCCGTACCACCAGGGAGGGCCTGTTTCTAGTCTTTTGACACGAACCATCCTCACTGTATGAAATGGCATCTCATTGTGGGTTTCACCTTTCATGGGTGATGATGATAGGTACATTTTCATGTGTCTTTTACACATTTGCCCTCTATCTTCTTTGGAAAAATATATATTTAGATCTTCTCTCCATTATTTGATTTGGGTTATTTGTTTTCTTGTGGTTGAATTGTATGAGTTCTGCTTAAACCTTAGATATGAGTCCTTTGTTGGATGTATGACATGTAAATATTTTCTACGACTTAGTAGTGTGAACTTTTGTTTTCATGACAGTTTTTTTTTTTTTCTGTGCAGAAGCTTTTTAGTTTGGGGTAGTCCCATTTACTTAGTTTTGCTTTTGTTTCCCTCACCATTGTAGTTAAGTCCCCAAAAACATCACTGAGGCCAAAATTGTGGAGTTTTTTCCCTTGTACTTTATGGTTTCTGGTCTTACATCCAAGTCTTTCATTCATTTTGAATTAATTTTTGTATTTGGTGTGGGATAGTGGCCTAGTTTCATTCTTTTGCATACGACAGTCCAGTTCTAATAACATTGATGGATAAGACTTCTTTCTCCGTTGCATGCTCTTGACTCTTGGTGGGTTTATTTCTGGGCTCTCAGTTCTATTCCATTGATCTGCATTTCTGTTTTAATTTCAATCAATGTTTTGATTACTATAGCTTTATAGTGTAGTTTGAGGTCTAAGAGTATAATACCTTTATTTTCTTTTATGTCAGGATTACTTTGGCTCTTTGGGGACTTTTGTGGTAGAACCAGACTTTTTACTTCCTCCAGGCTACTTTTCTGAGGAAGACTGCTGGGTATTCTCAAATCCAAGACACAGAAATGCACCTGACCCAGTTCTAGGAATAGGTCTTAGAATGGAATGCAGGTATGGGTTTGGAGTACAACTTTTGGGGTGCAATGATGACTATACATTAGCCCCACTTGACTGTTAGTGATCGTCTGAGGGTTCCAGCAGGAAGTAGGGAGCGTTTGAAATAAACACAGATCTGCCTGGCACATAGTAGGAAATTGGTAGTTACTTCTTGCGTAATAACAGCACTGGAAACAATCAATAGTTGACTTGGATTCACAGAAAGACCAGACCTGCCCTATCCTGCTTGAGAAAACCAAATTGGTTCTATTTCTCTAAATCCTTCTGACTCATGTCAGCACTGTGGGAGACTGGCAGAGGTACAGCCTCGCAGTCTCCCAAGTGTAGGTGAAGATCAAAAGAGGAAAGGTCCCTTTAGAAAATCTGGGAGCTCCTCTCTTGACCCTAGAGGCTGAAAAAATTCTATATCCATGATTGGTCTGAGCATGTGCTGGAACCAGTTTGTCTGGCCAAGCCTTATCACTTCTTGTGTGAAACAAAGCACAAGACCCCACAGGGAGGGGAACATAGGTCACCTCTGGCATAATTGGTCTTCACTTACCACCTTTGCCTCCCTGGCTTGGCACAGAATCTAAAGATCCTGATCTAAAGATATTCTTGGTAAAACTATCCTTATTCTCTGATAACTCAGAGCTGTGGGATTGGTGTAAGGGTTGGATGCCCAGAAGTTTCTGGAAGGTAGGCTAACAGATCTCCGTGGGCTAATCCTGCAGAGGTCTAATTATGAGTGGCTAAGTCTTGAGGTTCAAGGCTGGTTTGCATCCAGGCTTTTCCAGATTTGCCTGTGTGGTGTTTGCTGAGCCATGTGCATTCAGAGAACCCCACAGTGCGTGTGGATCACAGCACCATCTTAGATCCCACAGCTGGCAAAACTTGATGCCTTTTAAAGAGTCTCATGCTGCTGGCAAAGCCTGGCACACTTTTGTAGAACTCTGCAGCTTCCCAGGCCCACGATGTTTGACCAGTCCTAGGTCTGGTGCTGAACATAATATTGTTCATAAAACCCCAGAGCCATTTGTGGAAACCGCTCCCTCTTTATATCAACCCATGTAGGGAAATGCTTTTTGCAAATCCTGCAAAATGGAAGACTCTTTTCATAGAACATTCTGAATTTGAATACAAGGAGAGAGTTCTGGGCTCCAGGTTAGAGACCTAATTTCTCTTTTATTACCTTGTTGTAGGACATTGAGAAAGTCCCTTTCTCCGGGTCTCATTTTCCATCTGTTAATGGAGGTTCTGCTGGATGACCACCCACCTTGAAGACTGCCATGAAGAAAGCTGTGAGAATGTCCAGATGATGGGGGCAGTGTGGGTGCAAGGGGGAAGAGTGGTCAGTGGTTCCTTCCTGAGAAGGGCTCCAAAGTGCCACCTCAGCACCTCTGTTCCAACTTCCCTCTGGCCAGGCAGCCAGAGAACGGATATCTATAAATGAGCCCTCAGTTGGGTACACAAGTAAGAGCATCAGTCAGAGCTTTAGCCTTCCCACCCCCCAGCTGCTACACGGCGGTCAGCCTCCAAGCTGTGCAGACATGTTCCCATGCACAGCTCATTAAGTCTGCCCCAGGAAGGTGATGTTATCGGTACTCACCCACGAGGACTCTGGCTCTTAGACAGGGTGTGTGACTTGCCCAAGGCTACTTGTCCAGAGAGGACAAGGACATCAAGGATGGGTCCAAGACACTCAGGAGATCAAAGTAAGAAGGAACTTGGAGTTCATTGAATTTAACTCTTCCCTTCAGATTGGGAGACTCAGGCTGGAGACTAAGGCCTGCTGTGTGGGGTCATGATCTATCCTCGGGATTCAGTTTCCATAAGTAGATGGTGAGAAGCAGACTACATCCTGCCAAGGGCTCAAGACTTTCTTCGCTCTCTGTGGGCATGGCTCCCAGGTCAGGACACAGTGAATGTCCTGGGCACATGAGGAGAAGCCCAGGTCTGCAGGCAGATGTGTATCCGGCCCGGCCGCTCAGTCTCACCCGCCTTGCTCAGCTTAGTCACTGGCTCCTTCAGTCCACCCAGTTTTGTATGGCCCATGCTGTGCTTTCTGTAGCAACTGACACCCCCTGGAGTTTCTTCCTCACCTCCAACACCTCCAAACCCATGGTTCCAACAGTGACCTGCCTTCACCTCCCATCTGCCTCTCGTCCAGGCTGAAGAGAATACACACTTCATGAGGAATTCAACATTCTTCTCTGAAAATGGCGGCTCCATGCCCCAGGATAAGCAACAACAGGCTCATCAGGCAGTTCAGTCCTGATCCCTAAGAAAATCGAGTCTCAGTTTCCTTTTCTGTGAAGTTAAGGTTATAGGACGCCTCCCAGTGGGCTGCTCTAACCCCATCTCTCCATATCTTGTGCCCAGCTTCCCTTTCCCAGGACACTCGGCTGCCCCAAGCCCTCCTGGGTGACCTGGAGCTGCTCACTTGCCCTCTCTGATCCTCAGTGCCCTCCTCTGTGAATTATCTTCCCAAGGCTGTCCCGGGGCTTAAGTGAACTGATAGATGGCACCTGCTAAGTTCTGAGAGCGGAGCAGATGTGAGCCATTATTAATAGGGTGAGGGTGGCAGTGAGGATGACTGTTGTGCTTCTGGAAGCAGAGGATGAGGAGGAAGTAAATCATGGCAGGTGCTCATCATGTCAGTTTGACCTGACAGCCCCATGGGAATTAATCACCAGGAAGCCCCCCTGACTTGGGAGGGAGCTCAAGGACAAAGAAGGGATTCAGCAATCAGACTGGGCAGCCATTATTAGAAGCTGTGGTTCTGCGGGTGCTCCAGACTGGGCCTGTGGATCCCAGCCCCGGCTCTGCCACGAACACAGTGGCACTGGTCAAGACCCATTTCCTGCCTGGTCCTCAATTTCCTTATTATAAAATGGTATACCCAGGGGAAGGATTAGAAGGGTCTCTTTCTATTCTGTCCTTGTTTTTTGTAAAGAAACATGTGAGCTAAAGGATGTGCCACCACTTTTATGAAGTGCCAAGTGAGGGACATGAGGGATTATGGTTATTAATAATTTGACTCCTGGGAAGGAGGACATGGGCGGTTCAGGGAGTTTGGAGCAAGGGCCCCACTCCCTGAAGACTTTGCAACACTGCCCCCTGGGGGCCAGAGGGAAGTCTGTGCCCCTGGCTTTTCCTTCAGGGGTCCAGTGAGGGAGGAGACTCTGGAAGCAAAGCTGTCAGAGAAGGCAGGAGTGGTCACTGTCCGCTTCTCCCTCTCCCTCACCAGTCTATTCCACATCACAAATCTTCCTGGCTGTCACTGCCCTGGGGGAGGCACCAGCAGCTCTGATCTAGGTCCTGCCCCAGCCTCCTCCCCAACTTCCTGTGTGCCAGAGGGAGCTTTCCAACCCTTAAACCTCCCCACCCCCCACCCTGCTTAAATCCCTGCCCCAGCCTTTAGGATAAGCTTGTCCCTCTCAACCTGACGCCCAGGAACTCTGTCCGTGTGTCTTCTGCCAGCTCGACAAGAAGAAGGCTCTGAGCAGGACTGCGTGGCATCGTTTCTGTCTTCTTCCCCTGGAGCTGTATTGCTTCATTCTTAGTCATTTTGCTGTTCATTGTGGTAAAGCATCTATGAACGTAAAATCGGCCATTTGTGCCACATTTGAAGTGTTCAGTTCCCTGGCATCAAGTCACACGTGCAAGCATCCCTACCCTCCATCTCCAGGGCTTTTCCATCTTCCCAAATGAAACTTCCTACCCTGTGTTTCTTGATTCTTTGTGCCTCTGCTTTTGCAGCTGGGGCTCATGAACGGATGAGCGTGCTTTGCACAGCCCTCTGGCAGGTGGGTGACAAGTACTCAGTGCATGTTACGATTATTTTGTTCTTCGGAGGCAACTTCTCAGGAAAGTATGTGAGCGGCAGCATACGGGCAATCCGGAGCAAGCCAGGAGCCCCTTACCACTCATGGGTGTTTCTGAGGCTTGGGCAGGGAGTTGAGAACACGCTGCCTGCTTTTCTAGGAAGATGAGTCACTTCCTCTCCTGACGGGGTTCCCAGCATGGAAATGGGATCCGCAGGAAGCAGGGTGAGAGCAGCTGCTCCTCACCCTCGGTGGCCAGGCTGACATGCCATGAGAAGCACAAGGGCAAGGAGGGACCCCCGGTGGCTCCGTTCTGACTCTCTCCAAAGGGGCCGGGCCAGGCTAACTTGTTTTCATCACTGCTGTTTATTTGGAGCATTGTCAGTTTGCCTTCTGTTTGATTCTCTCCTCAACACATTCTGCCCTAAACACCTACCCTCTCCAATCCACGCACACTGCCTGGATTCACTCACTCCTACTGTTCCTGGCACTCTAGTCTACAGTTCTCTCACCACCCGAGGGGTGCTGTCCCTATTTAAATACCTGCCCTCTTTTTTGTCCTTTAGGTAGAACAGAATGTATCGTCCTGGGGGAGGGGAGGCAGCGGGCCTGAGGTGTCCCAAGTGGAGTGGAAAGGGCAGAGGTAGATCTTTCCAGAAAACAGCATTTATGGTTGTGTTGCAATCAGAACTGGGCCCAGCAGGGAGCCAAGAATGCCACAGGCTCTCCTCTGAAGGGCCTGAGAGGGGACTTCTGTTTCTCAAGTTGAAGACGTCAACCAATAAGGAAATCCAGTAAGGAAAGGCAGCTCAGCAGAGATAAACCTCAGTCTTTGGAGTCACCTGGACCTGAGTTCTGATAACTCAGAACTCATGCTGGGTCATGAGTCTTTTTGTTAAACTTCAGTTTCCTGTAAAATGGAGGTGACCATGATGATTGACATCCACTACCAGCCAAGCCCTTTTCAAAGTTTTCTTGCATTGACTCAGCTAATGTTCCCAACAACCCACTATAACCCTTGGTTTATAGCTGAGGAAACTGAGACACAGAGGAGTTAGGAGTTACCCAAATTACACAGCTGGTAAGAGGCAGGGCTTAACCTAGGCAACCTAGCCCAGATTTCATGGCATGGCATGGAGCTGTCTGAAAGGACTAATTTGAAATCTCTGTCCAGCTATCGGGTTGAATATGGAATCAAACAGTAATCTAAGTGCCTCCTAGTGGGTCCCAGGGCTGTCCTCCCGATTATCATCTGTGTGGCCTTGGGTATGTCCCTTTCCTCCTCATCTCAGCTTTCCTTCCCACAGAAGAAAGTTGCCCCAACTTGTGACTCCCAGATTCTGCTCTAGCCCACACTGTCCTGATGACTACCTGGTCCCTGAGCCTACGGAAGCTTCAGGCTCAGCAAGCGGCTCATCCTGGGCCTGGAAGCTGCCCTCCCAGGTCCCTGCTCTGATCCCAGTGGGGTCATGGGCTATCCTCTCTCCCTGTGTGGCAATCCCCTCACATTCCTCTGTTTCTTCCCCTCCTTCTCCCTGAATTCAGAACCCACTCATTTCTCTCGACCTTTGTATAGTCCCTTACTCTTCTGTGGCTCCAATTCTCCTGTTCATATCCATCCTCCACATTCTACTGAGGTTATCTTTCTAGATCCTAATATTATGGCACCTACTCCTGCCCACCCCTGCCTCTCAGACCAAAGTTCATTTCGTATATCTACAGCCTACCTTACCAGCCTCCCCACCTCCTTGCACCACCCCCCACCCTCCCAGAGCCCCCTCACTTTTTTTTTTAAAGATTAATTTATTTATTCAAAGAGAACTGGGGTACAGGCCAGAGATGCGGAGGGTGAGAGGATTCACCAGAGACAGATTGGGGAGCAGAACAGGCAGATCGATGAAGTACACTGCTGAGGGGAGCAGAGGGCGGGTCAGGAGAGGTCTGCCTCACCATATGGTCACCTCCGGGGAAGGTGGGGATCGAACTCATGCGGAAGTGGTTTAAGCTTCTTAGTGTAGTGCTTTAACCCGCTGCGCCACCAGGGAGGGCCCGCCCACTCACTTCTTGATGCCTATCAAATACCCTTTCTCTCTTTGTAGTAGACCTAGTGCTCACCCTTGCAGGACCACCTCCAACCCCTGCTCAGACCTAGCTCACCTCCAAGCTCCCAGTTCATGACCTCTCCAGAAAGAAAAGGGACCTGATCATACCCCAGTTCTCTACACTACCTTGGCCAGTGAGCAGTAAGCAGGCTGGCCACGCCCCCAGGGAAGTTCTCATCAGCTACTTTCTCTGCTTCCAGCTTCTCAGAGAAGACTTCCAGGGCAGCCTTTCTGTGGCTGTGGTGCTAATGGCTGGAGAACACGGCTTGCAAGATCCTCTCACCCAGAGTATCTCACTAAACTATCTCTTCAGCCAATATTGCTCTTCCTGTTACCCCCATTCACAAAGGGGAGACAGAGATAGACACAGGCACAATCATTTGCCCAAGTGGAGCTGGTAGTGGAGGAGCTAGGATTTGAACCTAATACATTGAGCCTGGAAGGTGATGCCACACTGCCTCCTGGTGGTGGGGAAAAAATGGAGCTGACAGTGAGCTTGCTGAGTGGGCCGAGTCTAGACTCCCCAAAACTCCTAGTGCCTCCTGCCCAGGCTCTCTCTGGACATATTTATAACTCTCCTTCCTCCTTGACACTTTCCTTTCAGAACCTCTTGCGTCTGTCAGAGCCTCGCGCCAGGAAAGGTGAGGAGCAGTGGGGGGTGAGACAGCTTCACGGCTGACTTCCCTGTCGGAGCTGCACCAGCAGTCAGGTTGTCTCCACTTAAGGGGGAACTTCAGAGGGTCGAGCTGTTTTCTGTTCTGAGCTCAAAGATATTCCTGAGGTACATCTCTTGGTGGAGCCCCCCCTCAACCTCTGCGCTTTGGAAGGCAGGGAGGCCTGGACCGTGCAGGTCACAGACCTGCCCGCAGAGAAAGGGACAGCGCAGGTGCATTCTGGGTAAGTGCTCGGGACACCGGCTCTCTTCTGGCACCCCGCTCAGAGCTTGGGCCAGAAGAATCTTTTTTTTTTTTTATTTTTTTTATTTGTGCACAAAAGACAGAGTGGGGAGCAGAACAGGCAGATTGACGAAGTACACTGCTGAGGGGAGCAGCGGGCGGGTCAGGAGAGGTCTGCCTCGCCATGTGGTCACCTCCGGGGCAGGCAGGGATCGAACTCATGTGGAAGTGGCTTTAGCTTCTTAGTGCTGCGCTTTAACCCGCTGCGCCACCAGGGGTGGGGGGCAAAAGAATCTTAATGAAGAGACTCCCATTTCACAGAAGAGCGGGACTTCAGAAAACTGAATGACACGTTTTCTTCAAGTTGGTCTGCCATCAAGACCTCAGCAGTATCCAGAGCCGGCCTCCGCATCCCATTCGCCAGAGCAAACTCCATCACAACCTCAGCGTCTCCTCCAAACTCTCCTGCGTCCCTACCTGCCCCACTAAATTTGCAATCTTGCTTTTCTCCCACTTTGTTTTTCAAGCCCTTTCCTCTCACCTGACTCACCAGCCGTCCAGACGCTGGCCTGGGAGGCTACACTTCTCCTCCATTATCCTTCTCCTTCCTGCCCATTTCCTGCCTGATTTCCCTCTCTACTCGCTAATTCCCCGCAACAAATGGTAGCAAGCAGGCTCCAATATCTCCCATTAAAAAAGAGGCAAAACCTGGCCCTCCCTCGTGGCGCAGGGGGTTAAAGCACAGCACTAAAAAGCTAAAACCACTTCAGCATGAGTGTGATTCCTGGCCAGGGAGGTGACCCACATGGTACGGCAGATCTCTCTTGTCTCACCCGCTGCTGCCCTCAGCAGTGTCCTTCTTCAATCTGCCTGTTCTACCCCCCCCACTTTGTCTCTGGTGAATCCTCTTACCGCCCCTGCACCTTTGGCCTGTACCCCAGTACATAAATACATAAATCTTTAAAAAATAATAGGAAAAATCTTCCATGACCCCTCACTGCCTTACAACCATTCTTTTTTATTTTTAAATAATATAATAGTTTATTTTTACAACATTTTGTGCCTTTTTCCATCTCATTTGTAATCCCCGTGGGCTTCCCATCACCAAGTCATCTGTGTGCCATCACCATAGTCCAGTGCATTTCCTTCCTCCAAATGTTTTGTGATCCCATAAACTGTCTGGTATATAGCTGTTCATTATTATTATTTTCTCCCCTGGTCCGTTATACTCCTGCTATGAGTGAAACCATCCGGTATTTTTCCTTTCCTTTCTTGCTTATTTCACTAAGCATGATCTTTTCCAGCTCCATCCATGTTGCTGCAAAAGGCATGTGTTTTTTTTTTT
>NW_004567116.1:39462661-39507534 GCF_000260355.1 Condylura cristata | reverse complement strand
CCAGGGACATTCTTCACCAGCTGGCCCAACCACATGTGCCTTTGGGAGCCTCTGTGATATCATCCTCTTTGGGTTTTCTTCTCCCTCTTCCACTATTTTTTCTCAGTGTCACTTGCAAACCCTCCATCTGTGGTTTCCAGCCACACTCCATCCTTCTCACTCTTCCCTTTCTCCCTAACTAGTAACATTCACTTCCGGAGTCTTTGTCTGCATCTTAGTTCTCTCTCCTAAGTTTTAGATTTAAACCCCCAAGTATCTGTCTTACATTCCCACTTTGGGGCTTCCCTGGTGGTACAGGAGTTAAAGTTTCATGCTATCAAGTTATGGCCAGCCACTGCGGCATGAATTCGGTCCCCAACCAGGGACATGACCCACATGGCGCAGCAGACCTCTCCTATCTCCCCCGCTGCTCCCCTCAGCAGTGTATTTCAGTAGTTCCGCCTACTTTGCTCCCCAGTCTGTCTCTGGTGAATCCTCTCACTCCCTCATCCCAGCTCTCATATGCATAAATAAATAAAATATGGCCTGCGTTGTCTTCAAATGCAAAATCAAAGTCATTATCTCCCTCCAAAACTTTTATGCGTCACGTGGGGACACACATCATCGCTGAGCAGTTGAGAAAGCCCCCATAGACCAGAAAGTTCTGTGCCCTTGCAGGACTCCCAATCCTGTTGTTCTAATTATCAGCAATATCCAGCGGCAGCAGTTACCTAACCACCTAGGAGTCGCTAGGAAAAACAATACTCAGGGACTGAATTATTGAGGTTGCAGGTAGTAGGAACCTCAGGGTCAGGGCCCCAGCAGGCTAAGGAAGGGTGGGATCTGGGGGTTTAGTGGAAGCAGGCTCAACCCTGGTCTGACACTCCCCATGAAGGGCTGCTGACTTGGGGAGAGCAAGAAGCATCTGGAGTGAGCAGGAGAGCAGGCTGCCCGCAGAAGTCTCAGATGTGAAGGCTACTGAGTGCCCAGAAGGACGAGCCTCCAGATTAGGCTTTAGGGGACAGGCTGTTAGGGACTCTCACCCCACTGTGAGAGGGGCTCCAGAGGAAAGGAGGGGGCTGCAACCTTTCTGCCCCAATTCAGAACATTCTGGGCTGGCAGGCTCTGGCGCTCATTTAGTAACTGTGACTTTGGCCAGGGCATAGCCCTCGGGAACCTCCCCTCTCTGGACTACAGGGGAGCAGGACCAGGAGCCCCTCTAGAGGCAAGTGTTGTCAGATATTGCAAGAAAGCTGGAGAGAAAGCCCTGAGGTTGTTAGGAGGGTCACAATCCAATGAGAAGCTGGCCTCTTGGAAATGCAGGTGTTATAGGAGTTGCAAAGGAGCTGTAGCCTCAGGGATCCTGCGTGGGTGAGGAAGACACACGGATGGCAGCACCGAGAATGAGCTGAGCTGCGCTGCAGACAGGGAAGCTTCAGGCCTCTTTCTTGGTGGAAGCTCAAGAACCTGGGTGAGAACCTGGGTGGGAGCCCAGAGTCTGGCTTCCCTGCAGCTTTGTCATTAACTCACTTTGTACCCTCAAGCAAGAGCAAGCTACTCCCTTCCAGGAGCTTTTCCTTATTAGTAAACACACCCTCCCTGAACCCCTGCAATTGGCTTATGTGGGCCCAGTCAAGGGAGGGAACCCATGAGAGTTGCAGCAAATTTCGGGGAGGTGCAGTGTGTGTTTAGTTAGATGTTAAGGTAAAAGGAAATCAAAATCCCTGCTGACTAGTCCATTCTGAGAAAAACTTCTATTTAATTAAATTCACTTCTTCCAACTTATGTGTTGAAGATAAGTTATTTTATTATGAGTCGATTTCACCAGGTGCCTATTTTATGCCGTTTCTGCTCCTGAAGTGGGGC
The DNA here is from genome assembly GCF_000260355.1 of Condylura cristata. Classification (NCBI taxonomy): domain Eukaryota; kingdom Metazoa; phylum Chordata; class Mammalia; order Eulipotyphla; family Talpidae; genus Condylura; species Condylura cristata. The sequence continues at coordinate 39,505,689 of NW_004567116.1, read as the reverse complement.
CCAGCTCGTATGTGACCCTTTTCCGTGCAGAGGAGTCCAGCCATCTTAAGTCATTTGTTGAAAGGAGCCTTTTTTCTAGCCTGTAGAGCATCCATTTAGTTAGAAGTCCATCTGAAACCGTTTCAAAGTGGAACAGAAGAGTAGTGTATAGTTGCCTCTGACATCAGCCTAAGCACACAGAAAGAAATAAAACCTTTGACTGGATTTGTCCCCAGATGGGAAGGAGACCTTCCAGATTCTCCAGGTGGCTGGTTGGTGAGGAGTCCAGGCGGGCACAGGCCTGCTGTCAACCTGCGGCTGCTCCCCACCCGCCCCTGCCCGAATCCTCCTTTTTGAAGAAAGGTCAGGGACTGGGCTATCTGTGGCACGTTTCCACCCATATGTTCCTGGAGCCCAGATGGGGCTGTTAGGAGAGGGAGGCACTCGTAGTTTGGGGAAACAAGTAGAACTGCTCTGGGAGCCACTGTGGAGGCAGAAGCAGTGATCTGAATGGCAGTACCGCCAGGTTCTGGTCACTTTGTCCATATAAAATTATCTTCTGTCCGTTCAGTTCTGTGGGTTGACAAGCCTCACTCTGGGGCCCTGGGCTGCCTTGGGTACCCGGTAACCTTCTCCAGCATCCCCCAGGAGCCGAGGCACTCTGCCATGACTTCTTGTTTCCTTGTGATGCCGATCTGAGAGTTTTCAATTCTCACATTACCCTCAGACTTAGAGCCCAGCACAGAAGTTTCCAGAACAGTGGGCATGACATTGTTGTAGGGTAGGGAGAGGGGCACCACTGAACCCCCCAAACTTGCCTGCTCTAATTAGGTTCTGCCATCTGCTGCATCGAGACAAAACATATAAGACTTCAATGAAAAGGAACTTTTTTTTTTTTTTAAAGATTTATTTATTTGTGCATACAGAACTGGGGTACAGGCCAGAGGCTCAGGGGCGGCGAGAGGCTTCACCAGAGACAGAGTGGGAAGCAGAACAGGCAGATGGACAAAGCACACTGCTGAGGGGAGCAGCGGGCGGGTCAGTAGAGGTCTGCCACGCCATGTGGTCACCTCCGGGGCAGGCGGGAATCGAACTCATGCGGAAGCGGCTTTAGATTCTCAGTGCTGTGCTTCAACCCGCTGCGCCACCAGGGAGGGCCTGAAAGGAACTTTAATAAAATGAGTATACAATGTGGAAGACAAAGAATATAATTTCTATCAAACATCTGAAGTTACCCATCCCCTCGTGAGCAAAAGTCCACACCAAAGGGATTGGCCCAAAGCAAGGCCTGAAAGCTGCCACAAGACTAAAGCACCTTCTGGCCGGACCCCATGGCATAGGGTCAGAAATGGCCAGACAAATCTGGGAGGAAAAGAGCAAAATCAAAATCCATATAAACACTGCCATAGTCACCTCCCTACAGGTCTCTCACCCACATCTGCCTTAACCAGTCCAGGGTCAGGCAACAAGCACGGTTTCTTCATCACATGCTTGCTGCCCCATGTGGCTTCCTCGGGTCTCCTTCTGGCTCTCCATCCTGCTGCCGTCTTCTTTAGATTCCTTCTCTTCTCTCCTGTTTTCTCCTCAGCTCCACCCTCCTTCTGGGTGGGGCAGGGAACCTGGGACTTCCCCTTTACCTAGGGACCACCCTGTTACAAAATGACTAAACAGTAAAAGTTTCTGAGCTGCTGCAGCCAGGTAAGTGAAGACAATAAGAGACCCAGGAAGTACTCAGGAGTCTGTTTTACCCAGGAGGGGGAGAATCCACTGTCGACTTGGATTCCACTCAAGAGATGAATGCTGACAAAGGCATCTACACTCCTCCACCCTCAGAGGAGGTGACCCCACTACCCCATAGCCTCTGCATGTGTGGACAGAAGAATTTCTCAATGAGATTTTCAATGCTAAAACTAGACAGTCTAGGGCCCTCCCTATGGCACAATGGGTGAGAACTCAGCACTACAAGCTAGCCACAGCCACTTCAGTGCAAGTTCGATTCCCGTCCCAGAGGTGACCCACATGGCACAGCAGACCTCTCCTGACCTGTCCGCTGCTCCCCTCAGCAGTGTACTTCATCGACCTGCCTGTTCTGCTCCCCACTCTGTCTCTGGTGCATCCTCTCACCCCCTGCACCTCTGGCCTGTACCCCAGTTCTGTATACAGAAATCAATAAATCTTTAAAAAAAAAAAACTAGACTGTCTAAATAAATCAGGATGGTGGTGGTTAGTGAATGATACAACAAATGTGATGTATAATTGAATTACAGGGCACCTGGCTTAGACAGAGACCAAGAACCCCAGCTCCAGGTACACAGAAAGAGAAGCTGCTCGGGTTAAGCTGACAACATTCTGTGGTGTTCCTGGAAGAAGCAGCTCGCTCTATACTACCAACATAGGACACCACAGAGAATGGAAACATATTCAGAGACCCACTGTCCCAGCCCAGGTGGCAGGGATGAGAACAGAGCAGGGCAGAGAAGAGGAATCCGGAGCTATGCAGAAAGGTCCTTTCAGCCATCCTTGAAAAGGCTCCTCCAGATTCTCAGAGTGCGTGCATGCAAAGTCTTTTTCCGAGGCCACTGACAGGTCTCTGGGTGCAGAGGCTCATAAGTAGAGTCACGAGAACTTAAACTACATGGAGTTTTCACGCCAGGGCTTAGCTTCATCGCTTTCAACCAATGACCTGTTGTCTTCACAAGTTCTCAAGGTAAAGAATCCCACGAGGTACTGCTGTGTGAAGATAGCTGGGCTGGATGGATTCGTGCCAAATGACTGCAATGAAGATTCTGGCGCTGACCGTGGCTGCTTTCCCGGAAGTGATTCATTCACTTACCCAGGTTCTTCCCTCAGCTGTGGTAACAGGAACCAGGCCACCACATCAGACATCCTTAAAGGAACTACCTGTACTGTAAAGAAATCATGTGGTATTTTAATTGACCCTTGAATATAAATCGATACTTCTTGAGCTTTCTTTTCTTGTTTAGAATATATTCCCTCCAACCCTGTAATCTTATTGATGTGATTCATTTATATTACCTTTTACTACCTCTGTCATTGTTTTCCTTTCAGAACCAATGGATCTAGGACTAGAAAGTTCCTTAAAGGTTTTTAATCTAGTCCTTGTCCAAGTATTAAATCTCCTTTGTAGTATGTCAGCCCCAAAGAGCCCATTACATATCTCTAGTTATGAAGAAGTCACCAATTGTCAATCAAGTCCTTTGCATTGTGGATAATTTTGATTGTAAGAAACATTCCCTGTGTGAGGTTGAACTCAGGTCCCTGGAGCTGCCAGTGCTGGTTCAGTGTCTATCTTCCCTCTGAGAGCCCCTAAATGTTGGTGCCCACCTCTTCCTCATCACATGGGACTAGGTCTTCAGACACCTCACCGTCTTGGGTATCTTCATTGTATAATGAAACCCCTGGCACAAAGAAACTGTTGGGAATTCTTTCCATGGTCAAAAAGAAAAAGGCTCATGCTGGAGTTCACGTTGCCCTGATTGCTCTGGCTTCCAGATGCTAGTGTCCTGTCTGGCTGCAGACAAGAGGCCCTGACCCGCGATGGAGGCCACAACCACTAATGGATTAGAGGACTCATCACCCATCTTCTACCTGGTGGGCATCCCCTGTCTCCCTCCCTGTTCTCTTCATTTCTCCTCTTAATCTCCCTCTCATCCTGGTGGGGAATGCGCTGGAGGCTGTGGTGGCAGAACTCCACAATCCCATGGTCTTCTGTCATCCCTGGACACTGTCCACTACAACCAAATCCCTAAGATGCTGTCCCTATTCTTGCTTGGGGACCACTTCCTCAGCTTCCACACTTGTTTCCTACGAATGTATCTTCCATGGCCTTTACTGCTCTGAAGACTTCATCCTGGTGGTCATGGCCTATGATCACTATCTTAATAATGAACAGCCATATGCCAGAGACATTTTGTGGGGGTGGAGTGGGGAATGGGATCAAAAATGGGGGAGTGGGGATGGAAGTGCCCGGGACTATGGTGATGGCACATGGGTGACTTGGTGATGGGAAACCCACGTGGATTACAATTGAGATGGAAAAAAAAGTACAAATGATGTAAAAATAAACTATTGCATTTTATATATATATAAAACCAACCAGAGTATCTGTATATTCTAGCTATAAAAGACAATGATCTACTATTTGAAATTATCATTTATAAAAAGAAACATATGCATGTGTGCATACACAAAATTTTAATAAGTCATTTGCTTTTGTATATGTGCTAGATTGATGTATGTATTATGTAAATAACTGAATGATTTTCAGAATTTATCTTTCAAATTATGGTTGTGCTGTTATGTTCTGATCTTTTTCTCTTTCTGTCTTAAAATGTGATTCTAGTACTCACCTTCTCTGTGGCTTCCTGTTCCTAATTGTTCCTAATTGTTTTTTAATGTTAACTTTTACATGTAATTTGTTGATGTCAATATTGTTTATGACAAATAATTGGTGGCATAACCTTGCTATCTTTGTCTACTTCAGAAAATATGTTGTTTTATGTTTCTGTTTTTATTTTTATACATGCAAAGTAGTGATAGTGTCGGAGGGTTGAGGGAAAGCATATTTTAAGCAAGTTCTATATGAGATTGCTGGAGGGACTCAATCAACGTCAAGAATTCTAAGCATGAAATATTTAGGAATTTCCAAAAGAAAAATAATGGAATAAAATTTAGGTCTCATTAAAAAAAAAGTATCTTCATAAAAGTATCAAATAGATTTTTTGATGTATTAAGACTGAAATAGTAATAAAGACGAGAGTATAAGAAGTTTAGTTACTAAGACATGGGTAGATATATACATCAATTAAGCACAACAGAGAGCTAGAGAGAGACTTTTAAATGTGGACAATTGATATTTGAAGGAAATGAAACTGCAGATCAGGGTGAAAGATGAACATATAATAAATATTACTGCAACTGTCAGGCATTCATATATCAAAAAAAAGAAAAGAAAGAAAGAAAGAAAGAAAGAAAGAAAGAAAAGAAAAGAAATTTGCCTCTTAGCTCAAGTGAATCCCCAAATCAATCTCATCAAAAACCTAAAAATGAAAGGAAAAGATCTACAAAACTATATAAGAAATTATAAAAATAGCTCTAAGCCTAGAGGGGAAAAAAAATTGACTTCTTTATAATATAGATTTTTCTGTTCATCAAAAGGCCAAAAAGAGTAAAAAACCAAGTTGTAGAACAAAAGAAGCTATTCACAATGTATATAACCAACTGATGGGCTCAGCATTCATAGCCAAAATATTTAATTGCTGCAGATCAATAAGAAAAAGTTAGTCAAGTCATTAGGAAAATAAGAGAGAATTTAAAAAGATCCACCCTTCCTGGAGGCACAGCGGGTTAAAGCACAGCACTAAGAAGCTAAAGCCACTTCCGCATGACTTCGATCCCGCCTGCCCCGCAGGCAAGCCCTCTGCTGACCCGCCTGCTGCTCCCCTCAGCAGTGTACTTCATCCATCTGCCTGTTCTGCCCCCCACTCTGTCTCTGGTGAATCCTCTCACCCTCCACATCTCTGGCCTCTACCCCAGTTCTGTATGAGTAAATAAATAAATCTTTAAAAAAAATCCAATAAATATGAGAAAAAGTGTTCTCAACCTCTTTAATAATAGAAGTGCAAATTACAACAAACAGATGCCACTAGAAACAAATCAGACTGACTAAATGTGAAACCTGGCAATAAGGGATGACAGGAGTCCAGAGAGCTCTTCTACCTTGACTGCAGGAATATTCAATGATTCAACCACTTGGGAAAGCTGATCACTACCTTAGAATGTTGAGGATACCTGTACTCTATGATCTAGCCTACTAGCATTTCTCTGGCTTGTGAAATGTTCATGAAATGTAACACCATCAAAACATGAAGGAATCACATGTACACACCACAATATGGAGGAATCTCAATGTCCAACAAAAGACATAACCCAAAGGATACATGTGGGATATATGATTCCAAGTTATATGAAGTTTAGACAAAAATAAACTCTTTTTTTATTGATGCCTGCAGATGCCAGAAACTATGAAGACGTTTATCTTAAAAATCATCATCATGGGCCCTCCCTGGTGGCGCAGCGGGTTAAGGCACTGCACTGAGAAACTAAAGCCACTTCCGCATGAGTTCAATCCCTGCCTGCCCCAGAGGTGACCACATGGCGTGGCAGACCTCTTCTGGCCCGCCCCGCTGCTCCCCTCAGCAGTGTACCTCATCGATCTGCCTGTTCTGCTTCCCGCTCTGTCTCTGGTGAATTCTCTCACCCTCTGCATCTCTGGCCTGTACCCCAGTTCTGTATGAATAAATAAATGAATCTTTAAAAAAAAAAATCATCATCATGATTACTTGTGCAGAAAGAGGGGGCTGTGATAGGGAGGGACACCCAGAGGCTTAGAAGGTCTTACCATTGTTTCATCCTTCCTAAATGATAGTGACATGGGTTGCTTTACAATTAAACTGTATTTAGATTTAATACATTTTTGTTCTATATAAATATTCTATTTATAATAAACTCTTCAAGTATCATTCCATTTGGGTGGAGGTGCAATAGTAGTTCTCAACATTTGCTCAGGCCTTCGCATTGGATATTGCCACTTGTGATGGCTTCACACTCACAGTAAGCATTACCTTGCTGAATATACCTTTCCCCATTTGTTCATTCACTTAAGAAGCCTTTATTGAACATTTGGGAGGTGCTGGGACAGGCAGAGGAAGGTAGAGACTCAGAGGCAAATTCAGGTCATCATTACTTTTGATTTGCTCCCATTCTAGCAAGAGAGACAGACTCAACCAGAAACATCAGAGTGGTCAGTGTGGTTTTAGAGGAAAACACAGGGCTTGGAGGATGATATTTAATTCAAGGCAAAATGCCTTCCAGTTCATCCTCTGGCACGTGTTTGTTCAGGAATCCTCCAGGAGCTGACATTGCAGGTGTGACTGAACAATAGTAGCCCCAAGCTGCTCCTGTTGGGGGGGAGGTCTCATGCTTGTGCTAGTGAGGATGTAGCATGGCCTGCCTGTACTTTCGGGAGAGATTGAATTTTTAGGGTGTCTCTTTTCCCTCTACATGCCTGCCATCAAAGGACTTAAAACAGGTGAGAAAGGCGTCAAAGAGGGAAGAACTCAGGGCCCTGCCAAACAGGTAGAAGACCCTTCTCAGGAAAGTGCATCAGGGACTGAGATGTTTTTGTTTCTGGCATATGTTAAAGGGAGAAAAGCCTCTTTAGCAAACTGTGATAAAGGTGCAGCATTTAAATGGAAATTTAAGCGTGGGCATTCACAGGGAGCGTGATTTTCAGAAAACGGTCATAAGGATCTTTATTCAGAACCTTCAGAAAATGTGGAAAACTCATCTGGAAGAAGAGCTGAGGGAACAAAGCCAGGGCACAGAAAGTGGCTGCTTTCCAGCTTTAATTAAGACATTAATTAAATTAAATTTATTGTCTGTAGAGCACTCTTACATTAAAATCAAAGAAGGTGGGCCCTTCCTGGTGGTGCAGCAGGTTAAAGCACCACTAAGAAGCTGAAGCCACTTCAGCATGAGTTCGATCCCCACCCCGGAGGTGACCCACATGGCGTGGCAGACCTCTCCTGACCCGCCCACTGCTCCCCTCAGCAGTGTACTTCATCAGTCGGCCTGTTCTGCTCCCCACTCTGTCTCTGGTGAATCCTCTCATGGCCTCTGCACCTCTGGCCTGTACCCCAGTTCTGTGTGCATAAATAAATAAATCTTTAAAAAAAGAAATTAAATAAGGTACACTTATGTCAGAAAAAAATACCTTAAGATTAATCTTACTTTTTAAAAAATGTTTATTTATTTATCCATACAGAACTGGGGTGCAGGCCAGAGATGCAGAGGGTGAGAGGATTCACCAGAGACAGAGTGGGAAGCAGAACAGGCAGACTGACGAAGTACACTGCTGAGGGGAGCAGCGGGCGGGTCAGGAGAGGTCTGCCACGCCATGTGGGTCCCCTCTCGGGCAGGAATCAAACTCGTGTTGCAGTGGCTTCGGAAAGCTTCGTAATGTGGTGCTTTAACCTGTTGCGCCACCAGGGAGACCCCAAGATTAATCTTACTTTTGCAAAACTAAGAGTGAAGTGTTCATTCTAGCCAGGATAGGTATGACTAATGTTACTAATTCTCCCCAATGGAGATTTTTTTATAAATATTTTTTTACATTATTCTTCATTTTGTACACTTTTTCATCTCGGTTATAATCCCCGTGGACTTCTCACAACCACTTCACCCCTGTGCCATCACCATAGTCTCATGTACTCTTCCCACCCTTGTTTTGGTCTTGTTCCCTCTCCTCCCTCAGAGAATGTCTCTGGTTTACAGTTGTTAGTTAATGTTCTTTTTTACTTTATTACAATTGCTATGTATATATACATATTCCTGATCCCTTACACTCCTGCTATAAGCGAAACCATCCAGTATTTTTCTTTTTCTTTCTGGCTTATTTCACTAAGCATCATCTTTTCCAGTTCCACCCATGTTGCTGCAAATGGCATGAAATTATCTTTTTGATTGCTGAGTAATATTCTACCCATTGGAGATTTAAAGCACACACATACACACAATGGGGTAATTGCAAAAGCCAACTTGTTTTACAGGCAGTGATGGGTTGATTTTTTAAGTCTAATCGTTTTTCTCTCCTCAAAAATGATTACCTAAACTTCTTGTTGAGGAAATGAGAATTGTCAGCTAAATGACAGTTAAGTGTCATTCATATATTATGTACATATGCCACAAGCTTACTATGTGTTACAGTTTATATTTCCATGTTACTAGAAGTTAATTAAAAGGAACTCTAAAATTGGCTGTACTTATCACAAATAGTGAGGATATTTATCCTCATGACATTATAGTTCCATTACAGAAGTTATCTTTATGGTGATACAATTTCTCCTGCATTAGTTTCATGTATTCTTGAAGGTAAATAAAATATTTCCAGTATAGCATGGTTCATTTTCATTTATTTTATCCTCCCATTATTTTTTTCTTTAAATATATGTACACAATTGTCTCTGCTAACCTTGTCTAGCTTTACCTTTGAAGACTTCACTCCATTTTACATTAGCTTTTTATGATTCTAAGCAATATGTCTTAAATAATCCATCCACTTTTTTCTCTGTTGTTTTCAAACGAATAAAACTCCTGTCACTAAGTGCTATTTCCACAAAAAAATGGAAATTGAACAGCACACTCTCATATAATTGATGAGTCAAAAAAGAAATCACAAGGGAAATCAGAAAATATTTTGAGATGAAGGAAGATGAAAACACAACATGCCAAATTTTATGCAATGCAGCTACAGCAGAACTTAGGGGGAAATTAGTAACCATAAACAGATCTAAAAAGGATAAAAATATTCATTAAATACCTAATTTTAACATTAAGAAATTAGAAAAACAAAACAAAGTGAGCTTAAAACAAACAATAAGCATGAAATATAAAGATTGGAGTGGGAATAAATGAAATCAGAGTAAAAAAAAAATGATAAAACCAAAGCTGGTCTTTTGAAAACCAGAATGGCAAATTTTTAACTAGATTAACCAAGAGAAAAGGAAATAAGCCTCCCATTACAAAGGAAAACATTATGGGGGGGGGGGGGCTTTACTATTCACCATAGAGAAATAAATAAGAAATGTTCATGGACGAGACCACTGTATAATATCTGAGACAAGTCTGAATTTATTACTAGCTAGGCCCAGGAAGGTTATTGTTTATGACACAGTATATCTCTGACAAATTATATATATATAGTGTGTGTGTGTGTGTGAAAAATGTAGGGATCAAGGATTGATGGGGTTGATGACCTTTCAACCCTTGATGGGGTGGAAGTACCTAGGAATTGTTTGCCTTCAGATGTGAAGGTGTGGTTACTGGAGAGAAGGTTGACTTTTAGATTGGCAGGCTTTCAATCCCACTTTTGTACTGGTGAGAAGCTATTAATGAACAATTAAACAGATTTAAAACAAATTTGATGAGTATTTGTTATCATAGCTATAGAACAATCAGTCAGTTCCTAGAAGTATGAGAACATTTTTAGCCTCAGAGGTAATAAAATAAATCATTTCCTTCCATAACGTTGTAATAGTAAATCATAGAATGTTGGCTTTCTACAAAGAAATCTCAGCCAACAGCTTAGATCTCCTTTTTAGGTTCATTTTCTCTAGCAAAACATAACAAAATTAGAAACCTAAAAGGATGCTATGAGTAGTGGTTTTGTTTGTTTTCCCCTGTTTACTGCAATTCTACCAACTGTTGCCTCCATGTGGGTTCTTCTGGCCCAAGTACCAAGTCTTTTAATTAATTTCATTCATAACATCCCAAAAAGCCTTTAGTCATTCTCATGCTGCCAAAAGTTGGCTCTGTTTATTAAGAAGCTCTGTAGTGTCTGTGAAACTGAAAACACAATGAAGCATCCGTTCAATAGTCTGGCGATTCTGCAGGATTCTTTGCCTTATAGTTCAGAGTCATTAGCTCTTCTCCCCTTGAAACACTTTTAGCATTTACCTCCATGGCACTGAAGCAAAGATCTAAATACCAAACTGACCCCAAACCAAAACTCCTTTCCTCATTCCGAGGGGGTGGATCAGGAGAGGAGATACACATGTAGTTCTTGTTTGTGATGCAAACCATCTTCAGCCATGAAATTCATTAACTCAGAAGGCCTGCAGTCACCCTCTGTTGTATCTGTATTTTTTTCTTTTCTTTTCTGTCTATGAAGTTTGTGCTCAGCTGCCAATGGCTGCCGTAAATCTGCGGTCACTAGAGATCTGTTCTGAAAGCCTTTTCTATGGGTGGAAATGAATCATTCCTGCTTTGTTGTCCCTGGTTCTGGGCAGCATCAGACACTGGTGTAATAGGAGCTTCTTAGTCTGAGCTGTGGTCTCAAAGCCTCAAGGTCAGAAGCTGAAAGGGTCCCTGCAGGTGGAACATACTATTTTGTTTTAAAATGTACTTGCTCCTTGGCCCAAAAGTTCTGTTTCTAAGGATCTATATATCGTAGAGACAAGTGTGGGTATATGTGCCCCAAAATACATGTTAAAAGGATATAATTCTTATATTGCTCATAATAATAATACATAGATACAATTTAAATATCCATCAACAGGAAAACTGTTAGAGAAACTATGTCACAACTATAAAAACATGGATCATCAAATATTGAATCAAAAAAATGAAGTTGATCAGACATTGTAAGATTCCAAGATTCATGGAGTTAGCATAGAAGAGATATATTACATACAATACAATTTAATATGTATTATAAGACAAACACACACACACACACACACATGCACATACACATACAGGCTTAGAAAAAGGTTTTGAAAGGAATGCACCAAATCAGTAACTGTGATTACTGGGGAGGGAAGTAGAAACAGGTGAAGGGTTAACACGCAGAAACTATCTACTATTTACTCATTAAAATTCTGTGTGGATGAAGACATTTGACAACAAGGATCTACTTACTACATATGAAATATTTTAATTGTTGAATGTTATCCACATTAGTGAGAGAGTGACCGAGTCAGGAATACAGTGCTCCAGGGTCAAAGAAGAGATGCAGAAAGGCTGTGGTATGAAAGGTTTGTGGTGGGGATTGGTTGGCCCTTCCCGGACTTGGGCCCAGAGCTCCCCTCACGTTCTCACTGCAAAACCCCTGCAAGTTCCTCACTGCACAGTAGCAGGAGTGTGGCACTATTATACAGCTGGGATTTACTGTTTTGGTTTATGAAAACAATAGCTTTCACTTCTTGAGTGTTTACTTGCGGTAGCCACTGGGCTTAGCACCTAAACCTTCCCAGTGGCCTCTGAGACAATGTTGTTTTACAGATAAGGAAATGAAGTCTCCAGGGTTGAGGGAGTCGTGGGATGACCTAACTGGAAAGAACTCAGCAATCAGCTGAACCTGAATTGGAGTCTTGGATTCAAATCTCAGCCCTGTGATCTTGGGCAAGTCACTTCACTTCTCTAGACTTCAGTTTTCTCAAAGGTCAAATAGCAGGAACAATGTGACTCTGCCTGCCTATCTTTCTTGGCTTTTGCAAGACTAGATGGGGAAACAAGAATAAACTGCTCTATTGGTGACAGAGTCCTGCCCCATGAGGGCTAGTAATGAAGCCGTTTCATTATTAGCCAAACCCAGGGCCAAGGGCCCGCTCCACCTTAGGAAGCTGTTTCCAGCGGGTAGGTGTGGTGTCCCACAGGGACCTATGAAGGAGGGTCCCAGCGGGCCCTATTTCCAGGGTTTAATGAGCTGCAGCTCAGCCCCCACCTGACTCTGTCCTCAGTGCCCAGTGCCACAACTCCACACAGGACACCAAGGTGGATGGAGCCAATGAACTGGGCCGGGGATGGAGACCTGAAAGACAAAGGCCGGGGTGGACAGACAGACTCGGGGAGGAGAGGGTGAGTAGAGCCAAGGAGAAGATCCCAGGGATGCAAGGATGAGTAGAGCCAGGGAAAAGATCCCAGGAACAAACACCTGACGTGGGAGCATCAGGGTCCTGGCTGAGCACACACGGTCTGTGTGACCCTGGCTGGATACTGGAGCAGGCCTGGCGGGGATGTGCTGTCACTAAAAGGAAGCTGATGATCTTATCAGAGAGTTTCTCACAGGGAGTCAAGGCAGATGGCAGTAAAAGAAATGAGAATATTTAATGTGGCATCTGTCAACACTATGAGTCACAGATGAGGGAAAGTGGGAGGTGGGTGGAACCAGGACAGAAATCCAGGTCTTTCTAACTCCAGTTAATGAAGCTAAATTCTATAATTCACATGCCTCCTACTCATAGTCTATGTGGAAATAGGACATAATCTATAAAGAATCAAGCATGAAAGAGGCATTTAATAGGAGAGAACTTGCTTCCTTCTTTAGAGACTTGGACCACGAGACATCTATCTCTAACCCTTTGCTGGCCCAAATACAGAAGAGATGCCTAGAAATGTCCATGGAGCTGGAAATGATCATCTCTTTCAAGGGTTTTATTTTATGACAAACTGAGTCCCCAAGTCACAGAGAGTGATAGAGCTAGGCCAGGGGCCTGGATGCTGGGTTGCCAGGGGGGACTCAGCTCTTTCCTGCAGGTTGACTCCAGACTTGGACAAGGACCTTCGGTTTCTCATTTGAGACATTCCAAGACATATTTCCTCTTCCTGGAAGCCTTTAATGGTGAGAGGAAATGATGTGCTGAAGGGCAACGTCAAAGCGGGGCCTTCTGTGACGGGTCCTCGGCTCCTTTCCATCCCCCACCTGCACTGTACCGACCCGCAGGTAAATCTAATCAAGGAAATGGGCCCCGAGCGATTCCTTAGTCCTCAGGCACAGAAAACACTTCTGTAATGTGTGTTCAAAATAAAACCACTTAGTCTAAACCACAAAATAAATGTAGAGAAGTTCAGAAAATGTCTTATTTGTAGCACGATGCTACATGAGTGCTTTTTAAAAATAGCAAATATTAATTCTTCTAAACCATTTTTTCAGCACCCCCACCCAGCTGGGTCCTATGCACATGCTTCGTTTGTCTGCTGTACAGGCCCACTCTGCCAAACAGACATTTGGGGACGGGAAGGGCTTCAGTACCTTTGGGTTGGGTACAGATAGCTCAACTTGTTGGTCTCGACTGTGGCCTCAAGTAGGTAGAGTCAGGGTGAGTTGATAATCCAGCCCAGTTGAGGGTCTAGTTCTAGTTTACTAGAGTTCCTATAGACCTTGGGCAAATCACCGCCCATTTCTGAGGCCCCACCTCAGTCCCTCATGTGGAAAATAAAGAGGTGAGACTAAAACTATTTAGTTGTTCATCACTTCTTCATTCCAGTTTTATGATTCTGCAGCAAAATAAGTGCCGTTGGGGAAGCACCTCTGGCTCCTATCCCTGGGCCCTGGCTCCTAGGGAGGGAAACAGTGTGTAGCCACGTCCCATTAGAGGCCTGCAAGTGCCCCTGGACTGGTGAAACCACAGAGACATGGATACACAGGGACGGCCCAATGTGGCCGGAGTGATGACCAAGGAAAGCGTGGGAATGATGGGGTCCAGACCAGAGGACCTGAACTAGCCAGGCCAGAAAAGGCCTCTTGGAAGAGGGAATCTTAGAACTTAGAAGAAGGCTGGGAGTTGCTATTTGACCAGTGTCAAGAGAAGGAAAACTATACCAGATGGGCTCTGAATGGCGGGCTAAGGAACCCTCTTCTCTCATGAAAAATTCTCATCAACACTGTGTGGGAGCCAGGTCACCAGGTGCAAGACCCACCTGAGGTACCATGACTTGATGGCACATGTGTGAAATGGTGGTAGGAAGTCTACAGGGATTACAGCTGAGGTAAAAAATGTACAAAATGGGCCCTCCCTGGTGGCGCAATGGGTTAAAGCACAGCACTGAGAATCTAAAGCCGCTTCCTCATGAGTTCGATCCCCGCCTGCCCTGGAGGAGATCCACATGGCACGGCAGACCTCTCCTGACCGGCCCGCTGCACACCTCAGCAGTGTACTTCGTCGATCTGCCTGTTCTGTACCCCACTCTGTCTCTGGTGAAGCCTCTCACCACCCCTGAGCCTCTGGCCTGTACCCCAGTTCTGTATGCACAAATAAATCAATCTAAAAAAAAAATGTACAAAATGAAGAATCATGTAATAAATATATATATAAAATAAAGAAAAAAGTCTTCATCATAGCTTCCAAACCTCCTTTGCATAACCCCAAAATTCAGAAGATGCCCTATGGGGAAAATTTGTTCTGCATTTAGAGTGCCTTAAATCTCCAATCTGTTTTGCAAGTCTTTTTTGATTGCCAAAAGCCTTGCCGGTTTATCCTTCTCTCATCTACCTCTTTCCCAGGGGTCAAGTCCAAGCCACATGATGGTCCCCAAAAAAAAATATTTCCAAATTAGAAAAATTCTGGTGATTCTGAGTTCACTTTTCCCCTGAAGTTTCAATTAATCTTATCCCATTTTTCAAAAAATGTAATTTGTGTAATTTATTCAGGTTTCTTAGTAGTTGAAGTGGAACCACTGGGCCACCATGACCTCTTTCATCCTACACAGGAGCCAAAGTCTGTATCTCTAACTTAAAAGGCATCAAGAAGTGCTCCTACTCAAGAGGAAAATAAGTATTCTAGCAGCAGCACATTGAAGAAATTAACCCTTCCAGAGCAACATGGTGGGAACGCGGAGTGAGTGCAAAGTAGAAACAGTCTTAAGAACGGGATTGAAGAGAGCCAATACCCCAACCAAACATGAAACCTAAGATGAACACCAGTAGACGTCTTTCCAAAGTATTTCCCCTCTCTGCATGAGAATCATATTACTCTCTATAGGAACTCTTTAAGATGTTGTGTGTGAATTTCACTACTTAGCAACTCCAAACGTATTTTTTTTAAAAAAAGATTTCTTTATCTATTCATACAGAACTGGGGTACAGGCCAGAGATGAGGAGGGTGAGAGGATTCACCAGAGACAGAGTGGGGAGCATAACAGGCAGATCAATGAAGCACACTGCTGAGGGGGGCAGCGGGTGGGTCAGGAGAGGTCTGCCGTGCCATGTGGTCACCTCCGGGGCAGGCGGGGATCGAACTCATGCAGAATGGGCTTGAGCTTCTTAGTGCTGTGCTTTTACCCGCTGCGCCAACACGGAGGGCCCCCAAACGCATTTTTTAAGAAATAGCTGCATTAAGCAAGAAACATTTTTTATAAGTAAAGTTAAAAAGAAAAGGAAAGCCAAATAGGAGACATATTACAAGGAAAGGAAAATATCCAAAATGTATACAGATTTCCTAAAAATGTAAAAGAGCTGCCCTTTTAAATTTAAACAGGGAACTAACTTAAAAAACCATGACGAGGCTCTCCCTGGTGGCGCAATGGCTAAGGACACAGCACTGCAAGTGAGCTGCAGCCGCTTCAGTGCAAGTTTGATCCCCAACCCTGGAGGTGACCACATGGTGTGGCAGACCTCTCCTGACCTGCCACTGCTCCCCTCAGCAGTGTACTTTGTCAGTCTGCCTGTTCTGCTCCCCACTCTGTCTCTGGTGAATCCACCCCTGCACCTCTGGCTTGTACCCCAGTTCTGTATGCATAAATAAATCTTAAAAGAAAAACTTTGAAGATACACAATATAATTATAAAAAAGAAGTGAGGATGCTCCCTGCATACTAATAGGTTATCATCTGTAGGATATGCTTTTAACAGAACAAAGTAAGCTGTAGAATGTGTTTTGTTAAAAAAATTTTTTTTCAGGGAAAGATTAAGAGGTCAAGGTTGGATTGGGGGGATAGAATGAAAGCAAGGTGGACTTAAAGGCACTATTTGACTTTAGGTGTGGTGTACAGTTTTTACATAATTTTTTTAGAAAGATGCTATATTTAGTATAAACAGAAGCACTTGGCCTGGCTGTTTATCAAATTATTGGTATAACCATGCCAAAAATTACTAGTAATTGGACCTCCCTGGTGGTACAAGTGGTTAAAGCACATCACTATGAAGCTATCTGCAACCACAGCAGCATGAATGCGAGCCCCAGTTAGGGAGGTGACCCACATGGTGCAGCAGACCTCTCCTGTCTAACTGGCTGCTCCCCTCAGCAGTGTATTTCAATCAGCCTGTTCTGTTCCCCACTCTGTCTCTGGTGAATCCTCTCATCCCCCACACCTCTGACCTATACCTCTATTTCTTGTATGCATAAATAAATAAATCTTTTAAAAATTTTAGTAACTTTAAAAACAGAAGGATTTAATATAAAAACAAAATCATAACAACATCTGAAATCAAGGAGTCTTTAAAATGTATAGACATATAGTCTTACTCCCTTAAAATAGTATATTACATTTAAATTACACATTTCTATAATCAGTGTCATGTTTAGCATCTTACTTTAAAGTGGCTTATATTTACAGAGAACTATGAAGATACACAGAGAGTTTTTACTTACCCTTCATCCAACTTTCCCTAAAGTGACCGTCTCATGCAGCCATGTGACATTTTTCAAAGCTAGCAAGTTAACATTGATAAATACATACTATAAACTAAACTTTATTTAAATTCCTTTGACTTTTCCACTAATGCTGTTTTTTTCATTCTAGTATCCAGTACCAAATACTACGTTGCATTTAATGATCACATCTTCTTGGTTGACTTTCTTGGTCTCTCCTTGTCTTTCATGACCCTGACATGTTATAAATGAAAGAAGCCAATCTGGATACACTATATACTGTATGATTCCAGTTATATGACATTTTGGAAAGGCTAATTTAGGGAGGCAGTAAAATATCAGTGGCCCTGTCAGGGCAGGGAAGGGATGAGCAGGCAGAGTGCAGAGGATTTTTAAGGCAGTGAAACTATTCTGTGTGATATTATAATATACCTTGCGTAAGCCCATAGGATGTGAAGAGCAAATTCTACTGTAAGCTCTGAACTTTGAAAGACAATGATAAGTCAATGTTGGTTCATGGACCGTAACAAACGTTCTACTATGGTGAGTGTTCCTGATGGTGGGGTAAGAGTGAGGCAGGGGTGGTGGTGCAGGGGATATATGGGAATTCCCTTTCAATTTTTCTGTGAAGCTAAAATTGCCCTAAAAAATAGTTTATTAATTAAAAAAAGAATTATCAGGTATATTGCAGAATATTCCTCAACTTGAAATTTGTAACATTTTATCACGAATGAACTTAGGTTATAGATTCTGGTTTGACTGAGGTAATTATATCCGTGAGCAAGCATATCAATATAACTTATTAACCTGGCACTGGTATTAGAGGATGTAATGTTAGTGTATGTTGACATTATTTAAAAAAAAAACTGATAAACAGTTTACCAGAGTGAATCCATTTTTACCATTTAGAACCCCAAAAGCAATGAGAGAGTCCTTGTTCTTTTTCATCCTTGTTCAGCAATTCATTTTGTCTGGGTTGTTTTTTAATTGTAGTCATTCAATTACACATGTAAGGGTATTTCACTGTGGCTGTAATTTAATTGCATTTTCCTATGACTAGTAATATTGGGCATCTTTAATGTGCACATTTTTCCATCACTACCTATTCGGTGTGGTCTGTTCAGATCTTTTGATCACTTTTTATTTGCTTGCTGTCCTACTGCAGAATTTTTAAAAAAGATTTATTTACTCATGCATACAGAACTGGGGTACAGATCAGAGGAGTGGTGAGACAGAGCAGGGAGCAGAACAGGCAGACTGATGAAGTGCACTGCTGAGAGGAGCAGCAGGCAGGTCAGGAGAGGTCTGCCGCACCATGTGGATCACCTCCGGGGAGAGGATCAAACGCATGCTGAAGTGGCTTTAGCTTCTTGTTGCTGTGCTTTAACTGGCTGCACCACCAGGGAGGGCCCCTACTGAGGAATTTTAAGAGTTTGATATATATTCTAGATATTAAGCCCTTTACTAGATATATGATATGCAAATAGTTTCTCCCAATCAATCATGGCCTTTGCTTTCTGTTTAGTGTCTTTTGCAGAGGAAACATTTATAATTTTGATAACGTTCAAGTTATCAACTTTCCTAGCATGACTTAAACTCTTCAATTCATATCTAAATATTCATAGGCAAAGACTGTACAGATTTTGCCCCACAAGAAACAGGACATTTCTAGATGTTTTCTTCTAGTTTTATTATTTTATGTTTTCCACTTCAGTCTGTAAACAGTTTTGAAGGAGTGTCTTACAATGAGTTTAATTGCTTAATTAATTTTAGTTGTCTCCCCATGCCTCCCTCCCGCCCATGCCAATCAGCATTTCACTTTATATTTCTATGATTTTGACTACTCTAGGTTCATTATATAAGTAGAATTGAACCAAATTTGTTCTTTTGTAGCTGGTTTATTTCACTTTGTATAATGTCTTTAAGAATATAATTCTAGACTAGCGCGGGTTTTCTTTCAGCATTGTGAGGATGCCATCCCAGAGACTGTTGGCTCTACACTAAAACGCAGTATCATCCTTTCTCAGGCTACCTTTTAGTTTTTCCCTTTAACTTTTATTTTCAGCAATTTAATTATGATGCACTATGGTTTCTTTGTTGTTGTGTTGGTTTGTTTGGATTTTTTTTTTGTTATTGTTGCTTTTTGTTTTAGCTTGGGATTTGCTGAGCTTCTTGAATCTGTGCATCGGATTTTTCTTTTTCCACCAGTTTGGAAGTTTCTCAGACATTATCTCTGTATAAATTGCTTCTGCATCAGTTTCTGTCCTTCTATTTCTGATACTTGAATTGCAAGCAGGTTAGACCTTCTGACCAGGACCCACAATATTTTGTGCTCTTTTAAATTTTTAATTACTTTTCTCTGGGATTCATTTTGTACATTTTCTATTAATATATCTACCAGATTGCTCATCTTTTCTCATAAAGCCCAACCCAAAAGTTCTTAAGTCCACATACTGTATTTCTGTTCTGAAATGTTCATTCATTCTTTTTTATGGATTCTGATTCTCTCATGAAATTCTCCATTTGTTCTACTCTGCTTATCCCTTCCTCTATATTGGGGAACTATATTTGTTGTAATTAGTTAAAGATCCCTGAGTAATAAGCCAAAACTTAAATGTCCTCCGGGTTTTTAAGAAAACATACACTATTTCTTTTTCTCCTCTGGGGAGAGCACAAACTCAGCCCCTCCCCACCACCACCACAAATGCTGCAGTGTTTCACACATTTGGGGGAAATCACAGGGGTCAGCACCTTGGTGATTATGGCGCCAGCTATAATCATCATACATCATTGCCAGGAGAACTGTGACAGCTTCCAGGACCTCAGAGTTAGCCCATGTTATTGTTTTCTTTCCGTAGGTATCTATTCTCCTTATAGTTCCTGGTTCTGTAGTAGACTGACTGCCTGACAGGGATCACTAAACCACTGTGGATTTCAAGCAGTCCCTGATAAATTGGGGATTAATTTACACAAACAAAACATGAAATTGCTTATTTTCTTTCTGTCAAGTGGAAGTGATAAATGTTCTATTAGCACAGGCAGATCCTGAAGGCACATGGAAATTGCATGATTAGGTGGCTCAGACTCCCAAAGCACAAGGTCTAGATGCACTGACATCTCCCCACTTCAAACACACACACACACACCGCCCACCCCTCCACACAGCATCCTGGCACATCCCCCGTGATCAACACCCTCAAAAAGAAAAAAAAATTCAGGTCTTGTTTAGATATAGTTCTTCAAAATCTTCTTCTTGGGCTGCCCAAAAGTGTTCCAGCTCTTGTTACAGCTCCAGTAGGAAAGTCTTGAGGGAGCAAGAGGGGTCATGTCAGTGTATCAGTTTTTTCACCTGGTATCTCCAAATCATCCGGGAGGTGAAATCGAAGCAGTATGGAGCTATGCAAGTTTATGAACTTGCTGGGTTGTGAAGAACTTAGAAAGAACAAGATAAGAACCCTGGAAAAGAGTTAAGGGGAAGGATCTCTTAATATGCACTCAATAGTCTCATGTAACTATTTGCCAAAGGGCATTCACAGTAGAAAAAAAAACTCCTCAAATCAAGAGTAGAGAAATTAGGTTGACAAGGTGATCCAAACCATGGATATTAGCGAAACTCGAAATGAGATGAAGACTATTGGGGAAAAGTTCTGAGTCCTTGAGGGTTGTTAATGATGCTCTTCTAATTATCAGCTCAGGAGCAAATTCACACATGTGTATCTCTCACGCATATCCTCTAAGGGATGCCAGGGAATTGATTCCTGAGGAATGTGGGTGCAGTGCCCTGTGGGAGCACCATCTGGAGGGAAGAATCCCAGCCCAGAAAGCTTGTGTGAAAAAAGAAACCAAGAGTGCAGTGGACAGTGGTCCAGCTTCCAACAAGCTTTTACTTTAGAGACACCAGTGTGGACCAAGCTTAGTAGGTGAACAGATCTAGGGATGGAGAAAGCAAAGAAATCTTGCTTTGGAGTCAGGGAGACCAGGCTCAGGTAGGTTGGTTGAGCAGACACAAGAGGGAAGAACCCAGAATCCAGGTTGGCTGTGTACACATGGGCTTTGGGACCTTGGCCTATCTATCCTGGAAGGTCTGAACAGGGCTATGTACCCAGAGTGGGATCAAATCATCTGGGCCAAAGGTTGCCCAGAGGAAAGAAGGCTGATGACTACAATAACCACTGGGAACACCAGTACATTCTGAGCTCTTTCACATCCAGACTCTTGTGTCAACATGGTCTAAGCACCCTCTCCATCAAGACTCACAACAAGGTCATGGATGAGGGGCGGGGGGGAGCCTCAGAGAAGACAGTGACTTAACCACGTTCATAAGGGTGGGGCAGGTGCTGGGAATCCAGTTCTTTCCAACTCCTAAGCGCACACACTTCACCACTACAACCCACATGACACAATGCAGGCAAAGACCCAAGTCTGCAGCCACTTATGCGGGAGAGCCTTGCCCTCCCCTCCCTGTGAGGCACGTTACAGCCACTCTGCCAGACACCTAAGGGATGCTCAGTGAGAGTTCTGAATCCTTTCAGAGATAGTTTCCTCCAAATCCTTTACTGCACAGATAACAAAACCAAGTCTCAAAGGCCCTAAGTGACAACAAGCACGTGTTAGAGCTGCTCCAAGAGCCGGTGGAGCTCAGTCCCTAGAGCAGGCTGGCTCCAGAGCAACCGCTGCTCTCACTCCTCACCACCATGGCCTTGCGCTGGCTCCCAGTTTCCCGTCTGTTGAAGGACAGAACCTCTCTGCAGTGTGAGGCAATGGCAGGTGATGATGTAGGTGAAATGTGGGGTCAGGTTGGACTTTCAGGTGACTGGTTTTTCTGTCCTTCCATGTCCGCCACCAGTACTGCAGCTGTCTCAGACTATCCCATCAAGGATGACCTGCTGGGGCAAGTTCTGTGCCCTGAGAAATAGCACCCTTAAGCCCCAAGCCCAGGACTGCATTGTTGAGACAAAACGAGAAACGTAACCTGCAAAGTAAGTAAGTGTAAGAAAGTCCAGCCAAACTTGGATATTTCCTGTGATGGTTAGTTGAATGGTATTTTGAAAGATGAGAAGTTGAATTCTTTCAGAGAATAGCTTGGATGCCCTTGTGGCTGGTCAGCCAGCTCAACATTGCAGCAGTGAGAAGTCACGGGCCACATCTTCACCAGGGTCTCAGCACCCCCACTTCCGCCTGCAAGGCAGTGGACACAGGAGGGAGGAGGAGGGGAACTGGGTGCTCCCCTCAGCCCCCTTTGGATTTGCTCCTCTATTTCTACCCCTCAAATCCTTCCTCTCAGTGCCACCCAGGACTGTTAGCCATGAGTGCCTCTCTGAGAACAGAAAAGTCCAGTTTGACCCCTCTAGGTGTGAGTGAGGCCCAGTGACCAAACTTGTTGGGATGAGGTTCAATTAACTAAGGGATAGTCCTCTCTGTTCAAGGCAAAGCAGGTTCACTCTTCTGTCAGGTTCTAGGGACTGACTTCTAGAACATGTCAAAGAAATATTTGCATTGCCACATATTCTTTTTTAAAAAGATTTATTTACACATATAGAACTGGGGTACAGGCCAGAGGAGCAGGGGCAGTGAGAGGATTCACCAGAGACAGAGTGGGGAGCAGAACAGGCAGATCAATGAAGTCCAGTGCTGAGGGGAGCCGTGGGCAAGACAGGAGAGGTCTGCTGCACCACGTGGATCACCTTCTGGGCCAGGGATTGAACTCGCATTACAGCGGCTGCCGCTAGCTTCCAGGGCTGGATTCTAACCTGTTGCGCCACCATGGAGGGCCCAGATATTAATTTTTAGTGCAGTACTCAGCATCTAGGGGCTTGGATAAAAATCTGAAATGTAAGCTCATCTGATGCTAGTAATGAAAAAAAAAAAAAAAAAACCAGAACGGGAAATAGAAAACTTTGTCCTGATATTTTTTCCCTCAGAAACTTGAATTTTTGGATCCTCCAGGAAACAGAAAAGAAGAAAGAAACCTGTGCAAGGCCTGAAGGGTGGTGGTTTTGC
Source organism: Condylura cristata (assembly GCF_000260355.1). NCBI lineage: Eukaryota > Metazoa > Chordata > Mammalia > Eulipotyphla > Talpidae > Condylura > Condylura cristata. The sequence goes on along the minus strand of NW_004567116.1, from coordinate 39,482,762 downwards.
AACCAGCTGTCCCTGGTGCCTGGAAAGCTCTGCCCTGTCTGTGCTTAATCTCTGTCCTTTGGGGAGGAAGTTAGTTGAAACTGAAAATTATTTTCATTTTTTTTTTCTATTTTCACTGGTGTTTTTATGCATAAGAGGTTTCCTATGGAGAGAAATTAGAGGTAACTCTAGATAAATAAGGGGACACTGCCCTTGGAAGAATCATCAAGATCAATAAGGCGTAACAGTAATATCAACTAGACTTACGTAGACTTGCTCTGTCCAAGGGACAAGCCTAAAATGGAGGGTGACTCATCTTCCTCTTAATCTACCTCTCATCCTGCTGGGGAGCTGGAGGCTGGGAGGGCAGAACTCAGCCTCCATAAACCCATGGACCTGATCAACCTCTCTGCCCTGGACATCCTCTCCACTACAACCAAGTCCCTAAGATGCTGTCCCTTGTTTCCTATGAATTTATCTTCCATGGCCTTCACTGCTCTGAAGCCTTCATCCTGGGTCATGGCCTATGACCACTACATGTCTATTTGCTGCCCACTGTACTACCCTGTCCACATGACCCCCCAGAACAGTGCTGCACTGGTGGCCAGCGCCTGGCTCCTTGCCCTTCTCCTGCCATCCCAGCAGTGATAAAGACCTCCCAGATGGCGTATAACAACATTGCTTCTGGGACCACGTGGCTCTCGTTCAGTCCTTCCTGCTCCAATACTGTCCCCCAGACCCTCATGGGCTTCTGCATCATCATGGTGGTGTCCTTCCTGCCCCTTCCCCTGGTGCCTCTCTCCTATGCCCACATCCTGGCCTCATGCCTCACATTAGCTCCCAAGAAGGATGCTCAAAAGCCTTCTGCACCTGCAGCTCCCACCTCCTGGGGGTTGGTGCCTACTACACATTTACTGCTATGGCCCACGTGGCCAACAGGACTGACCTGCCTCTCGACTTCCGCATCATGGGCAATGTTGTGTATGCCATTCTGTTCTCAACCCTCTCATCTGCATGCTGAGGAACCAGGATAGCAAAGCGGCCATTGTTAAAATGGCATATGCCCAGGACCTAGGGCATTCTGGGAAATCCTTACTCATGGGTGTAAATTGATCTATTCTCATGCTCCAAGAATAACAGAGGGAAAGGTGACAAGTAGATATCACATATTTAGCACAATAATTCTTGAAATATAGTTCTAAGTATTCTTCATTTTAATAAAATAATCATTGTTTTTGCTTAATTGACAGAATAGATAAGATTTTTCTATTCCTTTTTTAACCTGTGGATCCCAAACTTCACAAGACTGTGGCTACAGTTGTAATCATATTCATTAACTAAAAGTCGGCTTTTTAGAGATTCTAAGTATTTGATCAGCAAGAAATTCAGTTATTTCCTTTGCTTCTCTTCTTCCAATATTTCTAAATGTCCCTAGGATTGCTGACACAGAGATGTGAATCATCCTTGTCATTTCGCTGGATTAACAGTTTAGAACCCCCTTTAAGGATGAAATTGCCACCACGTAGTCCTCATTCCCTGAAAATTCACTGGCACCACTACCAATAGCTCAACACTGTCACTTTGCTATCTAGAATCTCACGGTGCCGTAAAAGTCCTTCCTCCAGCCTGAACTTAGGCAAGGAGCTGCAAAATCTGTTCATATCAAACTATTAAACTTCCCTTAATGCTCAGTCACACTATTCTGTCCCCACCCATGACAGTGGAACATTAAGTAGAGAAGTTTCCATTTATAGGAACCATTTCAGCATTTTATAATTCTTCCATTGTGCCACTTTCTTGAAATAGCCCTGAGAAGAGAGTTGAAAGCACATTATATCCATGTCTTTGCAGACTCCTGATTGTTTTATTTATCTTCCCTTTTCCCCATCCTCCCAGTTTCCATCCCAGCCCCTTTCCCACGTAAGCACGCTCTCCAATTTTGGATGTATGCGTATCTTTGCATATATGTAGTACATTGTTTGTGTATTTATGGATACTTTACATTTACATAAAAATTGTACTGCATGTCTCTATTTCATACATTTCTCACTCAAATCTGTGTTTTAGATTTGTCTGTGCCATGAACTATACGTCTTCGTTCATTGGCTCCAATGGATGCATGATATTCAAGAGTTTGATTTCATCACATTTTACTTTTCTCGTCTCCTAGTGGAGGCCACTTGAATTGCCTTCAAGTCTTTGCTAACACAATGTCTGCATGAATGTTCTTGTATATGCCCTTTTATGGACTCATGGAAGGTTTTCCATGGCATATATAATAGAGTCAAGTAGATTAGTGTACATAAACTGTAACTCAACAAAAGCCCCTCTTCATCTGCAGATTCTGTTATTTGCAAATTCACTGACTCACTAACCCCAAAAGCAATTACTCGTGGTATTTTCTGGGTCCCTATGGACAAGCTCCAAATAACAATATCTGAGTCATCCACACACACATTTCCGGTTGAGAAAGTAAGGAAACACTCTGTGGTCTTGTTTCAGTTCTCATTTTATAGACCTATCCCTCCCATGGTCTGTAGTGTCACGTTTTCACTTATTTTTGGTATTGCTGCTGATTTTGGTAATTTCACTGTTTAAGTTGGTCCCTGAGCACATACTGCCAACCTGCTGTCTTCCAAAGACACAAAAAAGCATTCTTAAGCACAAGTTTATGATGTGCCGTAAGAGAAATTACATGTATGAGTTCGTTGCTAAAGATTCAACAATCTGTACTATATAAGTGGTTTTAAACAGAAACACACACGTAAGCACACAGAAATACATGAGGTTTTGCATTGGTCAGCTGACAATAATGTAACCAGAGCCTGCAAGACATCTCCCTAGAAGAATAACTTGGTGCTCATTAAGCCAGTGTTTATGGTGAATTTCTAGAACATAACTTACACAAATAATGAGAACCAACTGTACATTGATGGTTTCCCAGAGTGGTAGTACCATTTACACCCCAAGACTATGCTGATCCTGTCTCTCCGCAGCCTCACTAACTTGGTATCATCCAACTTTCTAATGTTTTGTCCTTTGTATAAGGCTAACATTTTGGCTCATTCTGTTTAATTTGCATCTCTCTGGTTACTAACGTCTCATCTCTGTAAATACTTGCTGGCAACTGTTACTTCTTCAGCGAATTGTTTATTGAGAATCTTTGCTCATTTGCTTTGTGTTTCCTAGATTGTTTAATTGCTTTCAAGACTTCTCTGTGCTTATTCCTAGGCAACTTTAAATATTGCATATGTGCCTTTCCATTACTGAGCAGAGACTTAATTTTGACGTTCTCAATTTCTTTACCTTTTGTTATGTAAGATTTTGCCTTCTCTTACCACTGTATCACAAAGGTATCCCTCAACATTTTCCCCTCATTAGCTTCATCGTTTATCTTCATACTTAAATGTGGAATTCACATGGAGTTCCTTTTCATTTAATGTGTAAAGTTGACATTCTGTTTTATTTTTCTACCTAATGAAAGCAATCTTGAAATTTTTTCTCAAATGAGTTTTTTTTAATTTGTCCTTCCTTGTTGCTTTACTGTGCCACATTTTATCAATTTAATATTCCCCTACATCTTGTCTACTTCCACTTTGTCCTACTATGCATTTGTCTATTGCTATGTCAGTCAGTGTCATGCTGTTTTGTTATAATAGCCTTGCAGTATGTATTTTTTATCTTTATTCTTTCATTTAAGTTTTTACATACACTTACCAGCCTCCTCAAATAGATAGAAACAATTTTTGAGATTGTGGTATGCTACCCCTTCCATTTACTTAATAGATTCCTACTTACTCATAGTCTTTCTTTAATTCAAATTTTTAGTTTTTTCAACAAACATGATAGTCATTTTGCTATAAACTTCATAATTGTGCTATTATAAAAGCTAGTGTAGAGTTCTTGTAGCCTTTATCACACTGATTTGCAATTACCCTGCTATCCTTGTATATTGTTCATTGGACTCCATGCCAGGTGAGGGCAGACCTTCTTCATTGCTACATGCCCAGGATCTCTCAGAGGGTCTGGAACACAGTGCTGACATAATAAATGGCTCTGTCCTTGGCACATGGTATCATTCAACATTCATTTTCTCTCACTATTCAAATAACCGTTTCATCAATCTTATGTTGATGACTCACACCAAAAAGAACAGATGTACTTTCCAAGGATTCAGAATAAATGAAAGAAAAAAACTGGAGCCATTACCTAGTTCTCCTGGTGAAGCTCTATTTTATTTCCATTAAGTGCCCCTCCTCTTAATTTCATAAGAAGAACAAACAGGATGAGTAATACTCAGTGAGTAAATTTATTGGACTGTCAGAAAAGTCATTAGACATTTTTTCTATATTTTCTATGTAAAAAATGCATCATGACTTTACCAACAACCCAGGAGAATCAAAGGTCAATTTTCCTCAAGAAGGTCATGAGTCAAGAAGGTGATTCTTTGTGCCACAGAACTCCAAGCTGCTCCTCCCCTGCTTCCAATCCTTTATACCTAAATGCATCCAAATTGGAAAAGAAGAAGTAAAACTGTCTCTATTCATCATATGATCGGATGCTTTATATAGAAATCCTGGAAAATCTACAAAAAGTTTCTAGAGTTAATAAACAAATTCAGCAAAATTGTAGAGTACAAGATCAACACACAAAAATCAGTTGTATTTCTATACACTAGCAATAGACAATGTGAAGAAGAAATTAAGAGAACAATTTCATTTAGAATAACATTGAAATGCTTAGAAATAAAGTTAATCAAGAATGTGTAAGACTAATAACTGAAAACTTTAAAATATTGCCAAGATAAATTAAAGAAAACCTAAATACATAGAAATAGACTGACTCCACATTTAAGATTTGGAAGACTTATAGTTGTTAAGATGACAATATTCCCCAAGGTAGTGCATCAATTCAAGGTAATTCTCATCAAAATCCCAACTGCCTTTTTTTCATAAAAATGAAATATTTGATTATAAAAGTGATATGGAATTACAAAGGAGCTTGAATAATCAAAACAATCTTGAAAAAGAAAAATTGAAGGATTCACACTTCCCAATTTCAAAACTTACTATAAAACTATAGTAATACAAACAATATGGTGTTGGCATAAATATAGACAAATGAATTCAAGCAATAGAATTGAGACTTTGAAAGTAAACCTATCCAAAATCAATTGATTTTTGACAAGAATGTCAAGACCATTCAATGAGGCAAGAATCGTCTTTTCAATAGACAGTGCTGGGTAACCACTGTAAAAGAATGAAGTTGGGTCATTACCTACACTGTGTTTAAAAGTTAACTCAAACTGGATCAAAGACCTAAATGTAAGCGTTAACGGTGTTGAATTATAATACTGATTACCTGAAACTTATACAATATTGTAAGCATTATATACAACTAGAAGAAAACATCTTCATGATGTTAAATTTGACCATTGTTTCTTAGCGATACACAAATTACAATAAAAATAGGTATTTTGACATCATCAAAATTTGAAAATTTTGTTCTTCAGAGGACACCATCAAGAAAGTGCGAAGACTACCTACAAAATAGGAGAAAGCATTTGCAATTTATATGTCTGATGAATAACTAATATACAGAACTTTACAAAGTACCATTCAACAGCAAAAGGCAAACAGCCTAATTTAAAATGAACAAAAGAGTTGAATAGACATTTCTCCAGAGAAGACACACAAATGGCTAATAAGCACATGAAGAGATGGTTCAAGACCATTAGTCTCTCGGGTAATGCAGATCAAAATCACAGTGAGTTACCATTTCACACCCAAGAGAACACTGTAATTTTTAAAACTAACAAATAAATAAAACATGTTGGTGAGGATATGAAAAACTTGGAACCCTCAGACATTGCTGATGAGAATGGACAAGATACAACTAGATATTGGGTAAGAAGGTGCTCAGCTGGAAAGAAACACCACAGAGCAAAGTACATGGTAAGTTCCAGGAGATGACTGTCCAAGCCCTGCTCTGTTAATATTATCTTCTTCCCAAGGTTGTTCTCAATCTCCTCCTTCTGCTCACTATAACAAGTCTTGCTTTGTTAATATTTGTATATATCTTTTTTTATATACTTTTTAAAGATTTATTTATTTATGCATACAGAACTGGGGCCAGAGGTGCAGGGACAATGAGAGGATTCACCAGAGACAGAGCGGGGAGCAGAACAGGCAGATTGAAACACACTGCTGAGGGGAGCAGCAGGGAGACAGGAGAGGTCTGCTGCAACACGCGGGTCACCCCGCTGGCTGGGGATCCAACTTGTGCTGAAGCAGCTGCAGAGTTTTGTAGTACTGCGCTTTAATACGTTGCGCTACCAGGAAGAACCTGTATTATTTCATTTCACATATATTTTTCAACTACAAAGAGACTTTGTTGTTGCAGATAAAGATGCCAAGAGCCCGGACACCTACACCCAAGGATGAGAAGAACAGACCCAAGCTAACTGAGGTCCTCACTAACAAGCTGACTGCCACAGCCTGGCTGGAGATTTAAAACGTTCATGATTCCTGCGATGCTGTGCAACTACAATGTGCCTGTACCGCCGGAGGACCTCATAACGCGCTTAGCCGACTCGGAACCAGGAGCCCAGCTCCAACACGCCCGCTTATTAAAGAAAGCAAGCAAAACTACGCCTTGTTTGGGGGTGCAGTCCCTTAAAGCTATCTCTCTGGAGCCTATCGCTCTTGCTTAATAAAACTTCTTTTTAAAGATGTATTTATTTAAGCAACAAGACCTGGGGTACATGCCAGAGGTCCAGGGGGTGAGAGGGTTCACCAAAGACAGAGGGGGACACAGAACAGGCAGACTGACTGAAATACACTGCTGAGGGGAGCAGCCAGGAGACAGGAGATTGCAGCTGCGCCATGTGGGTCAGCTCCCCTGGCTGGGATGGACCTTGTGCTGCAGTGGCTGCAGACAGCTTCATAGTGCTGCGCCTTAAACCCCTTGTGCCACCACTTGGCCCAAAGAGACAGAGCGAACTGGAGGTTGTCAGGGGCTGCGGAGGGAAATGGGTAGTCGTTGCTTCAAAATAGAAGGGCTGGTGGCATAGCATTACAATTAATCCCACTGAGCAGGACACGTAAAATGGTTAAATTATAGATTTTATGCTTTATGTATTTTACTACAGTTTTTAAAATTAACAACATAATATACTAAAGACCCACCCAATTGCATACTTAAATGGTATGGGGATTTAGCTCAAAAAAAAAAAAAAGCTGTTTTTTCAAAAAGGAATGCAGAACTGATGAATGCTACAATAAACTTGGGCCTCAAAACAGCTGTGCAAAGTGGAATGAACAAGTCACAAATAGACCACACAGAGTACTTGAACTATCCGGATTCGTGGTGGCCCAGGGCTGAGGACAGTTGGAGGCAAAAGGCAGGGACTGCTAGTGGGTGGGGCAGGGGCCGGGATCAGGAAGCTGTGCTATATGAACACATGGAAGATCACTCTGCTATCAAAAAAGACAAATTCACGCCATCTGCAGCAATATGAATGGAGCCAGAGGGGATTAAGCTGAGCAAAATAAGTCAGATGGCGAAGGGCAAATACCGGATGGAGTTTTTTTTGATGAAAATGCTCCAAAAGTAATAGTAGCGAAGGTCACAGTTTGTGAATACACTAAAAACTACCGCATCGCAAGGCCTCTCTGGTGGCTTAGGGGTTAAGTCTCAGTACTATCACCTCCGTGGCCTGCTTTTGATCCCCGGCCAGGGAGCTGACCCACATGGCGCAGCAGACCTCTCCTGTCTTGCCCACTGCTCCTCTTAGCAGTGTGCTTCCGTAGATCCGCCTGTCCTGTTCCCCATTCTGTCTCTGAGGAATCCTCCTCCCCCCCTCCCCATGCCTCTGGCCTGCACCCCAGCTCTTATATGTGTAATAAATAAAAATAAATCTTAAAATAAAACCATTGCATTGCATTGCCTACTTGAGATGGGAAAATTGTCTAGTCTGTGAATATCTCAATAAAATGGTTTGGAAAATGAGATCATGTATGCAAAGGCCGAGCCTCAGGCCTGGCCCCCACAAGTGCCCAGCATAGGACAGTCAGCAGGGGTGAGGGCGGTTCCTTTGATGATGACCATAGACTTCATACAATCAAACACTGAAGTCCTATTCTTAGATGGTGAAACAATTCTGTAACCCTGTGATTATCTCTGCACTTTGTATTTTCACTGCAAGTGGACAGAGTGCCCCTGAGGTCTCTCTCCTCCCAAAGGGACGCAGCCGACAGAGGGGATGGGCCCGCCTCAAGAGCATATGCACAGATCTACGTCCCCTTTGCCCACCTCTCAAGCTTCCAGATGCCCTAATTGGCCTCCAGAGGGGAAGCAGCTCTCATTGAAGGTCCCTAATTAGTCCCTAGGAATCTGGGTCCCCACATTCTCCTCTCACTCCACTCTAACTCCCAAGTTATTTATTTCAGACAAGAAAAGAACTCTGTAGACTCCCCAAGGAAAGAGGAGCCTTGGGAGGGGGTCACATGTGTGGTCTTTGCTGACTGTGGTAATAAGGCCCCAGGGGGTCCTGTCTCATCAAGGCAGACACAGCACCTGGACAGTGAGTGCTGAGCATCCTTCCCTGGCGCTGTTCAGGCTTGGCTGGAGCACACCTTTGCCCAGGTGGCATGCATGTGTTCTCACCTGGCTTCCACATGACGTTCCATTCAGGTATCTCTGTTTCTCCGGTTCTTTCAGGTGTGTGGTTCTGGAGGCGAGGTCTGCTCTCTACCTGGCCAGGTGTCACTTGAAAGCCTTGCACCCACTAGAGCCATGTCTGTCCTACCCTTCTGTTCATCCTTCAAGGCCCAGTGCAAACACTCCTCTGTGGAGCCAAAACCAAGTGACAGCCAGGCCACCTCGCCCTCCGTGGGGCACCCTGGTTTGTGCTCCTGGCAGAGCCCTTAGCCCTGGCAGCCCTGGCAGCCCTGGGCCAGACAGGTCTCCCGCTTGTCCCTCTTCTGGGCCAGACCCAGACCCACAGCGAGCAGAAGCTGGACATGAGGCAGAGGAGGCCTCAGCCTCAGCCCTGCGCTGGTGTGCTCCTGGCTCTAAAGTGGAATGTGCTACCTGACGTTCATATTGGTTATTCTAAATTGAGTTCTGGAGTCAGATAAAATCAAGAAGACCCAGTTTTCCTTACTGCAGTATTCCTGAGTCTGACTAAATTCACGCCATTCGTGATTCTCCAAGAAAGTTACAGGTGAACAATAGGCCCCAAAATTTTTGACTACAGAATCTGTTTGAGTCTTGACTATCTTATGGAATGCTCTGGAAATTTCTAATTCAATCACAACTCACAGGAACCCAGACCAACTCTGAGGCCACCTTGGGGGGGGGATGCTTTTAGAGTTTCCCTCTACACTATATGCCAAAATGAGCCTTACATGGGAGACCTGGTGGTAGGTGTGACGTGGGGACGTGCATCTGAGGAGGTGTGGCCCTATGTCTCTGAGCGTTATAAACCAAGGTTACCACAATACAAAGAGAATTTTTTTAAGAATCAAATGTGGGGCCCTCCCTGGTGGTACAGCGGGTTAAAGCGCAGCACTAAGAAGCTAAAGCCACTTCCGCATGAGTTCCATCCCCGCCTGCCTGGGAGGTGACCACATGGCGTGGCAGACCTCTCCTGACCCCCCTGCTGCTCCCCTCAGCAGTGTACTTCGTCCATCTGCCTGTTCTGCACCTTACTCTGTCTCTGGTGAATCCTCTCACCCTCTGCATCTCTGGCCTATACCCCAGTTCTCTATGAATAAATAAATAAATCTTAAAAAAAATGAATGAAATGCGAAGATGAAACTATAACAACTAAAGGGAGTGTAGGCATGGACTAAAGACTCCCAGAGCCTGGAGCTGAGCTGACTCCACAGCTCTGCCGTCAGTTCTGGGATGGGCCACGGTTCAGACGTGCTAGGTAGGTAACACTTGATTTTACATCTTCAATAGACTGTCCGCTGTTATTAACAAAGTTCCAACTTGGCTTTATTCCTCCTGTGAAGTGACTAATAACATCACACCCAGAGAAGCTCCCTAGTGGGGCCACTTAATGCAACCATAACATCAGCCTGCTTAACATAGCCTTTTGTTCAAAGTAGCGACTTCAGCCCTGCACTAATGGTTCTCTGGAAGGTGGAATGGGACAGGGAAAAATGCCCCAGCCCTCCCCCTGGTAAGGGATGGTCTTTCTGATCAGGATGCATTTCTGTAAAGAGCCCTGTGACCTGGGCCCATGAAACAATTCATGGGGGCAGGTGCGTTCTAGACTCCACCTGCCACCCTCACCCTGACACCCAACCCCTGGCTGTCACATGTCCTCTTACCAATTCTCTAGTGTCTCTACAGTGACCTTCCCTCTCTCCGCACGAACACCACCATCATGACTTAGGACTCTCCTTTTCCCTCAGGAGTCGTCTTCCAAGAACAGAGTTTCCCAACACATAGTAGAGGAGCTCACGCTCTGACTGGGTGGCTGCATCTGGCAGAGACAAGTCTTAACCAGAGGTGGAGATAAGGCTGGGACAGCTGGGGAATGAAGCAGACCCTTTTCCAGGACCCCGGTGTCCACTAAGATCATGAAACTCTCAGTGGTTAAGACGTGTGATTTATACTGATATTTTGGACAGATGGAGACTTTCTCCCCAATCTGAAGTCTATGTGACTAGTAACTTTCAGGGAAGGGATGCCAAGCAGTCATGTCCATTAACTTTGGGCAAAAACCAGCAATAAGAGGTACTGTTGGGTGGGAGAGGGAGAGAGAGTGGGTCTGTCTCTTCTCACAGGAATGGAGATGGTCACTGGTCATATTCTGAATCCCCAGTATATGGGCATATGGAGACTTGGCAAAAGAGAAGGCCTTAGGGAGGGTAAGATAGATGGATGGGCAGACAGACAGACTGACGGATAGATGGATGGATGGATGGTGGGTGAGTGGGTAGACTGCGGAATGAGACAGCAACAAGTTTGGCCTCAGTGAACTCCCCTGTATGAAGACTGTTTCTAAGGCTCTCCTGTCATCCCAGTTTCCCCTGAAAAGCCCTCAGGCATGGCTTAGAGAAAACAGGCTTTTTGTCCAGGGCCAGCTGTCCCTGAAAGGGAGGTGCTATTCTGGGAAAACTGAGTCCCCTGTCACTGGGGTGTGCAGAACACACCAAACAGGCACTTGGGAGGATGCTGTGGCTCTGACTAGAAGTGCTCACAGATGCTTACTCTGGCTGACTCGATTTCCCTCACCTTCCTCCAGTGTCTAGGGAGACTTGACATGGTGACATGGAGGTAAAGTAAAGGGACATACCACCCCTAGCGGGCAGAACCAGAAGGGGTCCAGCCAGGCTGGGAATTCAATACACAGGAGCCTCTCCCCCCTCTGGAGGCTCTCCTGCTGAAATGTCTCTCCCTGGCAGTGAAGGTGGGGGACTCCCTGCTGCCCAAGCGCCTGGCGTGTCTGTCTCTTCGGCAGTGCCTCCCTGCCTGGGCCCCTACCACAGAGACCAGCCACGAGGAGCAACCCCAGCCCTGGCCCTGCACTGCCTTGCAATGTGGGCACTGCCCTTCTCTAGGCCTCAGTTTCCCCCTCTCTACAACGGGGTTGTAGACGGTCACCTCAAGCCCCTTTGGCTCTGACAGTCTTCATTTGTCATCAGCATCTAGGAGCACAGGCACCATCATTCTCCTCTGAGGCCATGGGCACTCCATGGAACAGGTGTCCTGCTAGGCTCAGAACTCCAGAAGCTTCTGGAGAGACTTGTGCACAGGCCAAGACAAAACGCCTGTGGTCTTGGGGCTGCAGGGTCCCCTAGTGACCTGTTTGGGTAGGCCGAGCCTGGTGTCACAGCTGGAGAGAGGGCAGGGCAGAGGTCTGAGAGAACAGTGTGGGCGAAGGCACTGAGGAGGCCAGCCCAGGTGGCACATAGAGCTGAGGGCTGGAAGACAAGACATGGCCAGGCCAGACAGGACCAGTGTCAAGCGAAGGAGCCTGACTGAAGGCAGCAGAGTGCTGAGGAAAGATATGGCACAAGGAGGGGTGGGCAACGTCAGAAACGTGCTTTAAAGTGTCGCTCTGAACTGCAGCACCAAGCCAGGGTGGATGAAGGCTGGGAGGCCAGTGAAGAGGCTGCTGGACTGGTCAGGGAGAAAAAGAGGAACAGTCAGCTCAGGAAATGGCCTTGACGGGAGTGCAGAGGTAGGTTGGGGGACACTTTGAGGGAGAGATGACAGAACTTAGTGACTGACTAGCGCTGGGCCTGGAGCCCCTGACTGCCTCATAGATCACACAGAGAACATTTTTTTTAAAGATTTACCTATTTATGCATACAGAACTGGGGCACAGGCCAGGGAAGTAGGGGCAGTAAGTGGATTCATCAGAGACAGATTGGGGGGCAGAACAGACGGACTGATGAAGTGCACTGTTGAGGGGAGCAGCGGGCAGGTCAGGAGAGGTCTGCTGCGCCATGTTGATCACCTCTGGGGCGGGATTAAATTCATGCTGAAGTGGCTTTAGCTTCTTAGTGTTGTGATTTAACCCGCTGCACCAGCAGGGAGGGCCCAAGATTTACTTATTTATACAAGAATTGGGGGATAGGGCAGAGGTGGTAGGTGAGGAGTGAGAGGATTCACCAGAGACAGAGTGGGGAGCAGAACAGGCTGACTGATGACAGGCTGAGAGGAGCAGCTGGCGGATCAAGAGAGGTCTGCCGGGCCATGTGGGTCACCTGCAGGGCCGGGATTGGAACTCACACTGAAGTGGCTATAGCTCACTTGCAGTGCTGCGCTTTAACCCATTTCGCCACCAGGGAGGGCCCAACACAAGAGAATCTTAGAGATGTGGAAACTGAGACCCAGAGACGGACTAAGTCCTGCACAAGTTCACAGAACAAGACGGTGCTGACTGTCCAGAACCCAGGCCTCCTAACCTGCAGCCACAGACCCTTTTCCCTGTCCCCTTTTCCTAAAGTGACACAAACAAAGGTAAAACATGGGGCTTTCACGGAGCCTTGAATGCCAAGATGTGTGCTGTCCCTGTGAGTATTTGGGACACAGCAGGTTCTTAAGATTTGGCGTCATTTCTTATTTCTTTGCCTTTCCTCAACAGGGAGCCTTCCAGTGCTACGTGAGCCTGGCTGTGTGTAGGCCAACTAAACCCTCAGTCTTCATATAAAAAGGAGAGGTCCTCTCCTCTTTATAAAGAGAAAGCACAAAGCCCAGAGAGGTGAAGAGATTCACCTCAAACCACACAGCAAGTTAGTAGCCCATATAGTCTACAATTCCAGAATAGCTCCCAGCACTCTGGAAACGAGACTCAGGAGCCTGAAATTATGAATGAGTCTGGAGAAGGAAGGGGCCTCGCAAGTGGACGACAGAAGCCTGGGTCAGATGCCCAGGCCCAGGGCAGCAGCCAGACAGCTCTCTCCCCTTCCGGCCTCCCCTGCACAGCTGCAGTCCTGCGAAGGAGCCTGTGTCCTAACTCCCTCCCTCAGCAGTTATTGTGCCCCCATCTGTCTTGCCCGGGGCCAGAGCTGGGACAGCGCCAGGCTGCCTTCAATTATGAGCCAATAAATATGAGATGTGCTGTGCTAGGAGCGGCTGCCTGGGCCGCCAGCCCCACCCCGCTGCACCCCTGCCAGCCTCTGCGCCAAGGAAGATTGGATTTTCGTCGTTCATTTTTTATCTCCAGTCCATGTCGGATGGGAAGATACAGGACGTGGGCAGTGGATAATTTTATCCTTCCTCCGCTTATCAGGTGCAACACGGAGAGGGGTGTGTGACGGATGTCCTTGGGTCACCTGCTGCCCTCCTTGGGGAGGCCCCCCAACCCCAAGCCACCAGACCTGGGCTTGTGCTCTCTGCTGGGGCAAAATGACATGCACAAGACAGAGATTCCTGGACAGGAAGACAAGGGACCTCACTTCAAGACTTGAACCATGTCGCTCACCCACTTGTAAACTTGGGGCTGTATCTAAAGCTATCCTGAAGGCCCTTGTCTATACTAAGCCCTGTCTAGGCAGGCAGGGACCATAAGGAAAAAGCCGTCAACTCCAAATAAACAGACATCCCATGGGAGCATGGCTGACATTAGTACTAGACATGAAGACTGAGGAATTGCCAAGTAGGGAATAAAAGCAGGGAGAAGAATTTCAAGCAGAGGCAGAGGCATCTCTTGAGCAAAACATAGCATAAGTCAGTGAGTGACCAATGAGCTTCTAGAGCTCATTAGAGGCCTTAGAGTATGTTTGGAGCAAAGGGCAGGAGGAATGGGAGAGGAGAATTTTAAGCAGGTAAGTGTTGTGCTCGGATTTCCATTTTAGAAAAGCCTCTCTAACTACCATCTGAAAGCAGGTTTGGGGCAGTGATGGAGAATAAAAGTAGGGTGAGGAGGCTACAATGGTCTAGGAAAAAGATGACTGTTAATTAGGGTAATAATAATAAATCCAAAAAAAAAATCATTATAGTCAATATAGTGAATACTATTGTTGAATAGTATTGTTATTATGGGATTTGCACACTGCTAAGTATTTTTCATCATTGTTTCTAATATTCAAGTATGTTATTATGCTAATTTTGTAGATAAGGAAATTAAGTCGTGAATGAATCAAGAGAGTTTCTTAAAGTGATATGGTCAAGGGCCCTCCCTGGTGGCGCAGTGGGTTAAAGCACAGCATGAAGAAGCTAAAGCCACTTCCGCATGAGTTCGATTCCCGCCTGCCCCGGAGGTGACCACATGGTGTGGCAGACCTCTCCTGGCCCACCCGCTGCTCCCCTCAGCAGTGTACTTCATCAGTCGGTCTGTTCTGCTCCCCACTCTCTCTGGTGAATCCTCTCACCGCCCCTGCATCTCTGGCCTGTACCCCAGTTCTGTATGCACAAATAAATAAATCTTTTTTTTTTAAGTGATATAGTCAATAAATGGTAGAGGCAAAGTACAACCCAGGTCTGTCTAACCCTGAAGCACTCTATCTACTGCATCATTCCTAGAAAGAAAGGTAGTTTATGGAAAACTGAAGAGGCATAGACTCTGACTTCTGTGGTTGTTTGTACTTGGGAAACAAAGAACAAAGGAGTCAGGGATGATATGCAGGCTCTGACCAGGGAGGCTGGGTGGGTTTAGGAGGCACAAGAAGGAGCGTGTATGGAAGAAGAGGATGGGTTTGGTCTTGGCTGGCTGAATTAGAGCCAGCTAAATACTGGGTGTGGTGCCAAGACCTCACTTGGATACAGAGATTTGGGAACTATGAGAAATAGGTGGTCACAGTTGTATAAGTCGACGAGGTTTATAGAGGGAGTATGTAGGCTGGAATTTAGAGAATTCCAAATTCTAAGAGTTCATTAACCTTAGAGAATTGAGTAGCAGGAGTATGGAGAGGGAATCAGAATTAATTCTGCTCAGGAGGAGTGAACTTGTTTTAGGAGGGTCAAGGAGTATGTGTCCCATGATGCTGCCAAGGGGTCACTATAGTGAAAACTAAAAGCCAAGTTTAGGGACCAGCAGGCCGCAGAACAGCAGCCAGGCCTCATGCGGTAGACCCCAGAAGCCTTTGCCAAGCAATCTTCATGGATGTGTGACACCAAGTATAGGGAAGGGTTATTTGCACCCGATTCATGGCCTTCCACTCTTAGCACAGGCTTAGGGGTGCTTTGATTCTTACACACTCCAACCTCTCCTAGAAATCCTGAGCCAGATGAGAAACATAGCAAATTTAGGAAGGGAAGTAGAGGAGAGATGTCAATGAAAGAAAAAAAAATTGTAGAAGGAAGAAAGACTGAGAAATGCATGAAGAATGCTAGGGAAATCTTATAACTGAGAAACCACCAAGAAGAAAAAAAATATTTTGATACTGTTTTCCAATAATTGTAGTTTACAAGGAAGAAGTCACAACCCATGGCAGAAATGTTATATAAGTGAAGAAGAGGAATAAATATGTGTACCCAGTGAAAAACCAGTGCAAGTATCAGGCTGCTGCCTTTGTGGCACAGAGACTTTTGTCTTTTGCCTTAATGACATGTTGGCTGGGTATAAGAGTGTGTGTGAGCAGAAAAGCAGAACTTGAGCTGGATAAAGTCTTGACTCAAGTGCCATCATCCAAGTACTTAGTGTCTTTATTCCTCTCTTTAATATTGATGGAAAATTTGTTACAGAAATACTAGACTTGTACCATGTTTTGCAATTTGCATAGCTGATTTCACATTTGATTGACAAGGTTTTTTTGACTGTTGGTGGGCATAATAAATTGCTTTCCTCTAGAAAGGTAGGTGTATAATATGTATGTGTTTAGGGCATATTAGGAAGAGTGGAAGTCAGTTTGAAAAGGACTGAGGAAGTGTAGACAGCAAGTAGAGAAACTTTCAAGAAAATGGCTATGCACTGATAGTGTAAAAAATGAGGAATAGCTGTAGAGTAACATGAGGTAGAAAATTTTTAAGGTGAAAAAAAATCATAAACATCTGGAACCCATGGAAAGAGCAAACTTGGTGGAAGCAGTTCCTGGTTTAAACGGGTGGAAAATGAGCTCCCAGGTCTTGAACTGCAGTGGGATCTCTGTGGCATTATGCTGTGGCAGACTGTATAAGAGCTTGAGACTAGCAAGATGGCTGTATAACTCTGGTTCCATCAGGATGGTATAACTGGTCAAGTTACTTAAGGCAGAGGATTCAATTCCTTGTTTCTAAAAGAGGGATACTCACAGTGTTCATCTTTTAGCATTTTTATAAAGATTAAAGATGTTAATATATCTAAGGTGCTCAGAATTGTGCTGGCGCATGTTAAGTGCTTGATAAGTTAGTTGTTAGTTGTCAAGAAAAATTAGCTTCTAGTTAACTCATGTTGCAAAGCTACAAGAAGAGAGGAAAATATTGGTGTGGTCTGTGGAAATGCCTATTGGTGAGGAGGAAGGGTGATCAGCTCACACCAACAGCTTTGCTCTTGAGTCAAAGATTTGGGTCAGATGGAGCTAGGTTCTCCTTATTTCACCATACCAAGCATAAGCGTTTTCAACCAGACCAAGCTCCATCTCAAGAGGGGACTATGCAGTATTCGCAGTGTCAATGTGCAAAGCACTGAGCACAGGGCCAGGCACTTTGAGTCATCAGTGGATAATGGCTCCTGACAACATCATTCACTCTTCCCCATGACACAGACCTTGACAGGAGTCTGCTGACAGACACAGCAGAGCTGGGTTTTAGAGTTTTAAGTGCAGGAAGTTGTGCTGGGTCATGGTGGGGTTGAGGGGGTGAAGGGCCGAGGGTGGGGGAGGGGGCGGTGGTGCTGGGCACTTGCAGGGGTCAGGATGGGACCATTATCCCATTGAGTCCAGAGTGGCTGGAAGAGGAGAGGCCAAGAAAAGCTGCAGGGGTGAGAGGACCCAAGGCCGAAAGCCTCCATGAAGGTAAAGACAAGAGGAAGGGGCCAGGAGAAAGGTCTGTGGCAGCAGAGGACTCTACGTTTCATTAGGGGAGACTTTACTGAGCACTTAGGCGGCACCCCAGGTGCCCTGTGCGGCTTTCTATCCATGAGCTCATTCAACCCCAGCCCCACCCAGTATGAGGAAAGCAGGCCCCGGGGTTGCACCCCCACAGATGTGAGTCCTTGTGCTCCCTGGCCAGGGGCAGACCAGAAACAGTTCTCCAATCTGGCAAGCTAGGGCAGGACCAATGAGGAGGGCCAATCAGATGTCTTCTGTCGCGCGTGTAGGTTGGGAAAAGGGAATATTTGGCAATCAGAGTGGGAACTACAGAGTAGCCCAGAGGAAGGACTATGAGCTGAACCACAGCCATGAGAGGTCACGGGTAGGCAAAGGTCACAGGGGAGCAAGGGACGTTGAGGCAGAAGCTGCCAAGCAGAGCAGGGGCCAGAATGGGCCTATATGCGGTGGGGCGAGCAGATCGCAACAGAGGCCCACAGAGAAGGCTGGAAAGGGGTGAGAGCTCTACTCTCCCAGGGCTTCCAGAGCCAGCTCCTCCCCTGCTCTGAGTGGGACTTTCTGTTCTCTGCAGCTAAAGAATTCCATATAAAGCATATCCCTACTTTGCAGATGAGGAAACGGTCTGAGACCCACATAAAAGTCACACCCAGTTAACCGGCCAAGCAGCACAGCTAGAATTAGAATCTGAGAGCCTGCCTTCCCCAGAGCCCACCACCCTCCCTACCTAGCCTCAAGTAAGCCAAGGCCCCTTCTCTTCCTCTCCGGCCTGACCCTCACACTCTGGCACCCTGAGAGAGGGGAGTGTCGATTCAGTGGAGACAGAGGCCAGCGAGAGGCTCACCCATTTGGGAGGGTGGGCTGGACTCACATCTGATCCATTCTCCAAGTCTCCCCTTCGCTTCAGGCCTCCCCCAACCCCTATTCCCTTTTAGGTTCCCCCATCCCACTAAGGACCTTGACTTTTGTGCAGTTAGTACCTCCAGTAACTTGGCAACAATTTCCAGGGCCCTGGGGAGCAGGAGATAGGGCTTGCAGGACCTAGCAGGGGAGACGAAGCTCAGGCCTGAGCCATCGGGGTGAGAATAAACATCTCCTCAGAGCGGGCTCAGCTCTACCTACAGCCCAATACTCTCCTGGGAGCCTTACAACTTCCTAGTAAAGTCCACACCACCTGGAGAAACTGAGGCTCAGTGCTTTTCAGTCACCTTCCCCAGGCTAGCCAGCAAGCTGCATGGCTAGGATTTCCCCTCTGGCCTCTTGACTTGAGTCCAGACTCCTGCTGCTGCAGTTGCCTCTGTCCTGCGAACCAGCTGCACTGGGAGATCACTCCGAGTCTGCTGTGGCTGAGTGGTGCCTGGCTCTGGGCCTGTCACCTTCCTCTCTGGGCTCTGCTGTGTGGTGAGGGGTCCACTGGATTTCTAAGATCTGCCGCCTGCTCTTGGGTTACAGTCTCCAGGCCTGGCATCATCCAGGTCCCTCCCCCCAATAATTAATCTCCAGCCAACAGTCCCAGCTGCAGCACTTTCATCATCCAATTACCGGAGTTGCTGGCACAATAAATCTTGGTCACACAAATGCAGCTATTTTCATGGCCATTACTGTGCATAGGACGTTGGGACTCAGGTCATTCGCCTTTCTGGTGTGGAGTGCCGCTCCCACCCCATCTCCCCTGCCTCCTTTCAAGCCCACCCCTCAGCCTGTTCCTCCTGTCACCCCCCCTCAGCAAACCTTCCTCCCTTTCCCTCTCCTGCCTATAGGCACAGAGGCCAGCATCAAATGGCTGTGTGACCTTGGCCAAGTCAATTCACCTTTGTGAGCTTCTAGTTCTTCACCTGGGAAGTAGAAACATGATTGAGCTCACAGGGGTTTGTGAGAATTAGATAACCCAAGGGGACAATTAGACATCCCAATTAAATAAACCTCAGTGGTGGCGTATCAGATGTTTGTCAGTGGTCTCTGCTATACTTTTAACACCTACGTGTTTATTTTAGTATGTATTAAAAAATAAATACCAAGCCTGTGAATATATATATATATATATATATACAAACACAATAATATGATAGAGAAAATATTACAAATAATACATGGATTTAGCAAAAACCATAAAGGGGACATGAGAATGAAAGAGGTTTGGATACCTTCAAACAATGGCCTCAATGCTTCCCTGATAAATATTTGTTCTGTTCCCCAAACCCTTTCCTTCAGAGGGGGAAATGAGGAGTACAGAGGAAGAGAACCAGACCTGCTCTGGGAGGTAACTTCCTCTGGTATGGGGAGGCAGCCCAAGGCCCCTCATGTGAGAAACCTCCTCCCCCAGGCCGTTCCCCACAAGCCCTATCATGAGTAAAGGGACAAGGGCCTCACACATCACACAGGTCTCAGCCCTCGGGGAGTTCCAGTCTCCCCCACTTCTAAACTAAACCCCTTCAGGATCCACCAAAGTAGCTGCCTTGACCTTGTCAGGATATGGAGTAGAAGCCTCTGAGTTGTAGAATGATAGTGAAAGCCCCATGCTGAGAGTAAGAGGCTTTTAAGACTGTATTCAGGTGCACAGTAACCAGGAAAAAGAGGTCATCAGTAGCCTTGTGAGGAGTCCTGAGCAGTCTCTGCCCTGATGGAGAGTGGAGAGTATTCCAGAACCTTCATGGCCTAATGGAGGGAGACCTCCTCCACCCACCCACCCC
>NW_004567116.1:39456717-39462561 GCF_000260355.1 Condylura cristata | reverse complement strand
CCCACCCACCCCCAGCAGAAATCATGCTGGAATCCAGCACCCTGCCCCAGGGATGGAGACAAAATTTCCAATAGAGATATAGCTCCCACTACGGGAGTCTATTCCAGCCTGCAGCAATGGAAGGAACAGGGGAAGGACACCGGGAAGGATTCTGAGGTTTCCCAGGCCTCCCGCAAGGCACAGAAGATCTCAGCAGGCTCCAAACAGAGCAGGAACTTTACAAACGAAGATGGAGATGTGGTCTAGGCGGCCTCAGACCAGCTCAGGATGATGTCACCTCCAGAAGGGCAGGGCCTTGAACCTCTGACAGCCACGCCTGAGTGGGGCCGTGGCTATTCAAGGGTCGCAAGGGGGAACTGAATATGCCCAGAAATCATATCCATTATCTCTGAGCGATATCAGTAGGCCACCTTTCTCAAATGGAACCAGACTGAAACAGACCCTGCATTCATGCACACACACACAGAGCTCCCTCCTCTGGAAAGCCGCGTCCCCTCTCAGGATATCAGCTTCCCTTTGGGGACAATAGTTGTAAATGATGCTTCGGAGCTCTTTTAAAAGACCCAGCAGTTTGGTGAGATCGCTGAAGGTTCCAGGTGCCTACGAAGGGCGGCAAGTTGGGAAAGTCTGCCACCTGGTGGTCAGTATTGGTAGTGCCATGAAACTGGTCCCGGGAAGCCCAGGCGCGGAGGTACACACCTGCCTTGGATTGTATGACCTTGGACAAGTCACCGCCGCTCTCCAAGTCTCACTTCATCAACTAAAATGGGGCGCAAGTATGCCAGACTCACCGAGTCGTAATAGGCATTAGACTAAATGATCACACTGAGGTACCTATCACACTTGCTGAGGGGCCTTCTTCAAGGCACCCAGTCGTGTGTAAGTCAGTCTTCACGCCTACCCTGGAGGGCAGCGAGGAGACCCAGCCGGGCTGTGCCCTTCGCTGGCACCTGGCCCTTCCTCTGCCAGCAGCTAGGTCTCTGTGGTTCCCTCGGACAGGAGACAGAGGCACCTCATGGCCCCAGGATCCCCAACCAACTGCCTCCCAGGGCCACTGGCCCTGAGCAGACAGAAATGGAAACGAGGCCGGGAGGGAGGAGACAAACTCATCACCTCAGAAGGACGGGCTCTGAATCCTGGCAAGTCGGGGGGTCATGCTGCTGTGCTCACTCACAGAGAGGAGCGCGGGCCTGGAGTTTGCTAAATCACCCATGATCTCACCCAGCTGGTTTTAAAAAAAATAGGAAAGAAGGAGAGAGAGAGAGAGAGAGAGAGAGAGAGAGAGAGAGAGAGAGAGAGAGAGAAGGCGGGCTAAAAAAAGAGAACTGCCATCTAATTAGAACTAGTGCCCTACCTCTGTTCTAAGCAAGCTTCTCATCCCACTGTAACCCTGATTTTCTATCATTTCCCCCTATTCGATGAGTTACACCCCTTTCAATATCATTTGCATTTACCCCCACCTCCCATTCTTTTTTTTTTAAAGATTTATTTATTCATACAGAAGTGGGGTACAGGCCAAAGATGTGGAGGGTGAGAGGATTCACCAGGGACAAAGCGGGGAGCAGAACAAGCAGATTGACGAAGTACACTGCTGAGGGGAGTAGCGGGCGGGTCAGGAGAGGTCTGCCGCACCATGTGGTCACCTCCGGGGCAGGCACTTAGATTCTCAGTGCTGTGCTTTAACCCGCTGCGCCACCAGGGAGGGCCCCCACCTCCCATTCTTTTTATCAAAAAACAAAGCAAAAAAAAAAAAATCCTTTACTAATTCCTACCTACAAGTCAAAGGGCCCACTGTCAAATGCCCAGGCCTCTTTTAAGAGGGGCCCCAAATGCCCTATATGAGGGTGCAGGGAAGGCAAAGCCCAGGCCCAGGCCAAGCTCTCTCAGACAAGGCAAGGAGGAAAGGCAGTCTTCCGCCCAGCGTCCCTCCAAGAAGCC
Organism: Condylura cristata; assembly: GCF_000260355.1. Taxonomy (NCBI): domain Eukaryota; kingdom Metazoa; phylum Chordata; class Mammalia; order Eulipotyphla; family Talpidae; genus Condylura; species Condylura cristata. The sequence continues at coordinate 39,460,623 of NW_004567116.1, read as the reverse complement.
AGGTGTGGGCTCCCTAGCCCACAGCCTAAGCTCCCTCCCGGGCACCCAAACTCTTTGGCCTACTCACTATCAATAAGTAAAAAGTGCACCCTCTGGGCAGGAGCAGCATATAGGTGCATGGCTCTCAAGTCCACACTGGCTGGGTCTCAGCCCCCCTTGCCCTTGATTTTTACAGTACCCCAAAAGCAGCAACCCAGCCCAAATATATCACCTACCTGAGCTCCTGGAGCAAGAACCCCTGGGTCCCCAACTGGAATCAGCCTCAGCTCCCCAGCATCTCATTTGCAACTCCGGAAGCAGGAACCTTGTTCCCCAAACTCCCACTCTAGAGCTGTAAGGGAGCAGTTACTTTCCTATAAGCGGATTGTTACAGGAGCAAAGAAAGGCTGCTGAGATACCAGACCTGGCCTCAGATTTCAGCTTGCTCTTTGGGTTTTCTTTCATCAGTTCTTGCTGCCATCACCACACTGATGTCCACTTTCAGGACTCCAGGGCAAGTGTGCTCACCAAACATATGCTGGCCAGGAGGCTGCAATGTTCAGGGAAGATTGTTCAGGGGGTTAGGGAAGATTTCCGAGTAACAGCACAGAACGTGGCATGGACAGGAATGACTCCAGCCTGGCATCTTCTTAATGGGACACCTTGAATCTGGTTCATGTTAGCTTGGGCTCACAGGGGTCACCCACTGGGTCACTTAAGATGCCATGAAGTCTTGAACCAAAGGAGTTGGGCCAGCCAAGGCAGCAGTGTCCTGTCCCTCCTAAGCCCCATCTTTGCAGTCCCAGTCCCAGAGGATTTCTGCTTCTCCAAGACATTGAAATGTCCCTTTCAACAAGTAGAGTACCTACGGAATGGAATAATGTGCACAGGTGAGCCCAGCACCCTCGCCTCAAAGCTCATATCTGCCCATGGGATTTGACTTTAGCACAGATTTCAGTCCATAATCATCATTCAAGTTCAATGTCAAAATCCCATGTGTGCCCATGGAGAGAGGGAGAGAGAGGCACTGCTGTTTCCAGTTTCCAGATGCCTCACTCCTCCCCCCAAAATCACTTCTGACTCTCACATTTGTCCCTCTAATGCACGGAGCTCACCATCTTTAGCTTGGCGACTGCTCAGGCTGAGCTCATGCTCTGTGCTGGTCCATCTTCCCCCTCTGGCAGGTCTAAAGGGTTTCACAGAGCTGAGTCCCCAGCAGTCCAGGAGCCAAGGTCTCTTTGTCCACTGTCCACCCAGGCCTTCGCTGAGCCTGGGAGTCTTGCAAGCCTGCTCTCAGAGGGATGCACCCTCTGCCCACAGGCCCAGGTCTCTGCCCATCAGGTTTGGCAAGAATTTCAGTAGGAACCCAGGCGATTGCCATACCCTAGGAAAACTGAGTTTCTGGCCCGGGAAAGATACAGCTGACTGGCAGGCTGGAGACACCTACTTGAGAAGTAAAACGTGGATCTAGGCCACCATCAGTATAGCCATTAGCTTCCTCCTACTTCATGGGGCGTCAAGGGTGCCAGCAGCAGGAGGTTGGGGAGCCGCTAGAGAAGAGGCGGGTACAGTGACAGTGCCCCGAGAGGGCAGGAGCCTGCAGCCTCAGCCACTTGTGGGGGCCCGTTAGTAATGCAAATCCCCACGCCCCACCCCAGACTTAGGGAATTAAATTCTTGGGGAAGTGGAGCTGGAACCCAGCTTTTTAAACCTCGCCAGGTAGTTCGTGTGCACACACACTTGCTGCTGACCCACTGTGCACGGATGATGGCCACACAGGATTAGTATAAGGAAAAAGGACCTTCTGGCAGGCTCCATTTTTCAAATACTATTCACCAGACACTTGGAAATTTTAACATAGATTTTTTTTTTTTTTTAACGTAGAAGAACTGGGGTATGCCAGAAGTGCAGGAGGGTGAGGTGCATAGAGTGGGGAGCAGAACAGGCAGATTGAAATATACTGCTGAGGGGAGCAGAGGGTGGGTCAGGTGAGGTCTGGGGAACATGTGGGTCACCCCCCTGACTGGGGGTGGAACCCAGATGGTAGTGTTGATAGCACTGAGACTTAACCCTTAGGCTACCACAGAGGCCCTACTAAGTTTGAGAGCATACTCTCATATAACCCTCACAGGGGCCTACAGCTACTTTCATTAGCCCAGCTATACTTTTGACAGATGAAAAAATTATATTTAAGACATTTGCCCAAGTCACTGAAGCTTTCCCAGTCTTGGTAGCTTTGTGGTTTGGGGACGATCAGTCGTGTTTCCCTGGTTATTGTGAGAATTAGACAAGGGAGTGAGGACAGGCGTCCACGCGAAGGGCTCAGATCTGGCCACTAGATGGCGCTCCCAGGACTGGCCCGCAATGGGGAAGCAGAGGCCTGACTCCTACTTGTGGCTCCATCACACCTGCTTGCAGGCCCCGGCCTTCTCCTCCTCACTTGTCACTAAGTCAGCTTCACCTGCTATCAAATTCTTTGTTTATCCCTCATGGGAATCCACGTTCTCATTTCTGATTCTATTCCGAGATGATGACAACAAAATCTATGTTTAGGATGACCCTAGATTGTGAAAGGCAGCTGCTATCAAGGTTGTGGGTACTGTAAAGGAACCTCCAGCCAGATCTGGCCTTCCGAAGACAGAAACCAATGTATACGTCCAACTCAAACAAGCTTAAGAAAAATATAGGGCCCTCCCTGGGGACACAACTGTTTAAAGCACAGCACTGTGAAGCTAGTCACAGCCGCTTCAGCACAAGTTCAACCCTTGGCCAGGGAGGTGATCCACATGGGGCGGCAGACCTCTCCTGATGTTATAGGGCACCCCAATGTGAATTGGGTTGCCTGTCTGTGGGTCTTCACCCGTGCGCTTACGATTCAATCGTATTATGGACACACTTCAAAAGGTTAAATAATGGATTTATTTATAAGGAGAAAGGTAAAGGGATAACCCAGGGAAAGAGGGAGAGAAACAAAGGTTAACTAGGATGTCTTACCAGTTCTGCTGACGTGGACTCCACCGGCACGCTGAAAACTGATTGAGCGTCAAAACGATCAGCTGCGAACCACCAGGCCAAGAGACCCCCAGAGCCCACGTGTACGGTTTTATCCCCACCTGGCTGCTCAGCTCCGCCCTCACGTCCCTGCGTGCTTCTCCTTGGTACTGATGGGATTTGGAGTTCCAGCATCGAGTGGGGGCGGAGTCCGTGAAACCTGTATCTGTTACACTGATCCACTCCCCACTCCCGTCAGCACTGTACTTCATCAATCTGCCTGTTCTGCTGTCCACTGTCTCTGGAAAATCCTCTCACCACCCCTGGACCTCTGGTCTGTACCCCAGTTCTGTTATGCATAAATAAATAAATCTTTAAAAAAAAAAAAGCTCAAAGGTTGAGGGGCTACAGATGGAAAGACCCCTGGGCTGTGTCTGCCTGGCTCCATTCTTTCAGGCTTCTAGGGTTTATGGATAAGATGATTGTGGTTTTAGGCCTCCAAACTCCCTATCTAGGCTCCCAGTGGAATGAAATCTTATCTGAAGTGTCCTCTTTTTCTATAGGGCCCACAAAACTAAATCCCCAGGAAAATGGGAAGAATCTGATAAAGACACAAAAATTCTAGATAAGTTTCAGAGTTAGAACTTCCTGAAGTTATGATAATGTTAGAAGTCCGGGCCCTCCCTAGTGGCTCAGAGGATTAAAGCACAGCACTAAGAAGCTAAAGCCACCTCAGCATGAGTTCAATCCCCACCTGCCCCGAGGAGATCCACATGGCGCAGCAGACCCCTCCTGACCCGCCCGCTGCTCCCCTCAGCAGTGTACTTCGTTGATCTGCCTGTTCTGCTCCCCATTATGTCTCTGGTGAATCCTCTCACCCTCCACATCTCTGGCCTGTACCCCAGTTCTGTATGAATAAATAAATCTTTTAAAAAA
>NW_004567116.1:39398174-39456492 GCF_000260355.1 Condylura cristata | reverse complement strand
AAAAAAAAAAAAAGTTAGGTCCATGGCCTTGTTCTTTTGCATTCCATTTTAATATAAGGATGTTTTATAATTGGTAGGTTTATTTACTTATTTATTTTTATTATCTTTTTGGATCCAAAAGTGCAGGTTGATTATAAAAATGGAAAAATGGAGGAGTAGAGGCCGCTTGCACAGATACAAGTAAGCACCAAGGGCTGCCCTGAAAGGGGCAGGTTTGTTAGGGGCCTGCAGATCCCCGGCCGGCAGGAGGGCTGCTGCCCCCCTTGATTTGTTTTTATTTCATCTACTACATGTGGTGTTTGAAAAGCTCAAAAGGGTGACACAGACTAAATTTATAACTGGTAATTGTTTATGGCAGTTTAATCAATCACATTTGTCATTGTATAAAAATTCAAAAGGTTTTCAACATGTGACTGGATATGAGTTTAGTAAATTTAGTAAAGTTCGTGAGGTAAAGCATAGTCCTCTCGACCCCAAAGGCCCCTCAGACATTAAGCCAAAATAAAATTAATTATTGGAACTTCAAAGTGATTACATAATAATTGAACAGCTTTTAGAGATAAATTAGTTCTTTAAACTTCATTTACAGTTTCATCATTATAGGATGCTCATTATAGGATGTGATGAAAGAGATGTCCAACTGAAATTTTTTCGAGTCAATTTAAGAACAGTTAACAGACTGACCTAGTGACAGAAACTGCGGGTTATGCTGAAACACTTGGCAGGATTCAGTAGTATGAAGCATTCTAGTGGAACGAATAGAAATCAAGTGTAAATCATAAATTAAGATAAAGCTATCACCCCACTCTGTTGAGGTAAATGCTTGTGGCCTTCCTAGCTGCAAAGAATATCTTGAGGTGTTTTGAAACAGGAAACGATTGTCAGTGCCCAGGGCCTGGGGCATCAGAGGTGGTCTGTGCATTCCGGCTCCATCACTCCGCTGCTAGTCTGTACCGCACAGTCAAGCTTCGTGGCAGTCTGCACCCGGCTTCCCTCAACAGAAAACTGTTCAACCAACAATGTGTAAATGTGCAAAGTCATTGCTTTTAAAGTTTTCTGAAAGTAACTGTTCTAATGAAAAGCAAGAAGGTGCCTCTATTCCACTTCGTTGAAAGAATCTGAGCACAAGCTAGACAGCATAGGATGGCAGCCGTTTCAGTATGCTTAACAGAAAACCAGGAAATCCATGAGAAGGATTTAAGCTTTTATTCCCCTTCCTTGCTTCAGAGTCACAGTGGCTTTTACCAGAGAACAGGCTTGGCACTTGGTGTCACAGAATCACGACACACGCAGAACACAGTGGTTCCAGCACCTCCCTCGAGGCTTGGAGGAGTGGCGGTTACAGAAGTTTGAAGGGGGACCAAGGGGAAATTCCAGGGAAGTGAGACCCCAAGCCTTGGCTTTGGCCTAGAGTGGTGATCCTGGGACATCGAGGCAGGACCAAACTCAAACCAAAGAGAACCCCCTCCACTTCCCCCCACCCCCACCCCCCACCCCCGATGTACTGTGGCTGGCTTGGGCAGAGGTCTCCTTCAGGGCAAGTGTGAGCAGGTTGAGGAAGCTGTGCAAGCCACAGGGGAGCGGGCTTCCTCCAGGGCAGGGTGGGGGAGTGGCCTTGGTCTCCTCAATCAGCTCCCTAAGGCCAAGGTCTCTGACTCCTTGAGTCTTTCAGCTCTGCTTTACTGTTGTCTATTCTGTGCCAGGCCTGATGCAGGTTGCAGAGGTCAAAGAAAGGAATCATAGTCCTGATCTTCAGGGAATTTAGACTATGATAGGAAAACCATGTATTTGTAAATAAGTAGCTGTGATTTAAGGCTCAAAAGGACACAGAGAAGTCAGACTTGACCTCAGGAGTTTCCAGCCCAGCAAAGATCTAGAGCCACACACAGAAAACCACACAGGGCAGCCCGTGGTACTGGGCATCTGTGCTCCCCACGGGCATGGGTCCTTCTTTGACTCTTCATGGGTAGTCCCAACGATGCCTTGTTTCTCTTCATGCTTTAGTCCTGGCCACAAAACTGAGCTGTCATCTTTACCCTGAGTCAGTCAGGAGCTCAGGAAGGCACTGCTGAGCAAGCAATTTCTACTACTCTGGAGGGGCCAGTCTGAATGCTCACCCCTACCCCTACCCCTAGTCCTCCCTGTACCAACCACTCCACCCACCCCAGGCCCCGATCCCCATCCACTTGACGACTCATCTCTGACACTGGGCTTCAGATAAAGAAAGCGTCAGTATCTATGTGTTATTTCACCCAGTAACTGAAGGTCCTTTGTACCCAGCTAAGTGTAAACACCTTTAGTAGGCAATGAGGAGCCACAGATGATTCTCAAACAAGGAATGGCAATAGAAAGCACCTTACGTATGCACAGACACTCAAGAAATATCTAGATAAAAGTCTCAATGAGTGAATGAATGGTTATAACTGTATATTGGGAAGTAACTTTGGCAAATATAGGAAGGGGTAAGAAATAACAAAAGCCACTCCAAGCCACGGGCTGAAGCCAGATGAGAAAGTGGGTAAAGTTAGTCTCCATTTCATCCTGCAGGACTCTCCCCCACCAGACTGGGGGAGCTGGAACCCCTAGCCTCCCTCCCAGGCTTTGTGCCACAACTAAGACTTGCTTTCCGGGCTCATCACTCAGCACCAGCTGATACCAACTGAAGGCATTATCTTCCTAAAATAGGGGCAAAAAATAAATTTTTCAGAATAGGATTTTCTGTCACAACGCCCGGCTTGAGAAGAAACCATCTGGGAGCAGCCCATGTGGCCCCACCCGGGAGAACTAGCACCAGCAAATTCAGTCCACACCTGGTAAAGCAGCACCCCTACTTTATAATGATCTCAGCTGGTCCAAACAAACAAGCCTGATTCAAAGGTCTGAGGTCCCAGAGACTTTCCTAATGGTGAAGACCTTCTCCATGAGAAAGGAATATTCTGCGAGAAAGAAACTGGAAGAAACCCAGCAGCCTGGATAAGCCAGGAGGCAGGTGACTTCAGGCACAATGAGGATAAAGCTAACACAGTGATGCCAGGAGCTGCCCTCAGCCCGTTTAGACCCAATATCTACACGCTAGCCCGCTAGCAGCTTTTATTGTCTTGATTTTTTTTCTCTCTCTCTCTCACAAAGTGGAAGCTAATAAGACAGATTGGGGGAAATTTTGTTCAGTGTTTTGAAGTTCAAATCCATGTCCTTTTCCCATCAGGAACCATCCTAATAAGTGAACTTCAGGTAACTGTCATCAGAAATAGGAACTAGCGTTATGGACACCAAAACTCACTGAGCTTCGCCTTTTCTCCCTGGGAAGAATGCTCCCAGGGGAGGAAGGGAAGGTTCAGCAGGGCTGCAGAGTTGGTAGTTGATGTCATGATTCGGTTTGGCCCGGTTCCTCTGGAACACGAGCCTGTAAAGTTAAGAGCATGACTACAAGGGGGTGGGTGTTTTTGTTATTATAAACAAACAAACCATCCAGATCTTCCTTCATATTGTTACCAGATTGAATGAGTAGTGAGTCACTTGAAAATAACTTTCATTCTGAGATGAGAATGCAGACACCAGGACCTGCCATCAGGGAGCGTACAGGCACTCTGCCCCTGGGAGGGGCGGGAAGAGGAGAAATCACAGAACTGGTCCTCTCATTTCACAGGTGGAGACAGATTGGAGGTAGAGGGTTCAGGAGGCAAGTCCCAGGTGCCCAAGTCAGCCAGCCGCAGAGGACACATCATGGTCTCCCACTCCCAGAGCAATGCTTGCTCTTTCCATGGCAGTGCTCATGGCAAAATTTTCATTTTGCTCTTTGGAAAAAGAGAAGTAAGAACAGGTAGGGTCCAGAATACTGTGGTGGGGTTCTGTGGAGACTGCAGTGACCTCTGGTCTCCATTACCCTGACGGTGGTTGCCTTTGGGTTTCCCTTCTGTAGAAGGGGCCTCCTGAGCCAGTGGGCTCACTGGGAACAGGCGAGTCACTGCCGACGGTCACTACGCGGGCTGGTGCCGCCCCCCTGCATGTGGTTCAGGATATTGTGGCTTGTAAAGAGACAGAAGGCAATCTGCTCACACTCACTCTTGGTTCCGCACTCAAACAAGCACCCAAATAAACCCTCACTCTCCAGAACAGCCAGATCAGAGTAGCCACAGGGCCCATAGTGTAAGACCCAGGGCTGGGACCAGGAGGCAGCCTCCAAGGGACCCTGGTTGAGGTAGATGCCTAGGTCAACCCTCCGCCTCTTGTTGACTGGGTGTGAATACAAGAGCCATGATTTTGATGATGTTGTAGCTTCCTGCTGTGGCCCCAGTGAGCTGCCCAGCAAAGGGCTCGGCTGAGTGGTAGAGGCAGCTTTGCCACTAGGAACCTGGCACCCTTGTTGGATCTCCAGGGGCTGAAAACTTACCACGCTGCCCTGGCAGCCATGTGGGGGCTCATGGAGCTGCTGGTTGAGGGTCACTGTCTGAAAGCAGTCACCGTGGTCTGAGCTGAGGGCCTCCGCTCGGTATCTATTTGGAGTCCGTGCACTGCAATACAGCACAGGGGGGCCAGCTGACCCAGTCACCTCTGCCACTTCACACTCTACTGTCACTGTGGACTTAATGAGTCTGCCATGGTGCCAGGTAGTTCCTAGGTCGTCACTGTAGATCATCAGGGAATGAGGCTTGACTTTACGTGTTAGCCAACACCAAGCAGACCGCTCAGGGATGTAGTAGGCATATGCAGGGATCACCAACCGCCCTGACTGCAGCTGGATGCCATGACCTGGGCCCACAGCAAATGTGGCCCAGTGCGTCATCTCTGGGCCAATGACCTCCTCAGTCAGGTCCTTCACCTTGCTCCATGAGCAGCCAAAGTCCTGACTACAGATGAAGGCAAGGCGGGCTGCATTCCTGCCTGACATAATCTGTTGACGCTCAGTGACGTGTTTCTGCACACAGATGAAGAAGAGGTAGACACGGCCATTCTTCTGCTCCCACACAGGACAGGGGTTCATGGTACGATGCCCAGGTAAGGTGGCTTCCATCAGTGGCCTTATGGGTTCCCACTAGAGGAGAGGAAGACAGTGAGGGAGAGGAAGACATGAGCCTCGTTGAAAGAATTAGAATGTTTCAGTGATAAGAAATAAATGTGTTAGAATCTATAAAATCATAAAGGCCCAAGAATTCACTAAATTTTCAACTACTACATGATGTTTTTGACTTTTTTTTTTTTTTTGGTCTTTTTTTTGCATAGAAGAAATAGAGTTTAGGCTAGAGGTGGGGGCGGGGGGGGCAGGAGAGGGGGTAAGAAGGTTCACCAGAGACAAAATGAGGAGCAGAACAGGCTGACTGACTGAAATACACTGCTGAGGGGAGCAGTGGGTGAGACAGGAGAGGTCTGCTGTGCCATGTGGGTCAGCTCCCTGGCTGGGAATCAAACTCAGACCATAGTGGCAACAGCACTGAGATGTAACCCCTCAGCCACCAGAGAGGCCCCTACATGATGATTTACAATGCGGGAAGGAGGTGACGCTATCTTCTGCACGGGCAGGCCCTCTGTTGGGAGTTTGTCTTCACTTTGCCTAAATGCCCCATTCATCCTTCAAAACCCCACACTTGTCATCTCCTTCAGGAACTTTCCAGGAAATGCTCTTCCCTGCCTGACCAAAGACAACAGGTGGCTTCCTCTTTGTGCAAGTAAAAGATTTATAGCATCTATTATATAATATTGTCATTTTGTTTCATGTGACTGGCTATTTTCCTAGACTATGAATCTTTTGAGGAAAGAAACCAAATTATTTTAACTTCGCATCTCCAATGACCAGCACATTAATAGCAGCTAGGTTATTCTTAAAGAAAAACCCAAACAAAGGAAGACAAGCAAAAGAAAAGGAAGAAAAGCTAAAGAAGGCAGACAAATATGGGAGTTTTAGGCAAATAAAGGGAGATACAAGACGAGGCTTTTTCTTGTCCTTCCTTTACTGCCATGGGGATGCAATTCATCACAGCATTATTAAACACCAGCACGGAGAAAAACACCAGATGGTTTCGCTCATAACAGGAGTATAAGGGATCAGAAAAAAAAGAAGGAATTGTAAAAAAGTTTTGTTTTGTTTTTTTTAAAGATTTATTTATTTGTGCATACAGAACTGGGGTACAGGCCAGAGGCTCAGGGACAGCAAGAGGCTTCACCAGACAGAGTGGGGAACGCAATAGGCAGATTGACGAAGTACACTGCTGAGGGGAGCAGTGGGCGGGTCAGGAGAGGTCTGCCACGCCATGTGGTCACCTCCAGGGCAGGAGGGAATCGAACTCATGCGGAAGTGGCTTTAGCTTCTCAGTGCTGTGCTTTAACCTGCTGCACCACCAGGGAGGGCCAATAAAAAAGTTTTTTAAAAAATCAACAAACAACTATAAACCAGAGACATACTATGGGATAGAAAGGGGAATAGGATCAAAACTGGGGTGGGAAGAGCACACATGACTGGTGGTGGGAAGTCCGTGGGGATTACAACTGAGATAAAAAATGCATAAAATAAAGAATGATGTGTTTTATATGTGTTCTATGTATATATAATTTTTAAAAAGCACCAGCATCATCTGCATCTTGAGATGTTGGGCAAGTTACTTAATCTTTACCCATTTCATCATTGTTTAAATGAAGGAAGTAATCATAAGCTCACACAGGGGAGTCATTATTAGGATGAAAGGAGATAATGCCTAATCAGGTATGTCACAGAGAGGCCTAATCTCCTTAGTATTTTAGAAAGGGGTAAGAACATTTCAAGAAATTCAACAGCAATGGGCAAAAAGCAGAAAAGAGAAAACTCATAGAAAGAGGAAAAAAAAAAGTATGTTCAACCTCATATATAAAAAGAGAAAAAAATAAAATTAACAAGGTATTTAATGGCAACATCATCAATTTTGAAAATACTGTTGCAAAAATGTAAAGTAACACACTGTCACATCTGGATGGGGCACAAAATGGTTCAGCACTTACTTAGGACATAGTCAAAATTACAAATGCAATAATACTTTCCCAGCCTGCTGAATTCTGGGAATGTATCCCAGAGATATATCTGTTCACTAAGATTACTTACTATGGCTTGAAACAGCAACACCTCAACATACATCAATAGAAGATTCATTAAATGAACACACAAAGCAGGAATGAAAAAAGAAGGAAGTCTTCTACATGTTGATAAGGAAAGATAGCAATAACATGTTGATAAATGAACAAAGTAATTACAGAGTAGTCCTGTACATATACATAAGTAGAGGAAAATGACTTCCAACTACATACAGCAAACTAGGTAATTTGAACCAACCCTTTGACTGAGAACTAGAAATGGCAGTTAAATATTAAAACAAAAAACCTGTTTGAAAATACCAGATAGCAAACAAAGAAATAAATTATTAGCTAAGAACTGAGTTTGTTCAAGTCAGAGAGGCTGGCCTGATATTTTGAGTACGTCCTTCCCCTCCGTGTATCTCTACCAATTCTCAATGAGACAACTGCAAGGCTGAGAGGTTCAGCAATTCACTTGTCAGCCTTATGGAACTAGAAGGACAGAAGCTGGAGCCACAGGTCAATGTCCTCTGCTTTGAGCTAGAACTTTAAATAGCTAAATTCCAGAGTCAAAATGAAACCTAACAGAACTCATAACCACCCCTCCAAAACATGGCTGGCTTGAGATAAAGTAACATGAAACATAAACACAGCCTGTTTATGAAACATGAAACATAAACACAGCCTGTGATCCAGAAATTCCATGTCTAGATGTGAAAAGGAATTGTGAAGAAACTGGGGCCCTTGTGCTCTCCTGGGTATATAAAATGGTGCAGTCATTGTGGAAAACAGTAAGAAAGTTCCTCAAAAATTTAAAAATAGAGTTACCATATGATCCAGCAATTCTTCTAGGTATATGTCCAAAGAATTAAAAGCAAGGTCTTGAAGAGATATTTGCATAGCAGGTTCATGGCAGCATTACTCAAAAAATGGTAGCAACCCAGTTTTTTGTGTTGGTAAACTCATGTATTCATCCATGGATGAATGAATAAATAAAATGTAGTATATTCGACAATAAAATATTACTCAGTATTAAAAAAGGAAATCCTGTCATATGCTACAACCTGGATAAACCTTGAGGGCATTATATGAAATAAGCCAATCAGAGAAAATGACAAATAATGCAAAATCCCACTTAGATGATCAAACACATAGAAACAAAGCAGAATAATGTTGCCAGAGACTGGGGGGTGAGAGGGAAAAGAGGACTTGTTTAATGGGTATAGAATTGTGGTGGAGAAATCTGTTGTACAAGAATGTATATATAGTTAACAACCATATAACGTACACTTAAAATAGTTAAAGTGGAAATTTTGATGTTAGGTAAATTTTATGTTAGGTGTATTTTACCACAATGAAAAACTGGAAGTGTGCTGGGTTTAGTTGACTCTGTACTTAACATTAGTCAACTGTGTTATATAGCTGTCAAAGAAATAAATGTTACTTTATCTCAGGCTGCAAAAAAAAAGAATGCAAGGTGAGATAGCGACCTCATTACTGAGATGATCAATCTACCTTTGGACTCCACACTGAATCCTGAATGTCTTCTTTGAAAAAGCACAAACATCCAGACAACCTACACCAGACCCTAAGGACAATAAGCACAGTGTTCGTGGAGCCAGAAGCCAGCTCAGGACTAGGGCGTAATGAGCAATTAATAGAATTAAAACTGCTGAACCCAGGAAATTAAAAACTAAAGGATGTGAACACTACTTTCAGCTACATCAAAGAGCAGCTCCCTAGAAAAGGGAGTTTCTATTACTGCAGATTGGCTGCCCAGGAAAGCAGAACAAGACCAAAGAGTGATTTTACAAAGAAGTATAACCATCCCAAAGGGAAAGTTGCCATAGGATTAAGTTCCACATTTGAGGAGTTGTGTAAGGAGACCTTTTATAGAAGATGACTAGTGTTGAATTCCTACTATGTAATTTCTATTATTAATTTCATTTTGGAGATGATGAAACAGAGAAGGGTCACACAGTCAGTAAGAGGTAGGTCTTGCCTGACTCCAAGCTATGCTCTTAGCCACTATTGTAGCTACAGTGCAATACAGAAGGCTTCTATGTTAGGGGAAAAATCAGGCTGGTGAGTCTTCTAATTTAAGGTTTTACAATTAAGTAAATCAGAAAACGAAAGTGAATAAAATAGAGAAGGAGTTGAAGTGGACACATTTGTGAATGTTGTAATTCCTAGGCAGTGTGTAAGGTTACCTAACAGATATGATATAAACACATAACCACTCAACTGCCTATAACACAAAGCAGGTAATATGGCAACAGAAGAGGCCTGTGCTCGAGGCAATGCAGGAGCTGGAACTCCAAGCTGTGTTGTAAGCTGGGCTAGAGGGCTGTGCTCTTTGCAAGTCAGTGAAACAAGCAGAGGTTTGGTCCAAAGAAACCATAAAGACTCATTATAAGATAAGGTGAAAGAGCAGGGACTGGAAAATCCCTGCAGTAGAACTTTTCCCCGCAGGAAAATGGGAGCAAGCATTAAATGCTAAGACAGGCTGCTGGCAGGGCCCATCTTCAGTGGAAGAGCATTTGCACTGTAACAGCAAAACAAGGCATCTGTGGATGAGAAGCTTTAATGCTGAGGTTTCTCTGGCTAGAAAAGCAGAACAGGTTAGGAGGACTCACGTATCTCTTAGATACACACACACACATACATATATAGGTAAAAACAGGTATTTGCTATATAGTAAGATACATAATTTGTACATAGATACATCTGCTTTTATTAAAAAACTGTTTTCTTTCCAAAAATTCACTGACAAGTGCAAATTCATTGTCTCACTGATCCTCTCTCAGTCTGCTCTGAGAGATAAAGGAGAGCAATGGGATCTGAAATAAGCCTGAAGCTCGCAGACCAAGGGCAGAAACCATTCTTGCCCTCATTAAGAACCAGTAAAACACGTTACTTAAGGGCAAGGGTTCAACTCGAGTTCTTCCACTTAGTACATGTGTGCCCAAGTGGAGTCATATATTCTCAACCCCCATTTCCTCCTGTAACATGGAGATAATAACCTCACATGAGGCATTTAGAAACAGGAGAACAGGATTACGAATATGTCAGTTTTTATCGTCTCCCCAACTCCCTGCTAACTGGTTTTGAAGCACCAGCACTCCTCAGCAAAACTGGATAACAGGGCTTACTTCCCTGGATGATTGAAGAGGATGAAAGACAACATGAATAAAGGCCCATCACATGTTATTTTAATCTGAGCAAACGACAGAGACTGAGTTTGAAGTCTGTTTCTATTGCTTTATGATGGCCCTCTCTCTGAGCCTCAGTTTCCTCATCTGTAAAGTGAGGCTGATGACAGTTTCTGTCAGAGTGGCTGTGAGGCTCCCAAGTGCCCCTGGCACGCAGTAAGCACTCAAAGAGAACCACTGCTTTCCATTTTCCCTCTCTCACAGGGCGTTTCCTGCCCAGATGAAAAAAGGCACAGACAGACCCTGAAGAGCTCTGTGCAACGTGGGAAGAAACTGAGGCCCAGGCCCAGATCTGGGGTGAGGAGTCACCTGTACCGAGTGCTCAGTCCTCAACCCTCTCCTCAGCACCAGGTGGAGAGCATCCTCATCCTTGCATGTAGAACGCTTCTCTGCGAAGGCCAGGAAGGTACGTTTGGGAGGAATGTAGAGCAGGGCTGGGATCCGGTAGGTGACCCCACTCTTGTCTTCCTGCTGGAACAGAGGGCTGTTGAAGGAGCACGCTGTCCCTTCTTCCATGACCTCTGCAAGGACAGGAGGCAGCTAAGTGTGTGCCCACACTGCAGTGCTGGTTGTATACAAATTTTGCTGTATCATTCCATTTCTGGAGATCACGGGGAGGCAGATTTACTCGATTGTTTATTATATTTTTAATGGAAAGGTAACATCACGGTCTTAACGGCCACAGCACTATGCACCTGATTTTCCAAATCTGTCCTCCAGCCTGTGGGGATCCCGTGCAGGCCGAGTCTTGTGTGTCCCTCTGGGGCTTCTGACAAGACTGCAGGGGTATGACCAGCCCCGCTGGTTTCAAATTCTTGGCTTGGCATTTTTGGGCCATTAAACTCAAAACCCTATGAGGGAATGTCTGTGGTTAAGTATTCTCCAGGGAAATGTTTTCCCTT
The DNA here is from genome assembly GCF_000260355.1 of Condylura cristata. Lineage (NCBI taxonomy): Eukaryota > Metazoa > Chordata > Mammalia > Eulipotyphla > Talpidae > Condylura > Condylura cristata. The sequence goes on along the minus strand of NW_004567116.1, from coordinate 39,445,343 downwards.
TCCTGGGGCCTAGGATAAGAAGTCATCTTCTTAGTTCCAACCCCCCCCACCCCCCCCACACACACTGTATCAGCGGGGAATTTTCTTTCCCTGGCCCACCCTATCAGAGGGTGCAGATCAGAGAGTGAGTCGATTTTCAAGGCGCCCAGCTGCGGCCTTCAAAGCCTAACCCGTGAGGACCTGTGGTTTCATTCACAGGTCTATTAAACCTCTAGGTAAATGAAACCAGCAAACATCCAGGGGAGCTAAGGTCATGTTAAGGGGCTGAGTTTTCAGGCTTCTGAAAACTTATCTTACTTTCCTGAAAATTCAACTATGAAGGATGTTGCTATATTTTTCTGTCATTTTAGGGGTAAGCTAGCCTTCCATAATACTGAAAATGGAAGTTTGCACGAATACTTCTCAGAGGAAATCAGGTGTTCTATTTCTCAGAGGCCCAAAAAGGGAATTACTCCAGGCAGAACAAGACTTAGAATTCTTCTTTCCCCCTCTCACCATCTGCCTTCCAAACTCTATCTTATAAATCATTTGTTAGAACTACCAGGTTGTGAGTCTCCTAAGACTTTACTCATTACTTAATAAATATTTCTGGATGCCTGCTCCAAGTCAAACTATAAAGTAGACATTGAGGAGACAAAAGTATCAGAGGTCCCTGTCTTCAAGAACCTGCATACAAGCGAGGTTAAACAGACATACAGAATTACAATATGATGCAATTAAGCGATGCTAGAGACATAAACCAGGCATGCAGAAAAAGGAAAGGGCATCTGGCAAAACCAAGGAGCAGAGGACTTGGGGAGGGTAATAACTGAGCCCAGCAAGCCCTCGTGGGGTATATCCGCTACTCACTGCCACAGCAGTCTTCTCTCAGATAGTCACAGAAGTCACTCCCTCCCTTCCTTCCCTGACAACTCCCTTGCAATCCCGTTCCTTTCTTCTACTCTCCACAGCCTCTTACCATCCATGCATTCTCCTTGTCTTCTCCTACAGAAGTTTCAAAAAGAGCAGAGAGATTGCAGTTTTATTCACCACTATCCCTTTATACCTAAAGCCACTCATTAGGGTAACGGAATAGGCCCTCAACAAATTTCTTGAATGGTTGAGCTGGATTTTGAAGGCTGGACACTGATTAAGCAACTGAAGGGTGAAAAGGAAAAGGGCAGATGAAATGGGTGTGAAAAGCCCACAAGTAACAGAAAATACAGTGAGTGTGTTCTAGTTTGTTTTACCTGAAATCTGTGTTGATGTGATGACAATAACAGCCACAATTACAAACCCTCTTCTTACATGCATTCAAATCCCTCTCTGCCTCAGGAAGAGATCATATTTTGCACTCTTAAAGTTAACACTTTAATTATATGACTATAGGTTGGTTAATACCAACACTATTAATAATGAGTCATCATACGATTACTAATTAACAGGAATTCTCTGAATGAAGCACAGGACAGGAAGGGCTAGGAAAAAGGAAAGAGATATGAAGTGGAGTGAGCACCAAAGAAGAGAAACAACTTGTCAAGGGGGACTGGATTCATGTCCCAGCTCTACTTCTTAAGGAGACCTTGCAATAGTCATGTCTCTCTTTAGGTCTTGGATTTCTTATTGGTAAAACATGAATAATGTAAAAACCTACTTAAGATGATCAATATGGAAAACAACTCTTAAGTGCTTTATAAACTTTAAAACATGATCTAACTAAAACGTTTCACTATCAATTTCAATGTCTTCACAAATTCACCGTAGCTTCGTTATAACTTTAATAACTCAAATCACTATCATTATTTTTTATTATGTTGATGACAGTGGTAACACAGGAGGTTGGCCCCTGCACTACCACCCAAACGATCTCAAAAGAACCATATGCTGGGAATTAGGGGTAGAGAAGAACCAGATATAATTGTGCCTTGGAATCGTTCATTTCAGCAGAGAACTCAAATCATGAATTGCCGTTTCATATAACCACCTTTCAATCCAGTCCTCCCTACTCTTAACGAGGAGATTGTGTGAGCCCTAGTTTCCTCACTTTCAATGGTGCTATCATCATGTTTCTCCAGCTGCAAGAATAATGTAACTTCAGAGTCGTTAGTCCAGTGCAGCAGGTGGCCCCCAATGAAGCCCACTAACAACTAATATTCACTCCACTCCTAATAACTCACTCACTACTGACAACTAGTATTTGGAGGTCCTATCATGTGACAGACCTTTGGGGGCCCTAGAGTCCAAAACCCACTCAAAGTACAGATGGACAACCTCAGACCCACAGGGGATGGATATGAATTTGTGTAAGGCCATTTAATGACTCAGGGGCAAAACCTGGACCTACACCCAGGTTCCGAAATTCCAGCTCGGGGCTTGCTGGTGCCCACAGAACCCTCTGTAGAAGGATTTTCCTAGTCTCAGCTCCCCATCAGTTCTAAAATGCTTCTTCTAAGGTTTAGGTTTGGCTTCAGTGGAAGGAGAAGAAAATAGAACTAGCTAAGAATAATCTCTGGCTGTGTCTCAGATCCGAGCGGACTTGGTGGCTCTCATTCAATTCCCCATCACCGCCACCACCATGCCCACAAGTCCATTTCTTAAATCCAGATGGCGCTGCTGAACCTTGTCCCCATTGTCATAGTGCCCAACGTTGCGGGAGGTTCTCTGGTCTCGAAGCCCGGCTCACCTGTGTGGCACCCCGACTCCTCCATCTCTCTCTCTCAGGGCAGAGGTGGGTGCGGGGGGCCTTGATCCTCAAGTCACAGACACCGTAGCCGGGGAGAACGACCAAGGCTAGGAAGACAGAGGCAGGAGACCTGCACAAAGCACAAAAATTGAGGCGACCGCGACCGACGTCAGTCTGAGAGTGAACCCCACGGGGACGCTTAGAAAAGCCGGCGAGGACCTGAAGGTGGGTGAGAAGGCGGCTGTGAGGCTTGGGACCGCGGTCGGCTGTCACCCTAGTCAGCCCCGCCCCTAGGGCCCCGCCCCTCGCCGCCGGCCCCGCCCCTCGCCGCCGGGCCTCCGTCGCAGTCCCTAGTTTCCCCAATCCCGGGCCCTGGCCCGGCCGCGGCCCCTTCCTCTCGGCTCATGACCAGTCCAGCTCAGATCTCCGGGGCCCGCCGCGGCTCCCAACGGCCCGGCAGCACCGCAGCTCCGCACACCCTACCATTTCCTCCCTCTCCTTCCCTTTGGTCAGCTATACCCACTCAGATCTATTGGTTGGCGGTGTGTTGACAGGTATCACCGCCTAAATCTTCCCTGGGGAGCTTGCTAGTCAAACAAAGGTTCCGGGCCTCTGAGGGAACTCCACTGAAGGCCAACAGGAGGACACTGGTCTATGCTTAAAAAATTATATCGGCATATATCTTGTGTGTGTTAATAACAGTAGTTGACTATAGCCCAATGAATAAAACGGAAACCCTTGAATACATATTGAGGTCAATCAATAGGGAACGACAGCTTTTCTTTACACTAGAATTCCATTTAATAAATACAGGTTTTGTACCGATTTTAAACTAAATAATGGATTCTGGAGGTAGCTGCCAAGCGGAGTTGGGCCCACATGTTCATTCAGCCTGCAACAAAAACTTTGGATGTTCTAACGGGTTCTCCCTAGGCAGAAATAACGGCACATAACATTGCTGCATTTTCATTGCTGGAGATAAGTATGCTTAATGTCATCTCTCATGAAAGAGAGACAGCATAAGAAGCCTACGTGTAGATACCTTCATGCTCCACCTTTCCCCCCTGCAAATCAGAGGCGTGTCCTTGTTACATTGCTCTGTTTTTTGAGTCCTGTCAGTCCTCATGAATCTCTGAACCTAGGTTTGATTTTGGGAACCTCAACTAAATATGTAAAGTTTTAAAACAACAGTACCTATTAATATATACCATTATTATGTATACACTACATATTATTATACATCACATATATATTATATATGCATTATATACATATATACTGTTATTAATATATATTATCAACAGACACGTGTATGAAGAAAATATATAGGAATAATAAATACTATCAATAATTTCAGAATGATTACTTTCTGGAGAACAGTTAAATAGAATGTGATTTTGGATACACTTGGCCCTATCATCATTCATGGCTCAGTCCAAGTGAGTTTCACTTCCTACGTTAAGATCTCTCAGTATCTATGCTAGAAGTTACCTTTTCCATCCTCCATAGCACTTTGAACCCTTAGCTTGTGGTGAATTTACTGAGAATGCTATTCCATTGGCTTCATCTGACAGAAACAGAACAAAATCTATCAGTGTCATGCAGCATTAAGTTATGGATACTATCAACAGAACTCCAAGCAACAAGCTGAGACCAACCATAACTGAAACTTTGGTGGATGATCATGTGTTATTTCTGCTTATTTGGTAAGCACAGTAGGGGCAGGCTTGCAACAGTGGGGCAAAAACATCCTTATCCATTTTAAACAAAGGGGAAAAGATTATTTTTTCATAATTTGATAAGTTGTTTCAGGGCACGCACCCAGGAGGGTGTTCAGTGTCCTTGTGGTGATAGCTCATCACCTGGACCAAATATGGCTGTGGAAGATGCCTGACTCATGATCAAATGGACAACATTCACAAGCAAGGATGTGCAGCTTGGTTTGGATCCAAACTCAAGTTACACCACGATTTAGCAGAAAGTAATAAAAGTCTACCAACTTGGGTTTTCTACACATGTTCTTCACTCCTATAAATACTATTCAAGGTCCTATCCTCATCCTGGTTTGAGGTTTGCTTCAGTCTTCAGCCAGGCAACCTTGCATTAAACAGGTCCTTTTCTCAAAATCTGGTGACATTTTCTTGTTTCTGTGCCATCAGGTAGCAGTGGTCCCACTAACCACGCTGGCTAATGAACCCAGGTTGACCTGAATTTCATATCAATTTTCAAATAGGACAACTTCTAAAATAGGGAATATCCTCCCATAGGGTGTGCATAAAGCCAGTCTCCCCTCCCAAAGCCCCCATGTAACTATTAACCTCAAAAAGGCAATCATCTATTATACCCACAAACAAGTTTAATTTAGGAACAAAAACCAGGAGATACAGGCACAAAGAGTACATTCTCAATGAGGAAAGGTAACAGTAGGAGACACGAGACATTATGGGTTCTGAGGTTTGCTGGCTTACCAGTGCCTGGGTAAGATCTACCTCCCAACTGAGTATTAGTGTTCACATAACCAAGGGTAAATTAATTTGGGAGCAATCTCCATGGTCATCTGAGTCCACATGACCTAGTGGTGGTATTTCTTTAAATACTGGATGGCTGCTTATGACCCTTCCTATGGTGTAAGGCACCATGTTTGCAGAGAGAAAAGCAAACTAATGCCCGCCTTCCACACAGTCCTTAAAAATAGTCCGAGGGCCATATATCCCTGTTTACAACTGTTAGGGCCTTCTAAGTAGAACCTATGTCATTTAGGGGACACAGGCTGATAGTGTTCTTAATGTGGCCTTTAAGACACAGGCTCTGGGGAGTCCATTGTTAATACAGTATTCAAGATGAAGTGATTACTTACTAGGGACAGTTGTATTCAGTGACCAAATTGCCATACTAAGCTGGACTGACCAGGATGAAACGATAGACATAAACCTTTTTTAATTCGAGTGGGCTGTTCCAACATTCAATACTAGATGCCTGAGGATGTAAGAGCCGATTAAATACCTTGACTATTAGTACACTGTTGAGTGACTTTTGCAATCAAAGTTGTATCAGTCAGACTGCATATGGTGAAACAACAAAAACTTGAGATAAATCTGTGATTTGCTTGAAAATGAAGATTGGAGTTGGTTGATTGGACTAGAACAGCAAAACTGACTGTAAGTTGTCCAAAGTGGTGAGGCACTGATAACCCTAAAAGGGAGCTCAAGCTCTGAATCCACCACCAGGAATGGATGGAGGTCTTGCCCCAGGCGGTCTCCCTCGCAGCTAGACAAACAGAACTTCTGGGTCTTAGGCTTTGTGCCCAGGAAAGTGCTGGCAAGTGAAATACCATGTCTGGCATGACGGGGGATCCAGGCCACAACAGTGGCAACCTGAGTGGTACAGGATCTGTTGGCAACTTGATTCCAGTTGATCTCATCTATGTGTCAACCACTGTGGGAATGGCATGAGTGACCCAAACCATTCAATTCGGAGCTGTAGTTTCTGGTTTGTGGCCCCAAAGAATGCCTTTAATCAAACCATCTGTAGTCTTCCAAGTGGCACATTAGAAGAATAGGCCCGAGTCAGTGAAAAAATATCTCACCATAGAAATATTTTATGTAGCACCAGCAGTTTTCAATTCAGCCAGTTGGAACCTTTTAATTTAACTGGACCATCAGTGAACCAGGACCAAGCTTTTCACTGGGGAAAGCTCTGTGAATCAATGACTTCACTGAGCCAATGGCTTTGCTCCAGGCAGCTGGAGCATCCTTCCTCCATGGAAGGAGCTGTTATTTTCCATGTAGAACTATGAGGAAGGACCTGGTGGGCTCTGCATCCCAGAATGCACCACTTTAATTTGACTCGGGAAAGTTGCTGGGCTTTTAATTGTTGAATTAATGTGGCCCAAAATGGGGAAGCTAGCCCAGAATTACTAGGCTTCCATCAGTCAGATGTTCAGATTCAGCAGCTCTTCTGTAATCAAGTAGCTGTCTGTTTTTGAAAGAGTGCTTGGTGCCTGGACAGGGTATGGTAAAGTATGCCAGCAGTCACCAAGTTTTCAACTGAAGCTGTGACTTTTATTTCTCTCGTCTTACGAATCTATTATTTTTGTTAAATTACCTGAGATCAGACAGGGATTACTTCTGAATACACTGTAGTGCCTGAATGGGAGAAGTCACAGTTCCATGAATGAATGATGGGATCAATAACACAAGGATGTGAAAACCTTAAGAAGTACTAATTCAATCAGTTCAGAGGGTCCTATAAGTAATTTTCCCTTCGCAAATTTTGCCCAAACCTACCAGTTGAATTCAAGCACTTTCCACGTCTTTGGGAACATAAACCAAGCAGCTTAAAGACACTGGAGGCCGCAGTCACCAAAGTACTTCTGCTCTTTCCCAGTAACAAAGAATGAAACATCACAGGGTAGGAGAGGCTAGCCTTGGGGTGGGGGTTGTCAGCCAGGGCAGGAAGGCTTTTCTCCTGACTCTGGGGTTACTTCCAACCCTGCCCAGGTGTGCCTCCTGGCTTCAACAAGCACCTGTTGCTAAGACTGCCATTTTGATCGGGTTTTCTTCACTCCCTATACCACCATAGATCTGCCCCATAATAATGGACATCTGACTATCCCGGCACCCAGGGTTCCCCATCCCCACTGAACCACTTATGATGGTGACTTAGAGCCTTACACACAATAGAGCTGTAAAAGGGGCATCTCTCCCCTCCTCAGATTCCCCAGCAGATATTTTCCTTAAAGTAGTAGAGGCAGAGGGATCATGGGATTCATATTGAGAGTTGTGTTGTTTTTGTCTAACAAGCAAGGTTATCTATTTTAAGTCACTATCTGCTTGGGCTCAATAAATTCCTACTGTTTTGGAGTCATTAAAGTTCTATTATTGCTGACATCATTTATTTCACCTTTAGGGAGCCCTTTATCCACAGTCACAGTCATGTTTCCTTTAGCTGGGCCTACAAGCTTATTTCATCATCAAACCAGCCATCTCTTACTGACAAAGGAGAGTAAACAACAGCGCTAAGTACCACACTGGCTGTTTCAATCCTGTCTTCCTTCTGCTGTTTGTCTGCACATATTAACAGGTAAAATGAGGAACCATTAGTCCGTACCCACTTGGCAGCAACTGCAACCAGACCCCAGGGTATCTACTCCTACCCCTCACCTGGCCAATGTTCTTCTCTTTTAGAAAGGCACATCTGTCAGAATCCCATCCTCATTACCAAAATCGTCATCTATGAAAGGCCTGCAACTTCATCCTACTTGCAAACTAACAACTTAGTCTACTCTTCTTTCATGGGTATCGCTGAAAGACACAAGACTCCTGGATCAATAAGCTTTATTACTCAGAACAAGCAACAGGAGGGTGTTTGTGCCCCCCACCCTCAAACAAAAGGCTTAGTGGATACCTACACACACAGTGGGTTGTATGCAAGAAAAAGAACCCTGAACTTGGGGGGGGGGTGGAGGAGGGGTAGAAATTCAACACTTAGTGAACAGTAGGCAACTCTATTCAGTAGGGTAAGGAGAGTCAGGAGGCTCACATGATGGATGCCATGCCAGCGTTTCCTGGGGGGTGGGAGTGGAGGGCAGCAGCCCACCAACATTCCAAAAGGCCTTGTGACCACCTGGTTGACAGCTTTTGAGCATTCTGCAGCCTCACCAACTGAGGCTTAAAAGCCTGTTGAAGATGGTATCTTTTCTTGCTAGATTTGCTAGGTCAATCAACAGAAGATGGCGATAGGGCCCTTAAGAGTGGTCAGGCTTTGTGTTTCTACAAAGAGCATGCAGGGATGCTTAATTAAGGCTTATAGCAGATTGCCTCTCCCAGCAATTTGTCATTCTCCAGGGGGTCACTTTTGACAGTTCTAAAAATCAAATCCCCAGCACTCAAAGTCTGCATACCACTTTTTCACACTTTTTCACACAAGCCAATCTCTCCCGAGGCAAAAGTTTCCTGACAGCAGCCAAGACACACTGCAAAAAATTCCAAGACCTTTACTGTTGCCTCTGAATGGACCTGAGGTTGGCATGACAGCCTGCAGAAGTTGCCATTCTTCTTGAACAGGCATCACACAACCTGAATCCCTGATCTCTCAACCACTCGAGTCAAAGTTTACCAATTCACTAGGTTTCTGCCTAAAGTAGTAGGGAATTTCCCTCTTTTATGCTCACACTGACATGTACCTCTGTAACTGCTACCTGAGAGGTGCAACATGCTGTCCACCCCAGATGAGTATTAAGCCCAGTAGTTACAATGGGGTGGACCTTAGGCTGACTGCCAGGTTAGTGAAGTCCTCCTGCCCAGGGAAGTGTGAATAACTATTTGAACCTACTTTCCAGGACTCAGAGCCTTCAACTCCCTTCCCAATTCCTCTTCTCATCAAACAGTATGTACTTAGAACATAAGTCTAAGGGTCACACCGGACTGTCAAAATGAACTATGGTTAAATAAAAAAAAAAGGTTAAGAATCCTTATTGATGATTCTTATGACATTGGGTGATTTCAGTCATCTGAACACATGTACTTTCGGGTTGGATTTTTAAGAATATTCTATTTAGAACATAGACCATTAAGACTATTCTATTTGCAGACATATGACAGTATGCAATCTACAAAAATATATTCATGCAATATTTTCAGCTTTCCCACAGATTTCTATCAGGGACACAAGGTTTGAGGCAGAGACAGTGGGGTGCCAAGCTAGGAACAGATACAAAGTATGGAGAATTAGTGAAAGGGCTCTTAACTTGGAACCAACTTGCATGTATTTAAGGGAACTTAGTATTTTTTTTCATCCCCTAATATTCTGAAGCAAAAAAATTGTTTCTAGAAATATATAACAGCATCAGACAAACAGCATCAGACACCAAATCCACATTAGCAGTTGAAATATACCAGTGATATATAACATTAACTATCTTTCCCTACTCTCTTCGTTGGTCTTATTTTGGAAAGCCTAAGTCCGTTCTTGACAGGTGTGAGGAGAGTCAGGAGGCTCACATGATGGATGCCATGCCAGCGTTTCCTGGGGGGTGGGAGTGGAGGGCAGCAGCCCACCAACATTCCAAAAGGCCTTGTGACCACCTGGTTGACAGCTTTTGAGCATTCTGCAGCCTCACCAACTGAGGCTTAAAAGCCTGTTGAAGTGATGATGGGAAGCGGTTTTAAAATACTACAAGCACAAGGAGGGATGAAGTGGAGAGAAAACATGTGCAACCCATGACTGGCTTGCTAATCCATGTCTACAGCAGATCTCGACCTGTTTCTGGAGTCAGAGCACCAGGCAGTCTAAGAAATCTCACACTGAGGTTCAGGCAGACGTAAGGGGTTACATATTTGATCATATTTGATCATTAAAAGGAATGTTTTCTATGAATGCATTTGCATGTGGGGTTAAGGGACCTTTGTAATCTCAAAAGGACATGTAATCTAAAATCTCTGTCAGGTTTAGACATTTACCCTTAGTGAAGATATGAAATTTGTCTAAGGTCACAAATTAAAAGTAAATCTGGTTACAACCCAAGTCTTTTGTCTCCCATTTGAAAATCTATTTTCCCTTCTCTCTAAAACCTACTCCTCTCCTGGAATAATGAAAAACTGCAAACATACATGTCAAAAGGGAAGTAATTAAGTCAAAAACAATACTTGGAATATTATGTACCTGTTAACAAACAGGTTTGACCTACATATACCAACAGGGAAAAGTTCTTAAGTATAAGTAAAAGAAACCTCACAAAACCACAGAACATAGTTCTGTGTTATTTAAAAACATGTGAAACTAATTTTCATATAAGAGAAAAAAAGTGAAGGTACTACAAGGAGTTACTGTGGAGTTGAGTCATACACTGTCTAAATCTACACAAGCTTTAGAAGTCATGTTTAATACCAACTCCTCTGTTGTAAAAATGATTATCAGGTTACACTCTTCCAAATACAAGCTCAGGGAATGGCATGATGCAGACAGGATTATAAGAATAAAGAGCATAGAATCCAAGGCTTCAACTTCTCCTCAAGTGACGTTCTACAATCTTCCATTGGTACTAGATGGAGGACATTCCTTAGTTAAAGAGGAAAATGAGGTTAGGATGATTTCTTACAAGCTAAATGGTTTTATGTATTATACTTGGCTGGACCTGAACAGTTGTAAAGACTAAAAGGACAATATACTTATAGGTCACAGCATCTGGGCAAGTGCCCAGCATTTTTCTGACAGAGGGAAAATACTGGAAATGATAATGCTCCTAACTGTGGAGCCAGACTATCCAGGTTTAAATCTCAGTGCTGTCTATAGAGAACATATTCAAAGTATGTTCCTTAGTTTCCTCATCTATAAAATGGGGATTAATACCAGTTCTCAGGATCGTTAGATTAGTGAGTTAATACACATTAAGTATTTGGGACACTACCTGGCACAAAGTAAGTACTGAGTGTCACTAATGTTATTACTGGAAGCTAGCAGTTCCTCACCAACAGGTTCTCAGGGGCCTCTCAGCAGCAAAAGAACCTAGAAACAGAAGGAACTTTTAGTGATAAGAATTAAAACTTACTGTTCCATTCTTCCATCAAGACTAAGACTCCATTTTTTCACATCTTCTTTTCTTTTATTGAAAAAAATTTTATAAAATGGCAGTTAATAAAGGACATAAACAAATCAACAGGGATATACTAGTGGAAACATAGACAGTATAAAACTAAAAATGCCATTGGCTTCTTTAATTAGTTAAGAGAACAAAATGTAACAGGCAAGTTTGCTTAAAACAAATTGAAAAGCTGGGTTCCCCCTCAATCTGCCCTAAATTAGATACATACACACCCACGAAACTGGTGTGTGAAGGAACAATGGCATACACAAGAAGTTGCATCCAAATTAAGGGAAACAGCTATTGAAACAGGAATCAACACAAGCAACTGGTTAATAATTTTAAAAATGGAATCTTCAAATGCTACATGGCACAAAGCTATACCCTATGTAAGTACTGCTAGCTATGAAGAAGTCTGCATGACTTTTAGCAAAATTGCTTTCCAGAAAAGCAAATCAAAACAATGCATTAGCAGACCTAGAAGGCTACAGCTACGTATCAGAGCTAAAATTTCTCATCTGAGCTAGAAAATCCTATTTATTCATAGTGAACTAAAATTTCAGGACAAAAGGAATATTTTTAACATTTCGTACTTTATCCTTTTTAAGTTTTCTGTTTCTTCCCCTCACATCCCATAATTCAGCATGATCCAGCAGAAAGATGGCTGCTTTTAGAACTGCCTATTTTATTTTTCTTTCTGTAGCGAGACTGTCATGGAGCCTGGATATTTCAGGCTCATATGCATCCATGACCAGTGTCCCACTGTGGTCAAAAAACTTAGCAATGGACTTGGTGAACTCGGCTTCCCGCTGCTGCTTTGTTCTCCCACTGATGAAGGTCAGCTTCAGAGTGTACTTGTCATCGAACCTAAGCAAAGATAATAAAGCAAAAACCAAACACAGAGATTCAACCAGTAACAAGAAAGTGCCAAATGTTTCTGAAGAACAGGCTTGAGCTAGCTACTGGTGGTGAAGGAAATACACATACCTACCCTTTTAAAAAAGCAAAGCAGGGAAATGTCTTCTAGATGCAGGTTCTGATTCACAGGTGTTGCCATGTCTGATTTAATTACTATGTGTTTTCCTTTTCTTGTCACAAATTGTTATGCTATAGGCTATCTTCTCTGACTCTGAACTTCAAACTTACTGCACTTGCAGACTCTTCTCTCCAATCTCAGCTAGTACTATACTTGGGCATAAACTCTGGGAAAGCCTCCCCAAACACTCCCAAATTCTGTCATGTATTGCTCCTCTGCCTTCCACAGTACCAACAATCAGAGGTCAACTCAATACAGAGCACTTATCAGGTACCAGGTCTATTGATAGGCTGTCAATTTCCCATGAAATTATCTTTTGAAATGTTTATGTATTTGTATTCTTCACCAGATTCCATTAGACCTTAAGCCTAAGGTTAAAGATTTTGTCTTATTTTCTATCCTTAGTCTGGCACTTAGTAAATAATTAAATTTATATGAATAAGTGAAAAATACTGTTCTCACACGTGTCCCTACATTTTAGGTTGCTCAGTCACTGCACTATTTAATCAATCTAGCTCCAGGTTCTACCATGATCCCAGGAAGGAGGTCAATTAACTAGATGAATTTTAAAGATTCTTTAACTGCACCTTAACATAGCTTTAAAGTTTTTACTGCCTCCACCCATTCAAGAGGGTTTATAATATCAACCTCTGAGAGGCTGACATTCGCTCCCATCCCTCTACCTCCCTCCCCACACACACACCTGTTTCTGTCTCCATATAACTACAGCACATTCAATGGACTATCAGACTGGTACTGCCTTTAAAGGAAGCAAATCCTTGGGCTTGTTTCTCCAAATTTAAAGTGGGAACGTTACTACTTACATTTCAGGATCATTGTCATAATGCGACAGTGCCTATAATTAATTGGTGCTCAAAAAAAATCACCTCAATAAACTGTTGTCTAGTCAAGTTACTCTGAACATAGATGGCTAGGATAAAGGTTCTTGAATTATTTTCAACACTACAATTTTTTTTCTCAAGTCCAACTACTGTTACCTGCTATCAAAATAAATTTTGACCCCAGTTTCATGGCTTTGATGGCAAGACATGAGCTCACATTATTAAACAAATATTTATTCAGCACCAACCATATATATTAGGCAGTTTTAGATATACTAAGGATACACAGCAGTGAAGATAACAGAAAAGTCCCTGGCTTTTGGAACTTTACATTACAAGGAAACCAATGATAAAAGCAAAAATACAATGCTCTTTTAAGTATGGTAGGCAGGGAACAAGCTATTTGGGAAAAAGAAATATTCCAGGCAGAGGAAACAGGAAATGCAAAAATCTTGAGACAATATGCCTGGAAATTCTAAAGAACAGAAGGAGATCAAAGCTAAGAGAACTGAAAGAGTGAGGAGGAGAAACACAGGAGCTGAGGAGTATGCATGTGTAAGGAAGGCTGTGGGGTGCAAAGAGTGGAAAGGACCTCAAAGCCATCCTTAGGATTTTAGGTTTTTTCTCTGAGTGAAAGAAATGGTTTGAGTAGAGGACTGAGATGATGTGTGTTAAACAGATCACTCTAACTGCTATATTGGGAATAGACTACAGGCAGGGAGTTGGCTGAGGAGGTACATTAGGACTTTATTACAGTAACTCAAGTGAGAGAGAATGGCAGCAATGAAGTGTGGTCAGAGTATATTTAGAAGTAGAGATGAAAGGATTTGCTGACATACCAGAGGACCAAGAGGGAAGAATCAAAGTGATCCAGAGTTTTGGTCTGATTAAACTACTAGGATACTTAAGTTACCACTTATCAAGATGTGGAAAGTAGTTTTGTCTGAGGGATAGCAGAGTTAGCTTTGAAAATGTTAATTCTGGGATGCTTATTAGGAATCACTCAAATAGAAAGCTGGGATGGAGTTCAGAGTGAATTCTAAGATGAAAATAAGATGTTTAGAAATCTTCACTATATGAATGTCATTTAGAATCATGAAAGTCTAGATAATATTACACTTAGTGAATGAATGTATCTTGAGAAGAGTTCATAGAACAAGTACTATGGCATTTCAAATTTAGAGAAAGGGGATAATATAAAATCACAAAGCAGCAAATTAAAGTTTGACAAAATTAAGAAAATCATGTTATCCAGTTAAAAAGTATTAATAGGAAATAATTACCTGTGTTAAATGCTATGGACAGGGCCATGGTGATGAGCAAAGAAAAATGAAAATAATAGGCGATCCAAGAGTCAATGGGAGAAAGGGAAAAGAGAAATGGGAATATTGTAAGAAAAGAATAAAGGAAAAGAAAACAATTTTGGGAGAGGGAGAAATTAGAGCACATTTGTATACCGCATGGAATGATCCAGCAGAGAGGAAAACATTAAGTGAGAAGGGATGGAATCTACAGGCTAAATGGAGAGGGCATCTTCGATAGGCCTCTGTAGAGAAGGAAGACTATGATGAGCACACGAAGTAACAGAAGATTTCTGATTACTTCTATCTTCTCAGCAACAAAAGAAGATGAAAGAACAGCTGAGGGGTGGGTGTGGCAGGGGGCAGGCTTATCAGTAAAGCAAAAGAGATTCTCCAAGGGCAGCAAATGAGTAACTGACTTACAGAAATGCCACGGAAACAATGCTGGGCAAAAAGGAAGTGAGATGATGAAGGGACAGAGGGAAGAAAAAAAGATAGTGTGAAGATTGTAGATGCCACTGGGACTGAAGAACCACTGGGTCAAGAGAAATGGGAGAATCTAGAAAAACAGGAAGCCCTGGCCAGGCCACCATTGGGATACTAAATACTGAAATTATTGAAAATGGTTATCAGTAACAGTAAGGTCTGAGGTATGTCCAGGAAAGTAAGTGTTTAAGACATTATAGAAAACAAGACACTCAGAGGAAAGAAGAAGGAAATGCAAGAGATCAGAGTATCAGGATAAACATCAACCTGGGAATTAAATCACAAAGGCTTGGGAAGAGTATGCTGGTGAGGTACCAATGAGCAGGAGCTATGTTTGAGGAAAAAGGTCTGTATTTAACTACAATGAGAAGAAAGAAAGGTGGCATACTTCTCCACAGGCATACACACTGTGGCAGTTGAAAAAAGTCAACAAGAAATGTAGAAAATCAGAAACCTAATACATTACTGATGAGATTATAAATGGTACAGCTGTTTTGGAAAATACTCTGAAAATTCTTTATGCAATCAAAGAGTTAAAACGACCCACATATTCCTCTCCCAGATATATTACCTGAGAAATGGGGGCATATATATCCACAAAAATGTATACCAGAATTTTTATAACAGAGCCCTCCCTGATGGTGCAATGGGTTAAGGCACAGCATTATGAAGTTGGCCTCAGCTACTTCAGCAAGAGTTCGATTCCCAGCCAGGGACGTGACCCACATGGTGCAGCAGACCTCTCCTGTCTCCCCGCTGGTCCCCTCAGTGGTATAGTTTGTCAATCTGCCTGCTCTGCTCCCCACTCTGTCTCTAGTGAATACTCTCACCCCCTGCATTGTTGTCTTTCAGTATGCATAAATAAATCTTTAAAAAAAAAAAAGGGCGGGCCCTCCCTGGTGGTGCTGCAGGTTAAAGTGCAGCACTGTGAAGCTGGCCACAGCCGCTTCAGCCACAGCCGCTTCAGTGTGAATTTGATCCCCAGCCCTGGAGGTGACCCACAAGTGCAGCAGACCTCTCCTGACCTACCTGCTGCTCCCCTCAGCAGTGTACTTCATTGATCTGCCTGTTCTGCTCCCCACTCTGACTATGGTGAATCCTCTCACACTCCCACCCCCGCATCTCTGGACTGTACCCCAGTTCTGCATGCATAAATAAACCTTAAAAAAAAAAAAAGAAGAATTTTTACAACAGCACTATGCCTAACTGCCCAAAGGTAGAAATAACTCAAATGTCCAATTGATAAATGGAAAACAAAATGTGATATATCTATTTTATGCCAGGAGTACTGCCTGACATAAAAGCGAAATGAAATATTGATACATGCCACACAATCAATGAAGAGAATAAGTCAAAGTAGTCTGTTCAAAAGCACCTTACATGATTTAATGCTTTAAGAAATTATTTCACTCATATGAAATCTAAAGAGACAGAAAATAGATTAATGGCTATTTAATGTTAGAGGAAATGGGAGGATAGGGTTTAAGGTTTTTTTTGAGGTGATGAAATTGTGGACTGTGGTGATGGTTGCAAATATATGTAAATACACTTGAAATCATTTAACTGCACACTTCAGGTGAACTATATGGTATGTGAACTACATCTCAATAAAGTGGTTAAAACAATTCAGTCGGAATGAAAATAATGAATCAACATGTTGCTAGGTTCTAGAATTCAGCAACTGTGCTTTATTGTCTTGGCACAGGCTGTAGTTATGATGAATAAGGTCAAAGGGGAGCCAGGAGCCCTGCCAGGAGGAGATAAGAACTCAGCTGCCAAAGCAGAATAAAGCTCTACTTCGATTCACTGGGATCTCTACAAATTAGTAATGACAGAGGCTGTTTGGTGTTGATGCTACACTTCACATACCAATCATTATATTTACAAGCCCTCTGTGTTAGGAATTGCTACCTGTCTTTTTAGAACAGTGACTAAAAGCACAAGTTCTGGGTCCAGGCTTAAGCTGAAATTCTTGCTCAAATTCACCTGGACTTAAAATTCACTAAGCCCATTGGATCTACGTTCTTATCTAAAAAAAAAAAAAAAAAAAAGTTGTTTTAAATGAGGTTATACAACTGGCACAATTAGAAGGATGTGTGTGGTAAAAAAGACATTCACTATTTTTATAACTGCCATCTCATCTTTCTAACAACTCTAGGAGTCACATTTCACTCCGGTGAGGCTCAAGTAATTTACATGACATACCAAAAGTCAAATGCAGCTAGAGACAAGCTGGGATTTGAATTGCGTTCTGGATCTCTACAAAGACCAGGGGTGTCAGCTGCACAAAGTCACACCCACTGCTGGTCATAAACAGACTCAACTATGCTGCTCTGGGCTGCCCATTGCTGTGCTCCAGGGAACCCTGATTTGTAGAGTATATGCAGGGTCACGGAAAACAAGTTAATGGAGATCTTCAAAGAAACTGTCTTCACATCTTTGCCCTTGACAGTTCTGCACTCTACCTAGCTCAGTTAATTGATCACAAGGGGAAAAAAATCCTCATTTGTCCACCAAAGTACATCATCCTGCAATTTAACAGTGTCACAGAAGTCAGTACTGGGAAAAATGACTATATTTAGGTCATTCATACACTTTTCTTCATTTTACAGCAGTGTAACATGCAGTGTTTCTACTACATAGAGTAGGAACACAATAGTCTGTTGCTGTTAACAACTCAGTACCCAGGGGAAAACCCAACACAAAGATCTAAGCATCTGTAGGTCTGTGAGGAGTCATACCTTTTGAGACTGGAGGACAGCTGCCAAATATCATCAGGATCCATCCCTGTAGGATCTTTCCTGTGGGCCACAAGAAAGATGCTCTTCTCCTTATATGAGGTATAAATGGTCAGGATTCCCATCATCACAAAATAGGTTCAAATAAAGTTAAGGGGAAAACACAAATATGCACAAAGGAAAGAAACAACACAAATCAAGCCAAGGGCTGTAATAACTTTCATAAAGGTAGTACTAGGGAAGAAGCAAGGCTCTCTCTGGTTAATACTTCAAACAATGCCTCAAAAAGGAAGGCAGGGATATTGTAGGCAATAAGCCAGCTCATATTTTCTGTTCAAAAACAACATATATAAAAAGATCCTCTTTTACCTAGCTTGTCAAGACTCATGTTTATTTCTCTATAAAATCAAAACTAACAATAACAATGGACTTGTTCATGTTCAACTAATTTTTAAGTAATTATAAAGTATCTTCAAATTAGTTTGTGAACAATTATGTCATACATATGTTTATGTATGGATTCATTATTTTAAAATGTATAATGGTAATCATTACTATTACATATAAAAATGACATGATTATAAAAATAGCAAGATCTTGTTTCATTTAAGATAAATATAACCAAATAAATGAAATTCTATTAAGGAGGCTGCTTGTGAGATCATGGATTTGTAATAATGTTGCTGTTACTGTTCAATTCTCTTTGGAACCCTTTGGAAACTGTCTCTAGAACCTATGGCACATTCTTTTGAGTAATCGTAATAGTAAAACTAATAGAGGGGCTATTTATCTGATTAGGGAAAAGAGTCGAGGTGTCAACTCTGTGGACTGAGCTTTAGGATCAATTTAGATAATACATTTTTGATCAGGAACTGCTTTGTTAGAGGGCTTGCTAACTCCTCTGAAAAACATTCTGAGAGTGGAATTTTTAAGAAATATTTCAAGTAAAGACAGTATTAGTAAGAAAAATAAACTGCCTACAAAACGATTTTAAAGCCATACAATGCTGACACACAGCAGTCACTCAGCACTACGTGGCTATTAAGAAGGTGGTAGGTCTGTGTATTTTAACATGGAAAAACATCCAATATATTTTGTAAGTTAAAGTACAGTATGGACAGACTGATCATATGTGATCTATATGAAAACTGTTAGTATGAAAGTGTGTAACTTTTATAATAATATAATGGGAGGTAACAAACATGATTTTGTATTTATAAAAAGGAGAGCAGAAGGGAAACAACTGAGACCCCAGCATATACCAAACCCATTATAAAACTCTCATTTACAGTTCTGAATAGGTATTATCCATATTTTAAATAAGCAGCATTTAAGCTGCTTGAACTTCAAACTCAGCTTCTCTTATCTCCAGGAAAGATTTTAAACACATGCACAGGCACATGTGGGCACACACACACCTACACCTCCTGCTTAGTACTTCCCAGTCCAGCCCCGCAGCTTCAAGAAAACCTGACTCAGAGTAGAACTTGGAACTTTTGAAGCAGCTGGTCCAATGCAAAAAGTTCTGAGTTAAGAAAAAGTTGGGTCTCGCTATTACTGTGTTTTGCTATTAGCACTCACATATGGATTATATAACAATGTCTACTTAATAACTAGACAGAATTAGACAAAACATCCATATGAAATCTATAGTATCAGTGATAATTAATATGTAAACACACAGATACCCACACCTCATATTAAAGTCCAACATTAGCAGGTCCCAACATTAAAGTTTGCTTTTTGGGAGCAGGGAAAAGTATCAGAAATTAAAAAAATAAATCACTAGAAAGCAAACCTGAGCATAATAAAGGATATGATACAACACACAAAGCCAAAACAGGCTTAGACTCTGGAAATGGATGCATATAATCCCAAATCAAAGCCACTATGGCAAAGAAACAGGAAATGGTGCAGATGGTGAGGCGGCCGTCAATTAGACCAAAATTCTCCACATACTTGTACTTTTCCAGAAGTACCTAGGGAGAAGAACAGGAATCAAATTAAAAGGAATGCTCCCATTCTAGTGCCTGCTTTTACTCATTTCCATGATAAGTTATGTAAAAAGTTATATAAAGTATCACAATTTTACCACAGAAGTTGTTTACAACAAATCCAGTAAAACAGTGTATGAACTTCTCATATAATTCTTTTTAAGTCCTCAGTTTTCCCCACCATGAACATTTTCTTCCCTTCTTTAAAGTGGACAGATGATCACATTAATGACTGTTCTATGTTCTAGGCAAATTAACCTCAAAAGCATGAGACTATCAGCTTTGGAATTCAACAAAGAGACTTTGAACATTTACACTTTAACACATCTTCCCATACTTAGTGGTTTTAGAAACTGATCTCTTGCTCAATTCCCAACACTGAAAAGCTACAGAGGAAAAAGGAGATGGCCAGTTAATATACATGCTCTCAAACCCCTCAGTACCTTTTTGGCAGAATCATCCAAAGAATTTTTCACAGCTGATCCATCCCATTTGTCAATTTTTACAGGCTTGTCATCGATCTTCCACTGTAAAACAAGTAGATGAGTCGTGCATTAAGAGACATGTCATCTCTTCATAACATGTCTTCAAATAAAATGAGCTACTTATTTCCATAGGAATAGCCTCAAATATACAAAACGTTTACTGTCTTCTCATACTGAACAGCTAGAAGTCAAAATAGTTAAAAATGAAACTGAAGCAGACCAGGTGTACTCAAATGTAACCTGTCTCCATGCTAAGAAGACAAAACATTACCAAAGCCCAACCTAGAACACTCACACAGGCTGCAGACTGTAGTGTGAACTCACGCATTCCATCTCCATTTTACCCATCTAGAAAAGAAATTCACTTGTTCAACTTGTCCATCCTGTCATTCTGTGACCAAAAAACGCAGAAAATACACATCCATGAACTTTTCGACACTATCAAAATGAGGTGAATCTCCCTTAATATATCTTTGTTAGTGAGCAACTTTTATATTTTAACCACTATGCAGTAACTGTAGAAAACAGTATAATCAGTTAGAAGGAACATTTTAAATTTTAAATTAAAAACTAAGTACTAAGATTAAGAACAGTCTTGACAAACCGTGTTCCAATTTCCTCATTATAAAGGTTTAGAAAGATTCCCAAAGACTGTGCTTAGGGGAACTGTTGTTAGACTGTTAGAGAAAAGTGAATACGAGAGAAACAGAGAGAGAGAGAGAGAGAACTACAACTTAAACGTTCATCTATAGTGTGTTAAACAAATTATGGTACCTCCAGATGTCCTGAGAAGGAAGAGTATGTATACAGGTAGGTGTGAGATATCTCAAGCTGAGTCCTGGGATAAGGAGTGTTCTAGAAATGATCTGAAGAAAATATCTCCAGGGCCCTGCCTGGTGGCACTACAGGTTAAAGCACAGCACTGAAGAGCCGCAGCCACTTCAGTGTGAGTTCAATCCCCACTTGGGAGGTGACCCACATGGCGTGGCAGACCTCTCCTGACACACCCTCTGCTCCCCTCAGCAGTGTACTTCATCAATCTGCCTGTTCTGCTCCCCACTCTGTCTCTGGTGAATCCTCTCGCCGCCCCTGCATGTCTGGCCTCTACCGCAGTTCTGAATGAATAAATAAAAAATAAAAAAAAAAAAGAAAAAGAAAATATTTCCCAAAAAAAAGTGATCAATGAGTCATGCTACTTAAAGATCTGATAATATGAAAAACAACTGAAGTTTGACATAAGGTCAGAGCACTGGAATGGTAAAGGCCACAGATAAAAGGAATCTAGACAGATAGTGTTCATTAACATCTGTGACACAACTGTGTTACATGATGAATAAACTGTTCAAAATGCTAATAAAATGAAGCTTTAAAGGTTATACCATAAAGACAATAAAGATGAAAGAATGAAGTTTTTAAAACTGAAATATAATTCACAGGCCATAAAACTCACGATTAAAAATGTACAATTTAGTGCTACTCAGTATAGTCAGAAGGTTGTTCACTATCCACCATGTAATTCATGTTATTTTTATCACCCCAAAAAGATACCGAGGACATAGAAGCAGAAATTCCCACCCATCACCCCAACTCACTAGCCCTGGCAACTACCGCTCTTCTCTGTACAGATTTGCCCATTCCATACTTCATATAAATGAACAGAGACGATATGGGGCCTTTGTGACTGGTGCTCTAATTCAGCAGTCTTCAATGTTCATTCATATTGCAAATTGTCAGTACTTTCTTTCTTTTTATAACCAAATAATATTCCATCACAGTGCTACATATTCCACTCCTAAATGTAAACCCAACAAAACTGAAAATGTTTGGTGAAGTTTACACCTAGCAGTGGAGTATGTTGAGCCAAACAAATAGTAACACTATGTTTAATTTTCTGAGGAAGTCACTACCTGCTTTCAAAGCACTTGCATCACTTTATATTCCCAGTAGCAATGTCACGGCTCCATTTTATCCCTATCTTCACCAACACCAGTTACTTTTTTGATTTTTGGATATGGCCAGCCTAGAGAGTGTAAAGTGCTACCTCCTTACTGTAGTTCTGATATCAATTTCTCTAATAACTAATGATGCTGACCCTGGCACCTTTGGGGCTATCAGGAACATAAAAACAACTAATAATGTTGTATATCTTTTCAAGTGTTTACTGCTCACCTAGATACCCTCAATGGGAAGCTTTTCTGTTCATATACTTTGTTCTTTAATGGTGGACTGTCTTTTTATTATTGAGTTGTAAGATTCTTTACATAGTCTACATATATTATCAAGTATGATTTACAAATATTTTCGTTCCTCTGTGCACTGTCTTTTCACTTCCTTGCTCATGGCTTAGATTGCAAGACTTGTAGATGGTATACTTGTGCCTGTGACCCAGTTCTGACATTGCCTTAATTGTGTTTAAAGAAACAAAGTAGTGTTTTTAAGACAATGTCTTGCAAACTAATACTATTATAGTACTTGCTATTTTTTACTTCAACATAAAAAATTTTTGTGTGCTAATTCACGAGTGGTCTTAGGAAAGCTGCTGCAGCTTGTCCAACCATGTCCATGTCTATAAAATGAGGAGACTGGAACAGATAAACCTCAAGCTTTCTTCATTACAAACAATTTAGAGAAACCACTACGGATTAAGCAGCATAGATTAAAACACACACAAAAATTAAAACCCAAACAACAAAAAAACACTTAAATTGTTAGAGCCAGAAGGGACGTAAAAATCATCTAAGACAGGCCCTCCCTGGTGCACAGCAAGTTAAAGCACAGCACTAAGAAGCTAAAGCCACTTCAGCATGAGTTCGATCCCCGCCCGCCCAGAGGTGATCCATAAGCCCGGGCAGACCTCTCCTGACCCGCCCACTGCTCCCCTCAGCAGTGTTCTTCACTCATCTGCCTGTTCTGCTCCCCACTGTCTCTGGTGAATCCTCTCACTGCCCCTGAACCTCTGGCCTGTACCCCAGTTCTGTATGCACAAATTAATAAATCTTTAAAAAAAAATCATCTAAGACAATGGTTCTCAACCTGCAAGTAACTGCTTAAATGTCAGGGAAATCAGTAAATGGCTATGTGTGAAAACATGTAGCTATCTACTTACACAAAAGTATAATTGGAATAAATCACGTACTTCTCTGTTAAATATGTTGGTCCTGCATCTCCTATACTTAGCTATACTGAGTACGCTGATAGTAGGATCTGGATTTATTTCTTTGCTATCACACGTTTATATTAAATACTAAAGGTTAAAAAGAACATTCACATATATCATCTCATTTGTATCTCCCCCAAACCCTAAGGGAAGCTTAATTAACTGACTTTTCAACCTCACATAGTTTTAAATTAACAGTGCTACTTCAAACCCCAAATAGTATGATCCCCAAATCCAGGTCTTTCCAGTAACACAGTGATAACATATACTTTCCAGTATAATCAGTACCTTATCAGAATACCTATTTAATGGTGATAATCCAAATGGAGAGAAGAACAAAAACAGTTAATGGGCTAGGATGAGCAGAGGCTATGAAGTGCTTACTCAGCTGGAAGGCAGAATCTGTATGAAACTTACAGATGGAGACATAGGGAGAATATGCTTATTCACACAGCCAAAGGCACTAAGGTCCTAGATCTTTACCCAATGGTTTTCTGCAAGACGCTATGCAAAGGGCAATATGGGTAAACTCGGACACAAATTCTTTTTTATCCTTCTTTTTAAAAAGTCCTTGTTCCTAGGGCAAAAAAACCCCCACAAAACTCAAAAAAGCTAGAGGGGCAGAAGAGGCCAACATCAGCAGCCTCGTGAATTCGATTCACTGAGTGCACTTGATTGCAGAGTAAAAGAAGAGGGAGGGTGAAAGGAAATAGATAAAATCTTAAAGGCTTCTGGTCGACCCAGCAGGGAAGGCCAATTCTCAAATAATAATTTCCGGATCCTCGAATACAGTGACAAAACGCCTAGACCTTTCAGTAAGCAAACGAAGGTCAACGAGTACTTGACATATGCAGCACACGCAAGGGGAATAGTGCCCAAGAGTTCGGTGGTTACCGACTTTGAGTAGCCGGTTACATTCTTAAGGTCTTCGATTTTCCCAGTCGGTAAAAAGGACGCACTTAACAGTAACAGGTCCCGGCGCCACAGAGGAAAAGAGATGTTCACGTTGCAATGTGGGAACCAATTTATCAGCAGCTATGGTAACCAACGTTAAGGACCTAGAACACTTCCCAAAGGAGAAAAACCCAAAGACAAGCACGGGCTTGAGGTGGGAGAGAGAACGGACTACAGGAGCTTACAGCATTTCAAAACGGGCCAGGCTAGGTATACTCCCCCTTCAAGAAGCTGAAGAAAACGGGGGCGTGATGGGAAGGAGGACTCGCTGCATCGAAGCCCCTCCGGGACCTCTCCAGGCCCTATATATCCTCTAGAACCGGCTCCTCACCTTATCCAACAACCCGCTACGGCTACTGCTTGTCCCGCAGCTGGAGCCACCGCCGGCGCCACCACCACCTCCGCCACCACCAGTCCTCCCGCCTTGTGCACCCGCTGCCGCCATCTTCTCCGCCTCAGCGACTCCCACCCCTCCGACTTGTCCCAAGCCGATTGGCTGCCGCTGACGGCGTGAGGCGGCGCGCGGAGTTTATCGGGATCCGAAGTCGAGGATTGCTGACGTGACATTACCAGAGGAAGTGGCCGCGGGGCTTGCTGGGACTTGTAGTAATTAGAAGCTCTCGTCGCCGGTTGCCGCCTACATTGCTAATGCCGCGTCGCGGTTACTAAGGGGTGGAGAAGCTAGTGATAGGCGCCACAGTGGAGCGGCTTAGAGATCCCCGGGAGGGTCGCAGGCGCGCATCCCGCCTGCTCGGGACGACGGCCCCACGGTCGCCTCGGAGGCGGAAGCGACGCCGGAGGCAGGTACGACCGGACACTTAAGTTTGCCTGAGAGTCCTCCCCGTTCCTGTTGTAGAATTTCTGTAGAAGAGGTGGCAGGAACTCGTCTTTCATCCTTTTCTTGTCCTGTTACAGGACTTACAGGTTATTCTCCAATGATTGTCATCTTAGATTTTGCAATGTTTTCGTGTCATTGAGAACTCACATTTACCGAGTGTCTTCTGTCTGCCAGACTGTGTCCTATATGCATTTATATTCATCCTTTAATTTAGTCCCCTACAAGCCCTGTCAGATAAGGAAACTAAGGGCTAACCCAAGCCCAGATAGCGTGTATCAGAACCTGATTTAGAAGCTAGCAGTTTTTGCACACCCGAACCTGTGGTATGTTCCCTGCTTTTTCAGTTTTAGATGTAATAGTGTCTGCATTTTTTTTTCCATTTTCCCCCACAAATATTTTTTAAGCACCAACATTGCTGGACTGTACTAAGGGATACAGGGGCATCAAGCCAGTTAGGAATGGAACAGCACATGTATGCAGATGAGAAGAATTACTGTGTGTGTGTAGAGTAGGTTTCCTACTCTCCTGGAACCTTTGTTCTAGTAACTTGGAGTTATCACAAAATAGGATTGTATTTTATGCTCCCCTATTACATTGTATCACTTGTTTGTTTTTTACCCCCCATGACCCCCCTCATAAGTACTCAAATGATTGAACAAATACAGTGCTTACTCTGTAGTGGTCACTATTCTAATCACTGAGGATGTATCCCCAAGTAAAATAGACAAGATAGCTATCTCAATGAAGCTCACATTCATGTGAAATACTTACCACTAAATAATGTTTGTTAGACAAGGTTTCTTCACCTCTGTGAAGCAATCCAAAGAGGACTGCTATAGCTGTTTGTGTTCATTTTTTATTATAACTTCTCATTTTTCAAGCTATCTACTCGGTGAAACCTTCCTTGTTTCTGATTTCTCCTTTCTCAGACAGAAGCAAGAGGTCCTGTAGTGTTGTTTCCCTGGTTCAGTTTGGTTCAGTTTAGTGCCTTTTCCTGGAGATAAAGGAAAAAGGTAGAGGTCTGGTGTTAGAGATACTTGCAGCCTAGGATAAGTGATGAAAAGTACAATTTGGCAGTGCCACCATTAGGAGGTAGGCCTAAGGTGGTAGCACAGAAGAGGAGCAGCCTGAGGGGGGAGAGTTAGAGGAGAGTTATCCATATAAACAAACAAAGAAGAGCAGCAAAAGTGTGATCGATCAAAGGAATGGAACAGCACATGTATGCAGATGAGAATTCCTGTGTGCGTGTGTGTATGTGTGTGTGTGAGTTGAGAGACACTACAGTTAGTCTGAGAGTTATCTGCTTCAAGTTTGAGATAGAGACCAAAATAGCTGAAGCTAACCAGACATATAGCTGCTAGTGTGGAACGTGGAATTAGTTTTTCCCACCATATAGATAAATTCATATTTCTCCTAGGGTTACTTTCTAGGCGGTTTATATGCCCTTACTAGCCCATCAGTTATAAATTTACACCTTATCACCTAGTATTTCTCAGAGGGAAGTGAATTTCTATGACTAGTTGTGTTCATGTTTCTATGCCCCCCACAAACCTGAGTGATTCATCCTTTGTGCGTTATGCGTAGCAAATATCTTTTCCCAGATTGTGTTTATCTTTCAACTTTGCCTCTGCTACTTTTACTGTGTATAAATTTATGTGAATAATCATAAACCGTCCTTTCCATACTGGTTTTTAATTTGCAAATATTATTTAAGCATTCTAGCCCCATCCCACTGTCAAAAATGATCTGTTCCACCTTCCTATATATGTCTATGTCTCCTTCTCTTCTCTACATCTTTATCTGAGATCTTTGATTGTGGTATTTTTCTAGGCCCCAGGTACAGTATAGTTTAGAGCAGAAGGGTCACCATAGTATACATTAATATATGAAGGCATATATATCTGAATGGCAGGCTAAGAGGGAGTGCAATGTCTGTTTTGCAGGTGAAGAAACAAGTGAAGAAGCAAAAAAGGAAGGAAATCAAGGGGGCTTTCCCAAGGTTAAAGATCAAGTAAGTACTACACAGACCAGAGGCAAGGCTCCGTCCTCTGTGAGTTACTGTGTCTTCTCCAGCAGTCATCATAACTAACATTCTCCAGATGTTTACTTACTCATGTAGCAGATAGGCAGGTTGGTTATAAGAGAGATTTCTTGAAAGATAGATTGAATGACTATTAATGTTTCCCAATCTGGCTATCTACCCATTCATCTTCCCAGTGCATTTTTAGTGCTAGGCTTGAAGATTACTTAGGTGAATAAGGTATATCATGTGCCTCATAGTAAGTGGGAAATTGGGAGCAAAACAATTTAATAAAGTATTCAATATTCCAATAGGAAAAGTATAGGTTGTCATGGGAGCACATAGGGACTTCCAAGCCTTTCCAGGGTGATTAGGGTTCATGAAATTCTCAGTGCCTTGTGTTGGACCAAAGGAGATATCAGTATCATTCATTCATTCCACTGTTATGAAATTTATTGTATGCTAGGTGCTGGGAATTAAAAAATGAACACCTTAGATGCAGTCTTTCCTCTGGAGGAGCTTAGAGTCTAATTAGGGAGATTAGATATATGCATTCAAAGCCCTTGTGCGGACCTTCCCCAGAGGACCCTCCCTGGTGGCGCAGTGGGTTAAAGCACAGCACTAGGAGGCTAGCAGTAAGTAGCTGCTTCAGCATGAGTTTGATCTGCAGCCAGGGAAGTGACCAACATGGCGCAGCAGACCTCTCCTGTCTCGCCTGCTGCTCCCCTCAGAAGTGTACTTCGTCAATCTGCCTGTTCTGCTCCCCACTCTGTCTCTTGTGAATCCTCTCACCGCCCTTGCACCTCTGGCTTGTACCTCAGTTCTGTATTCATAAATAAGTAAATCTTGAGGGAAAAAAAAAGCCCTTGAGCCCCTGGAGTTTATACTATCATATCCTTCATTTGGTCCAACATGTTTATTGGGTGTCTCCTGTAAGCCTTCTAAAGATGCAAGAGAGTAAATTGGACATGTTCATGGGCCATTAAAAGAACGCCATCATGATTGTTGGGAATTTTATGTGGAAAAAAGTACTCTATCCATAAAAGAACTTCCCCAGGGTTTAGCAAAAGCTGCATGCATTTCCCACTGGAAGTTTAGTAGAGGCTTTGTGGGAGGGGTAGAAAAAAGCTTTTTCCCCTTTCTATTTATCATATTTAATTCTAAAAAAAATTTCCGGGGCACAGGTTTTTATCCTCATTTCATATGTGAGGAATCTGAGCCATGAAGGGAAGCATTTAACCAAGTCCACTTAACCTAATGGTAGAAATAGGCTCACATTTAACCCTTCTGTCTACAGAGTCTCTGCCCGTCCCCTCTGCACCACCCCACTCATCAAACTCGCCACTTGCAGGTAACATCTTCCCTGGACACCTGATCCTAGTTCAACTCTCTGCTCCTTCCTGTGGGTCCCACAGTTTTTCCACAGTATCCCATCACCTTGCCAGGGGTTTGCATGTTTCCAAACCTTTATCACCCCAAATTGCCTGAAGCAGTTCCAAAGCAGATTTGAGAATGGCTGAGTCCTTTATTTTTAATTAGGAGTATTTTCTTATTTCATTGTTCATTTTTGGACAGTATCTGATTTTTCCCCTCAGGTGTCGTCCCTGAAGTTCCCCTACCACCATGGCATCTGTGACCCATCACCACAGCCCCTTGTGTTGTCCCCTACCCTGTTCCGATCCTCTCTCTCCCACGGTATGCCTCAGCTCTATCCTTTTTTAAGAAAAATATCAGCTCTCTAAGAACTCAGGTTTAAGAAATTTGGATCTTTCATTAGTGATTTATTCCTATAAGATTTGGTATTTGAGCTGAATCTTAAAGAATGCAATCAACCAGATGGAGA
Organism: Condylura cristata; assembly: GCF_000260355.1. NCBI lineage: Eukaryota > Metazoa > Chordata > Mammalia > Eulipotyphla > Talpidae > Condylura > Condylura cristata. The sequence goes on along the minus strand of NW_004567116.1, from coordinate 39,416,406 downwards.
AGACTATTTTAAGTAATGGAACAGCAAGAACAAAAGCAGCGAAGACTGAATGTGAGCTTTGGGAATAGAAAATGAATGTTTTAGGAATAGAAAATGATGGTGTGAACTTAATAACTTAATGGGAGCTGAAAGGGGTAGGACTTAGTACTGCCAGGGTCTGCAAGGCCAGACCTAGGCAATGCTCGGTAGGAATCCAGTCCAAGGCTCATCACAGCATTCTACCTGGGACATGAAGGGAGACAAAGCAGTGAAAGAGTGAAAAGTACACTGGAACAGTATCTCTAAGAATTGTCACTATTCAGTGATCAGTCAGTGGAATCCCTTTTCTCCTAGCATCCCTATCAGACCTCTTTTTCTAAAGCTCAGCATGGGTCATAGCTCTCCTCAGCTCAGATCCTTGCAAGGTGAAGCCTGAACTCCTAGCATGACACTGAAGGGCCTGCAGAACAGGCACCCTACTGTCCAGGACTCCCAGAAATACATGTTTCCCCATCTTGAGTCAGGCTGTCTTTTTCTTTCTTTCTTTTTTTTTTTTTAAGTGTACCAGATTGCCAACCACCATGCCCTCAGTCCTGAACCCTTTCTGTTTGTTTCTGTTTGGAATGTGTATCTTTTTTTTTTTTTAAGATTTATTTATTTTTTAAAGATTTTTAAGATTTGCCCAGAACTGAGTACAGAGTAGAGGTTCAGGGGCAGTGAGAGGATTCACCAGAGACAGAGTGGGGAGCACAACAGGTAGATTGATGAAGTACACTGCTGAGGGGAGCAGTGGGGAGGACAGAAACCACCTGCTGCACCATGTGGGTCACCTCTAGGGCCGGGATCAAACCCTCACTGAAGCGGCTGTGGCTGGCTTGCAGTGCTGCATCCTAACCCGTTATGCCACCAGGGAGGACCAGTATCTTTCTATCAGAAAACTGAGTGCATCCCTGTAGCCCTATTGATTCCATTCATATCTCACTATAAGTATATCAATCTACCTAAAATTCAACTCCCCTCTTTCTGAACTCTGTCAAAACAAAGAAAATTTCTAGTGAACACTTAATATGTACCTTTCTAGCTTGACCATCATCTCATTCCTAAGGTAGGTATTATTACCCTGATTTTACCTATAAGGAAACGGAGCCTTAGTCAGAGAGTAACTTTGCCAGTCACAGAGTGAGGAAAGAGACCTGGCTTGGATCCTAGCTCTCTTTCCTCACTCTGTGATTGGCAAAGATCCAAAACAGGTCTGTCTGAACCCCAACATGATGCTCTTGCTGGTGTTCTAGTAAGTTAGGGTTGATTTGAAAGGCCCAAGGCCTTGCCTTCCTCTTCATTTCAAGGGCCAGGCCATTTCTCAAGCAGGGCAGGAGGCCTTGGGGGCCTCGTGGGTAGCTGTGTGTAGCCTATAGTGGGCCCACAAGATGCACTGTGGTGCGGATCAACTCCTCACTCTTCTGCTCCCTTGATTTCCTTGCCTCGCTGCCAGGGAGATGGCCGCATCAGGAATCTACAAGCTGGATGATGGGAAACCTTACCTGAGCAACTGCTTTCCAGCCAAAAATCTTCTTCGGATACCAGAGGAGGGTAGGTGACTTTTTGATTAGATCCTGGAACTGAAAGAGAACATTAGTGAGACAACTGGCAAAATTCAAAGGGCTGTATATGAGTTAGTAATACTGTACAGTGTTAATTTCTTGGTTTAGTCACTGTAATTATAATGTTACAAAATGTTAACATGGAAATGAATGAAGGTGGCACTGGGACTCTATTGTTTTTACTTCAAAGTGAAAAACTACAGATGGAAAAAAAAAACAAAACCCTTCCCACAGTACCCTTCTTGCTAAGAGCCTGCCCCAATTCAAACCTGAGCTCTTATTCTAGCCCTCAAGGTCTTTTCTGCTCCAACTGATCCGAGTCTCCTGAATTCCAAGCCTCATTCTCTTTTTTCCTCTCATATTCATATCCTGGCATACTCTGCCTTCCTAAGAGTCTCTAGGAGTCGGGACTATAGGATGGGACAAAGAAGAACAACCAAAGTCTTTGCCCCAGAAGGTGGACACCTGCAGTATCAGGACAGAGTGGCAATGGGAGATGGCTCATGTGAGACACAGCAGGGGCTGGATCTAAGAGGCGGGATTGGCAGCAGTGGCCAGGGGGGCCAGGGGAGCCAGGAGACACTGACCTGGTCCCCACAGTCTTCTGTCCTGTGTGATGTCAGTCTTCTAGACGTCTGGGTACTTCCTGTGCTCGTCTGCCCAGTCTGCTTGGTTTTCCCATCTTCACCTAGTGAACTTTCCACTTACTAGATCTAGCTCATGCTCTGCACTGGCAGCTCTCCCCACTGGGCTTCCACACCACCTCTTATATTTTTGCACTCTTCTGACTCAGGGCTTCAGTCTTACTCATTCCCATACCCTCAGCACCAGGCGCAGAGTAGATACTCAAGAAAGGGCGCAATGGATGGTGGTGGACAGGGACTGCTCTAGCAGGTAACTAGAGATAATCAAGTGAACAACTAAGAGAATTACAGTATCAGTGAGTGAATTGCAGTAAACTGTCAGTATTGGAGAAAACAGATTCTATTGATATTTTTGGCTCACACACATTTCCTGATTCTTTCTACAGTGAACACGTTTTTTTATTCTTTTTAATGGCAACTGTTCTTTTCCTGTGCTTAGCTCCTGATGCAACCTTTCCTCTAAAAGGATGGAATTCAGGCTAAGGTCTGAGAAAATGGACCCTGTGGAGTTACATCACACATTGTGCTTTACCCAAGCGGTGGCAAATGGGGGAATAAATAGCTGGCACAGAAAAGAGTGATGAACTCTGCCGGGGGGTGAGGGGTGGTTAGGGAAGGTTTTGCAGAAAAAGAAACTCTTTAAATCTTGAGAAAACACCTAGATTTGGAGACAAAGTGTGGAGGAAGGAATAGGCAAGTCACCCCCCATTTTTGAGCCTTAGCCTTTTAATCTGTAAGGTGGAGGCAGAAACATGTTCTTCACTGGGTTTGGGGACCCATTAATGAGACAGTTACAGAGACCGCCTCCACCATGTCACCATAGCTGGGGCACATTGACTCTTGAGGAGCTAGTTAGAGGTTTAGTATTACCAGTGTATGTTCTGTAACTGCAGGGATTGTGACTTGGAAGGAGTGTGTTCCTTCTCACTGTTATGATTTCATCAACAGGCCGAGGACACTGGTTAGTAGCTCGGAAGTGTAACTTCAAGAAGAAACCCAAGGCTATGGTTGAGGCACAAGCTGAAAGTCCAGAAAGTGAGAAGACTTCTTTTGACACCTCGGAAAAGAAAGTGTCTCGGCGGAAAAACCAAGCAGACCTTCGAGAACATGTCCTAGACCGGGCTTTTCTGGTGAGAGTAAATGAATCCTGGAATGGCTGGTAGTAGCAGTCATGCCAGATGGGGCAAGGGGTTGCCCTGATGGGCTCTGGTAACACCCGTCCCCAACCCACCCCCTCTTTGTTGGAAAATTGAGTACAGTGAGGAGGATGAAAGCCAAAGCTTTCTTTACCTGTAAAACTGTTCTTTTCATCCATCTCGTGTGATGGATTATTGTTATCCCTGTAACGTTGCCGGCATTGTGCAGATGGGGAAACTGAGGCCTGAGGTATAATTTGCCTTGGCCAGGGTCCCACCATTAGTAATTAGGATTCTGTTTTCTTCAAATTAGAACTACTCAAGATTGGAACTCTGGTCTCCTGACTCCAAAGCCTATGTCTTCCATTATTCAGATAAAGCTGTTAATGGAGGTGGAGAGATAGGGGCAGGTGAGCAAGGACAGTCCTTCGGTAACTGCGTTCCAGCACCTGGTGGGACGTAGGAGTCCTGCTCGGCTGTAGGGAGACCTCTCCAGGAGTGGGGACACTGGGAGGGTCTCGCCTTCCACAGCCTCTGTCCTTTGACTTTAGTGTGTGACTGAAGGGCCGGGGAACTGCCCCAACTCCTGGGGGTAGGCTTTACAAAGAGCACTGGAGTAGCTGAACTGGAGACCAGCCAAGTGATTTCACATCTTCTCTGCGCAATGCCCCAGAGACTTTGCAAAGAACACATTTTGTAAACCCTTATTAATGTGCAGTCCAGTTCTCACAACCTCCTTAGAATTATCTAGTAGCCTCATGTGTACCCAGGCTTTGCTTTAGTCCCAGGAGATGCATTTCTTCCCAGACAAGATGTTGAAAGAAAACTTAAAAGAGGTAGTTGGTTGTGTCACAATCTCAAATGGGTGGTGCAAGTTTTTTCAGAGTCCTGTGGAATTTCTTTCATTATTATGTCCACTTCTCACTGAGGGTGAGGAAAACTGAGCCAATAGTAGAGGAGCAGCAGAAACACTTTCCACAGTGATCTTCCTTTCCTCGTGGCTTCCATCAGCAGTTCCCGTGTCAATCAAGACCTATTATGCAAGTTGTCACTTCGCACGGGACAAGGATGGTTTTCAGAGTGCTGGGCTACCTCCCCACCCACTGGATAGTTATACTTAAAGATTTCACTGCTACTTCATATTGACCAGTCCATTAACTCCTAGTGATGACCAGTCCATTAACATGCCTCCTTTCTCATGTTTACCCTGACAGCACTACCATCCACTCACTCACCAAGCCAGTAACCTGGGGTTATTCTTGACACTTGCTTTTCCCATACCACCCCCGCCCCTACCACCCCACCCACTGTTATAAAACAGTTGTCCAATCTGTCTTCATTGCCACCACCCAAATCTGGGCCGCCATCATGTTTTTTGTTTTTTTTTTTTCACACTAATTCGGTAACTTCATAACTAGTTTGAACCAGCTAGGATGCTCTCATTGCTTAAAAAGAAACCGGATTCACTTCTCTTCTAGAGTAGGTTAACTTACTGGCTTATTGACATCTAAGACTCAACTTCATTCATCTTCTTGGTCTTCCATCTTCAGTGTGTTAACTTCTTAGACTGATGATCTCTAGATAGCTGTCACATTAAAGGTAGAAAAAAAGAAATTGTCACTAGCTTATATCTGTTTGTAACAGCTTCTCAGAACTGCCCTCCTCCCTGCCCCCAAACAAGTGTCAGTGGTCAGAACTAGATCACATATCCCAAGTCTTGGGCTAGATGTTCAACTGCCATGTTTGACTTAGTAAGTCAAGATTTATCCCTTGGAGCTGAGGCTCAGCTCTAAGCTGGGGCTTTATCCACCGAAGAAGTCTGAATCGCATTGGGGTTCTTTAACAAGGAGGAGGTAGACAAGTAGAGCGGTGACCCCAGGAAAGGTAAGGCACAGTGTTCGGGTATTGGTCTCTCCGTTCCCTCTCCTGTCCTCTTACCCTTTCTGTGTGTATCAGACACAGCAATTTTTATAAAATTGCAATCAGCCCCCTGCCAAAAATTCATCTGCAGCTTTCTATTGGCTGTGGGGTAAAATTCACACCCCTTTACAGAGACAGCATGGACCTAAATGATCTGTTGACTGCTTTCCTAGCCATATTTTGGTTTTCTTCCTCTCAAAAACACCTTGCTACCTCCCCCTTTGGTAACTTTCATAGCCTCTGCCACCCACTTTCGTAGGACAAACTCCTACTTAGCTCTTAGGTGTACGCTGAAATATTTTCTTCCTTACCTAAGTATTTCTTCACTTCCAAACTTAGGGTTAGGACCTCCTGTTATATCATCCCCTACAGTGTTTTGGATTTCTCCTTTAAAGTATTTATCACATTTATAAATATTTGCTTGCTGTAAGTTCTTTGAAAGCATGGAATGTTCCTGGTTTTTCTTCAGTGTCTTCCCAATGCCCACTCGTAACAGGTGCTATAAATAAATGGTTAACAGCAAAAGGGAATGAGGTTTGATTAAACAGAAATAAAAGCTCCAAAGTAAAATTTTCTTCTAACATTTTAATATTCTTCTAACATTTTTATCTCTTTCCCTTACTTCCATCACTTAAAATGAGAGATAATTTTTAGGGTTAGCCATGAGTAGGAGAAAGTTTAATACATGGCTCCAGTGTGCTCAGTAAATATTTGGTGAGTGAAATTATGACAGATGTATGAGATTGCCCAATGAGAACACCAAATAAAAATAGAAGAGAATAGAAGATAAAGTTCCAGAAAAACAGGGTTGTTTTGTTTTTCACTCAAGTAAAGGAAGTGGGGCTTAGAAAAGAGAGAAAGCCACTGAGAGCAAGGAGTTCCCAAAAAAGCCAGGTTCACCATCCTCATCTTATGGATGGGGAACTGAGTGTCAAACTGAAACAACAGCTTGGTTCTGAGTAGAACCATTGGTTCTCCATGCTTAGAGCAATGCCTGTGTTCTTTTGGTTACACCAAGCCGTCTTCCACAGTGGGGAGTCATTTGTTGCCTTGGTCAGTTAGATGGAAGGTGTGAGGGTCTTGAGAGTTGACTCTGTGCACTGTGTTTCAGCTGAAGCACCATTGTGTGAAGAAGCCATCAGAATTATGCAACATCAATGTGAGCGGCCTGAAGTTCTCCAAGGTACGGCCAGGGATGTGTGCGAATGAGCACCTCGTTGCCTGGTGGTTGTACTCCAGGGTCCTTGGGAGTGAAAATCCAGCTGTGAAAGGGTATGTTGCCAGGAGGATCAGACCAGGTCTCAGTGACCAGGTAGAAACGATATTCGGAGACAAACCTCCATTGTAATTTGGTGATGTCACTGTCTCTTGTGAAGTGAATTAAAGAAGCAGCCCGATGGAACTGGCTTTGAATTGGCCAAAGAACATTGCGAGGGTCTGCATGACTCCGAGTTCCCAGTAAAAAACCCTGTGAGCTACTTCTCTCAGATGTCAATGCCAGGAGTGGCAGTGATTCTCCCAAGAAACCGGTTTGATGTTAACTTGTAGATGTTCTGACTTATATAATGGGCCACATTTCTTTCTTTTCCAACATGCTGCCTGACACTCACAGTCGTCTCTTAAGATTCTAAAGTGATTCTTATGATTTCTAAGGTGTGGTAACTTCTTCATTTTTTATTCTATTTACTTGTATGTCCTCCTCCTTTTTTTTTTCAGTGAGCCAACTAGAGGTTTGTCTATTTTGTTTTTTCAAAGAATAGTCTTTGGTTTGATTTGGGCTATCTTTTGACAGTTCAGAAATGAAAGAGGGGAAGTTACAACAGATAACACAGAAATACAAAGGATCATAAGAGACTTGTGCATATTTTATTGTCAACAGGTTGGATAATCTAAAATAAATGGACAAATTCTTAAAATCATAACAACCTCCTAAGAATGAATCAAGAATGAGTAGAAAATCCTGAATAGACTAGTTATAAGCAAAGAAATTGAGATAATAATCAAGTCTCCCAAAACCAAAAGCCCAGACCAGATGGTTTTGGTAAAGAGTTCTACCAAACCTTCAATACCTATCCATCCAGACTCTCCCCAAAAATCAAAGACATGGGTATGCTCTCAGGTATATTTTATGAGGCCTACATTGCCCTGATATCAAAAACAGATACGAAGATTACAAAAAAGGAACAAGAAAACTGCAGCCCCAAATCGCTTAGGAACATAGATGCAAGAATCCTCAACAAAATATTAGCAAACTGAATTCAAGTGTTCATTCAAAAGACATACACCTTTGGAATGTATTCCAGAGATGCAAGAATGGTTCAGCATTTGTAAATCAACTAATGTATTTCATCACATCGTCCAAGGAGGGGAAAATAGTCCTGTGATCATATCGATAGATGTAGAGAAAACATTTGATAAGATCCAACATTTATTTATGATTAAAAACTCTCAGTAAAATGGGGAAAAAGGGACATACCTCAGTATAATAATGACCATGTATGGCAGACCCACAACTAGCAACATTCCAACTGGTCCGAAGCAAAACTTTTCCTGCATGGGATCAGGTATAAGACAGGCCCATTCTCATCGCTGTGACTCAATGTAGTGTTGGAAGTTCTAGCTAGAACAGTTAGTCAAGAGAAAGGAAAAGGAATCCAAATTGGAAAAGAGGTATAACTACCACTATCTGCAGAAAGTATGGTAATATAAATAGACTATCTTAAAGATGCCACTAAAAAGCTATGTGAAACAATAACCCAGTATAGTAGAGTGGCAGGCTACAAAATCAATATGCAGATGTCTCTTGTGTTCCTGTATGCAAACAGCAAACTCAAAGAGAAAATAATCCCATTCATAATCACATGAAAATGAATTATGTACATAGGAGTTAATTTAACAAAGCTGAAAGGTCAATACAACAAAAACTCTAAGACATTGTTGAAAGAAATAAGACACACAACTGAGATGGAAAAATGAAGAATGATGTAAAAAAAAATAATAAATACAGTTAAATAAAAAATGAAATTTAAAAAGTAAATAAGACACAAGGGAAAAGAAAGGTAGCCCATGCTCATGGATTGGAAGAATTAACAGGGTTAATGGCTTCTTTCCCTAAGGATATGTCTCACCCCTGAGGTCCTTGTCCTTCTGACAGCAGTTCTGGAACTTCGCAGAGGTCTCAGCGGAGAACTAATCTTATGTTCTTTACAAATAAATGCTTTCCCACAGGCTAAGGAAAAGGACTTCAAGCATTTCCATTCTGTGATTTATATCAATGCCTCAGAAAACCTGCTACCTCTAGGTAAGTTTTTTCTTCCCCAAAACTATCTTGTACCCCTTGGCTGGCACAGCAGATCCCTCATGTTAGGAGGTGTCTGTCGTCCAACCATGATTGGCCATGTATCTCTTTTTAGGGGTACAGTGGTGTGGGTCCCAATCTAGCGCTGGCACTGCTTCTTAGAATACTTCTTTGCCACCTGCTGTTTCTGTATCTTTATCTTCCATATTCTGTATCTTCTGTATCTGTAAATGGAGATTATCCTTTCCCGTTTTCCTCCCCCAAGCCAGGGTCCATTGCAGACTTAGATGAGATACGTGTATGAAAATGTTTTTAAGTCATTAAAAGCTCTTTGTAGGCGCATAAAGCCTTATTTATTCAGCAAGTTCACAGCGACCCCTGCTGGTCATCAGGACTAGGAAGTCTTGACTTTTAGAAGTGAAGGGATCCTGCTCCTGCTAGGTGAGCTATCTGGTGAAAGATGGACTCACACAGATGGTTGTGGTGGGAGACAGTGAGTTTAATGAGAGAGGGGACAGAAAACGCTATGCAAGTATATAATCAAGATGTTAACCTGGACCAGAATGTCAGGAGAAACTTCTGCAAAGAGGAAAACCTAAGCTGAGAGCTAACAAATGAATGGGAATTAGAAGGTAAACAGCAGTTCCGGCCAAGGGACCCGATGTGGACTAGTGGTGCCTGATTAGGGACCCCGGAGAGGCTTTGTGTGCTTGCAAGGGGTGCAGGGTAATCCTAGCCTCCCAGCCAGGCTGGAAAGGCTGGCAGGAACTTGATGATCATGGGCACTGTGTGATTTGGATTTAATCCTGCAAGCAAAAGTGACCTTTGGAAGGCTTGTAAATAGATAGACTCAGTGTTGACCGCAAGAGAGTAGATTATACACAAAAAGATGGAAGCCAGGAAATCTGGGAGATGAGGAGGTTTTGTTTTTCCGAGTAGAGGGGAAACCTAAACTGGAATATGGAAATGGGTGAAGGGAGTTGAGAGAGTTGCTAGAGGTGGTAGAAATAACAGAACTTGGTCATTAATGGAGATGTGGGGAGAGGGAACAACCACGGGAATTCACTTGGAGAGCAGGAGAGGAGAGAAGGATTTGGGGGAAATTAGAGAAATTTGGTTTTGAATGCATTGAGTTCCAGAGGTGTTTTTAAAAAAGCATATGAAAAAGTCCCTGCCCTGCAGGAAACAGTGTGGTCTGTTGGGTTTAAAATATAAAGGCAAAGGGACATATGAAAAGATGCTCAATCTCGCTAATTGAAACAGTATCAAGATACTGTTTCCTGCCTAATTAATGCATGTTGGCAAAAATGAGAAGTCCTGAGGACAGCCAGCACTGGACATTTATCCTGTTGGCCAAGTGTGGTAAGCGGATGCACCATCTTTGAAAGGCAATTTGGCAATGTCTCTTAAGTAGTCTTTGTCTTTAATATAGTAGTTCCACTTCCAGGAACTTACTCGACAGAAACACACTCCTGTGTGGGATATTCACTGGAATTACCCAAAATACCTACCAAAGTCTCTTATTAGGTTCTACAGAATATTCCAACTCACAAGGCCACGAAAGGCCACACTTGACACCACTTTTATTTAGAAAACTAATTCCACATGGAGGCCTCATGAGGATAGCCCCCCAGCCCCCCAGGACCCACTCTCTGGGCCCCGAGGTGGCAAGATAATGACACGCTCTTTGGGTGGATGGATGCAGGAGCCACCCTGGCTTAGAAATTTCTTCTTCCACAAGAGCAAATATCCCCTGAAACACACCATACACACATCTCCTAAAATTCCTGTGGAGACCTTCTCCAGGTATCGGATATTGGAGTCGCTGCACACAGACAAACCCAAAGTTATGGTCACCCCCTTCAGATGTATGTCGGGCATTTATAGTTGCTCCTAGTTAAATGCAATTTAGCAATTGGGGTCATTTTTACACAAGCTGTATTGCCTAGTAACACAGTTACTATCCTATTCATTTCAGGTTACCAAAGAGACTGGGCTAGAAAGCTAATCCAAGGTCCAGTTCTCATACTAAAAATGTCCTGAGATTTTGTCCAGATAGTCTAATAGCCAGTGGTAGGAGAATGGTGACCAAGGACAGTTATCGAACATAGCTCAGTTGTAATGCAGACTGCTGTGGTTTGACATGGAACGATACTGAAGTCATTCTGTTAAGGGAAGAAATTCACAGTGTTTGTGGTATGCTTCCAATCTTGTAAAAAAGAAATGTGTGTTTCAGTACACAAATATGTATTATACATGGAACGTTCTTGGGGTTTTTTTTTTAACATGAAACTTTTAAGTTATCCTTATTAATGGACTTAAAGGAAACTTTTTCTATATATTTTATTTTTTGGTGGGCATGTTTCACTTTTATAATTAGAAATAAAAAATTTTCAATGGCCTAAGATTTGAAAAAGCTTCGATTCCATCTTTGGCTCTTCCACCAAACGGCAGTTTATTTCCAAGAAATCACTTAGCCTGGCTGAGTCTCAGATTTCTTAGCTGTAGAATCCCCATTTTTCAGAGTTGTTAAGAGATTTAGAGGCCATGCATATAAAGCACTTCCCATAACGCCTGTCCTAATCCCCTGGGAACCCAGATATCCAGTAAATAACCATTGTTAATATCTTTAAGTCCTTCATGAGCTACAGATTCTGTCTTTCCGTCCCCCCCTATAGAGGCATTTCACACTTTTCCAACTTTAAAGGAACTGGAACTTGCATTTAATGGCATCAAAACAGTCTACGTGAAATATGGCGACTTCAAGTACTTGGAAGTAAGTTGGAGGTAGGGAGTGCTTGGTGTCTACCTGTGGCCTGTCAGGAGCCCCTGAGGGCTCCTCAGCCCTCTCATGCCTCCCTCTTTCACTGCATTAGCTAGTCCTCTATCCACCTCCATATCCATCTAAGCCTGGTCTCCATCCTGCCCACTGCACTCTGGGCTCCAGCGGGCAGGGGCAGAGTCTCAGCTGCCTCTGTGCCCCCAGGAAGCAGCACAGAGCTGCACTGGGCCTCAGTAATGTTTGGAGGGAGGGTGGGTGAATGGATGAGACCTAGTGTGTGTGTGGGGGGGGTGGAGGGGTTGAGGGGGTTTGTTCCACGTTAAGCCCTCAAAGTTGCATTGATGGAGACCCTGGCATCTCTTGCCTTGTTCACAGGTGTGTGTGAACTATATATTAACCTCTCTGGGTTATGTTGGCTTATCCTGAGGGATGTCAGCCCCAAGATAAATACACTTCTATTTTTGAAATTATATTTACTGAGATAACACTGATTTATAAAACTGTATATGTTCTTGGGGTATAGGACCTCCCCTCTGCACATGTTTGTAATCACACCATGCCCTCCACTCCAGCCCCTCAACCCACATAGTTCACTGGGCCTCGGTGCCCACGTTTAAACCCCAGAAAAATAGCTCATGTCATGAGCCATGGGGTTAGCCCCAAAGAGCTGGTAACTTAAATTATTTGATCTGTAAATATCCAGGGTCATTCATTCTTCACAAAAAGCCTCACTTTCCCTCATCTTGCCCAAACGAGAGAGAGACCTTCCACAAATATGAGTTTTTCAGAATAGATGACCGTTCTATACCAAAGTATGTAAAAGTTTTAACTGCCTGGTACAGCAATCCGAGAATGTATGACCTTGCCTTCTTAGCATGCTCGCTGAGCATGGCGGTATCTCCTCTCCATGGTTTCAAGTCATGTTGAAGACAGTAGGCATTTCCTGTGGTCTCAGACAGGAGGTTCCTTGGACGCATCTGAGAACTAAAGCTATTGAAAGGCCAGCAAAAGAGAGAGCAAGACTTATAACAGCTGATACAATGCTATGCTAGGTGGGGGGGAAATCCATTTTTTTATATGATTTTTGTATAAATAATGAGAAACCCATTCCAGCTGCTCTAGACGCACAGGGGAGCTATTCCTCTGACCAACAGCTTTGGGAGCTAGATGCGTGTGTTGCTATGAACTCCACTTATTATGTCTTACTCATTTTTTTAAAAAGGAGTTGTTGATTCCTGCGTTCCATGTATTGTGCCGTGTCTTCCTCACCCCTCTCCTTTCAAGGCCCTGCCTCAAGTGTCAGTGACCATGGGAAGGGCTCTGAGTAAGGTTCTGGCCCCTGGCTAGCCATGATCTACTGGTTGATCATGATTGACTTTCTGGAGCTGCTGCTTCATAGTTTGATAGCATCTGAGATGAAGACTGCTTATCCAGCAGATCCAATCTCATCCAAAGGCATTTATTTACATAAGAGAGCAGACCAAAGTCAAGATGCAGAATATAAATATGAGGAAAACCTCCCAGCCCGTCATTTTGTTTGCATCTCTGTATGATTTGCAAGGGATCACTGAGAAAAAGGATAAACCTGTCAAGGATCCTGAATTTGCAGCTCCCAGTAATAATATTTTGATGTGTAATAAAACTTGATGTGACTCAGCAGATGCAGTAGCCAAGTTCAGAACCTTTTGTCCTTGTTTGCCAGAAAGGCTGCCTCCAGAGTAGACTTTTCCAGGAGTTCAGGAAAACTGAACAGTGCCAGGGTTTGATTCTCTGCATACCGGTCTAGAAAGGGGTGCCCTGCAGCCCTCCCTGAGTCAGGAGGCTTTGTCCATAGTCTGGTCCTGCCTACTACTCTGTCATACCCTCCTCTGTAGCACGTCACTACCTCCCTCCCCCACCCCCACCCCCCATAAATTCTGTACCAACTGTGAAATTCCTGTGACCTGGGATTCTAAGGTTATTCATGTCTTTGAGCTGCCCTTAATTCTCTGGAAAACAGACTTGCACCCAACATGCACTAGCCAAAGCAGTTTGAACAAGGGTCGCAAAGGTTTCCTAAAGGGACCAGATGTTAAATATTTCAGTGCTTGCAGTGTACGTGGACACCACTAGTCCTCCTGTCGTCACTCGCCCACTCTGCTGTGGTCGGAGGAACGCCGCCCGAGATGCTATGTAGACAAATGAGCATAGCCGTGGCCCAATAAAGCTTTGTGATGCTGAAATTTGAATTTCACAAATTATCCACATGTTATTCTTCTGATTTTCTTCTCAGCCATCCCCAAATCTGAAAACCATTTCAGCTCACAGGCCATACTAAGTAGACAGCAGGCTGATTTGGCTCACAGGCCTTTGTTTGCCACCTCTTGTGCAAGAATGCAGATGAATCAGCTCAGTGTGTTGGAATGAAGGTTGAGACATGGTAAAATCTGTGATATCATCTGTTATTGGAGAGGTAGCAGAAGGGAGACCATGGAGAGCACTGGAATTCTTGCTAAGGAGTTTGTGCCCTTTCCTATGTGTACTAGGCCTGGCTGCTGGGTGAAGAATGGATTGACTTGAACAACTATGAGAGATCTTAAAGAGGAAGAACCTGTAGGTCTGGGGACTGCCCACATGTGGGTACAAGGCAGAGCATTTTCCCACCTTTACATGGGGTTATCCAAGCGAGCTCTCCAAATCGTCCTCCTTTAAAGGCTTCTCTCTTTGCCCTGTCAGAGGGGTGTCATCCCTGTATGTGAGATCTAAGGAGGCAGCTTTTGAGCTGTGGCCTTTGGGACTTGGGTTTGGATACTGGAGAGATACCTTCCAGGTTGAGTGAAAAGCAGAGAACTCTGGGTGTGGTGGGTGTGGAACAGGGAGAAGCCACTAGACCAGCGACACAAAGGTTTGCTTTGGAGTCCAGGAGGGCAACTGAGCTGAGAACCCACTGTAATAGGCCTTGAATGTTAACTCAGATAATCAGAAGGGCTTTACTCTGTGGGTGATGGGGCTCCCAAGAAGGTAAAGAAGAAAGCAGCTAGCTCCATGCATCTGCGAGCACCATTGTCACGCACAGAACCTCTGTTCGCATCTTGTATCTTTGCACCACAGTTCCTGGACCTTTCCTTCAACAGCCTGACGGGAGAGGCCATCTGTGACCTGGGGATTTTGCCACACCTCCGCGTCCTGCTGCTTACAGGCAATGGGCTCACCTCCTTGCCCGCCAGTTTGGCTGTCTCAGAGCAGTAAGTTTGACATCCCAGAGTCTGTCTCTTGTATTCCCTCATAAGCCTTTGTCTGGATACAAGTATCCAAGGCATAGTCCCCAGCAGCCTAGAAATGCTGTAAGACAGACTGTGAGTGCTGAAAGCCACCTGCCGAAGCTCCCAGGAAAGACAGTCATGGAAGCAGGTCCCCCGAGGACAGGAGCGGCCTCAGAAGGGAGAGGTACCTGGCAGTCCCTACCTCTGATTGGCCACTGTTTATCCAAGTTGTGGCTATTGTCCTTGCCAGACTGGTCCCCTTCACACACCCTCTTACTAAGTTTTGCATATACCCATTCTGTACCTTTGCCTTCTGGCCAGTATCTACTCCTTTCCTCTCTTAAAAATAACAGCATGATGCATACGACTTATGATGCCAGACACTGTTGTCAGCCCTTTATGTAACTGACTCATTTAATCCTCACAACAACCCCATGAAGTAGGTGTCCTATTATTACCACCTTTTATAGAGGAGAATATTGCCTAGAGTTGTAAAACTAGTAAGTGGTAGAGCCAGGATTGAACCAATTCTGACTCACTCCAGAGACTGCACTTCTAAGCATGGCATTCTCTCTGTGGCTAGACTCTATTCACACTCATACTCCAATGGTCAACTCAGATCCCTCTTTTCCTACCAGAAGGCTTTTCTGTTGGTGTTAGCCATTCTCCTTTAGACATCTGTTGAATTTAGTTTTCCTCTGCTTAGTTTAGAACCTGTTTTTCTCGTGTGGTATATACCTCATAACTGTGTGTATATACTTCAAATAGATAAATGGATGCACTACATACAGTCTCCCAAATAGAGTAGGAGCCATGTGAGGGAAGAGGCTCTATATTACTCACCTTTGCTGTACAGCACTGAGATGAGGTTCCAGAGCTTTGCACAAGAAGGTATCCAGTGGGAGTTAACCACTTTAGACATGGTGATAGTGAGTCAGGTGATAATTACTGAGATGATGGCATTATAGTGCTAATGGTAGTTGGTCAGCTCCTAAAGGGGGCTGGACTAGCAGTAGAGATCATTCTATTAAGGATCTCAGTAGTCAGTGTTCTTTTGCTGTAAGTTACAGAAATCCAATGCAAACTAACTTAAACAAAAAGCAGTTTATTCCTCATGTATCTGAAAATCTCCAAGCTAAATCTGCTGGCATCGTTTATGGCTAAATATAGTCTATTTCTCAGGAATGCGGGAAGCTTCTGTCTCTTCTCCCTCCACATGCTTTCTTTCTTTCTTTCTTTCTTTCTTTTAAGATTTATTCATTTATGCGTATAAGAACAGGGTACAGGCCAGAGGTATGAGGGATGAGAGGATTCATCAGAGACAGAGAGGAGCAGAACAGGCAGATTGACAAAGTACACTGCTAAAGGGAGCAGCGGGCAGGACAGGAGAAGCCTGCTGTGCCATGTGGGTCACCTCCCTGACAGGGGATTGAACTTGTGCTGCAGTGGCTGTGGACAGTCACATTGGACTTCACAGTACTGCACTTTAACCCATTGAGCCACCAGGGAAAACCTTCCCTCACATGCTTTCTGAGACACATACACACATCCTTGTTTTACTCAGTGTTGTTTCATCTCAGGCATAAGGCACTCATCAGCCAGGGTCTAGTCAGGAATACAGAAATCACTCAAGGTGCTACAAACTGAGGGAGTTTTTTGTTTTCAGTGAGGAAAGGTAATAGTTGATATTGTATTGTGGAAAGAAACACATAGAGTCAATGGTAAAATGAATTAAATGGTGAAATGAACTTGCATGTACCTGTCACCTACTGATTGTCATCTGACAGTTACTAGGTAATGACCAATCTTGTTTCACCTGTATACCCCTCATAGCACACTCTAGATTGTTCCTAAGAAAAATTTCAGATATGTCAGCTATAAATGAACTCAACAGTCTTGTATTTCATCTGAAAATAATCCAATGCATACCTCTAAAGACAAGTACTCTTTAATCAGAGTACTTTTTCCCATCTAAGTATTACCAGTAATAATAGAGGGTTGGTTACCTCGATGGCAGAACTGGTAGAAGGAAATGGAAAAAGGGAGTGGGAAGAGCAAAATGGCAGATACCCAGAGACCAGAAGTCACCAATGCACTATTGCACTGGGCCTCACAGGCCTGTCCTTGCCCCTGGGATTTTAGAGAGGTCCTTGCTATAAACCTAGATCTGCTGCAGACATGCGGCTCATCCCAAAAGAGAGCTCTAGAAGGGTCACCTCAGGGCTATAGCATCAAAAGAACAGTGCCCAGTAGAGCAGGTCACTATCCGTGGGTTCCTGGTTCTCACCTTTGAGCAGAGATTCATGGAACACAACAATGGGGTTTACTTACCACACAGGAAAAACAAAGAGCCTCTAAGACAACAGTGGCCGGCTGTCTCACCTCAAACAGCATCCCGGGTGACCTGAACAAAAAGCTGTTGGTGGAGTCCTGCCAACGAGGGCCTGGAGCTCATGGCTGGCAAGCAATGGGCGAGGATCCAACTCACCGCAGCTGGAGGTGCTCCCAGGTGCGGCCAGTCTGGCCCCTGGGAAGCGTTTGGCTTCCCTTCCATCCTTGGAGGTCAGCTGCCCAAAGCTGCTTCTTTCTTCAGGGGCCAGGAACAGTGTCTGTTCAAGGGTCAGAGTCTGAGCATCTGAGATCTGAAAGCCCCAAGCTGACTCCTAGCCTACATCTTTCAGGGGCCCCCACCTGCCAAGCTGACTGGACCGTTTTTAATCCTTTGGCGGATTGAACCATTTACCAGTCAGCTCATAGTTCACACCTGATCAGTCCATTCTACCAAATGGACCAAATCCACAGGCCTCTCTACTGCCCACAGCTAGAGGGAGCCACAGTATGGAAGCTGGCTCAGTGAGACCCCATGCCCCTCCCTGCAACCCTGAACAGGGGCTACATGCTCTGGGGTGGTATGGGAGGGGAGCCACCGCTGCCTGCTGGCCTGCCTGCAGCCTGAGCCTCAGTGGGGCGGCTGGCAGTAAAATGCCCACCACCTGCTGCACTGGTACTGCCCACAATCTGGGTTCTGGGTTCGAGCATCAGAGCCCCAAGTGGGGGGTCTCTGGTTTCAAACCAAGGCTGGAACCTCTGTTGACACAGACGCCTTCATTGTTGCTGTTGCCAGAAATGTTGGAAACTAAACAAGAGAAATACATGCCTTCCAATCTCTTCCCTTGGAATTCCTGCCTAGAAGCCAGTTGGAAAGGCAGTGTGAGAAGTGCAGCTTAAAGTGTAACTCCAGCCCTCCCCTGTAATACCTAACAGAGCAGAGCAGAGCAGACCAATGCAGGTTGAGAGCACTTAGCAGATGACTATCTCCTCTCCTCGAGATTTAACTTCCATTCAACAACAGCAACTGAAGAACATCCAGGAAGGAACCTTTCCTCTTATGTGAAGACTTTCATCCTCTTAGGTAAGGGGAGGAGGTTCAGCTCCATCGATCGTGGCAGCCTTCTCTGGATAGTATTCTTTTCTAAAGTAGGCACAACATGACCAGGAAATTTTATAACCTAAAAACTAAATTGTAAAAATCACGCACCAGGGAATGCAAACTAGTACAACCACTATGGAAAACTGTTTGGAGGTTCCTCAAACTGCTAAACATGAAGCTTCCCTATGACCCAGCAATCC